>NC_090940.1:489408439-489741165 GCF_040938575.1 Ambystoma mexicanum | reverse complement strand
TTGTGACATTCTGAAATTTGTTTTTAGTGGCACACTGCTATTATAAAATGGGTTCCCTTTAATGTGCAAATGGCAGTGTGAGACACGCTTGCCACGCCCAGTAGGTACTCTATGATCACTTTCCCGGCCAACGCAACATATATATGTTGGGTATTTTGTGGATATTTGGGGCTTTGCGGTATATTCTTACCGCCAAAATACCTTTAGCAATAATCACTCTCTGTATTCATATTGGATCACACATAACAATAATACATTGCATTATTTCAGAATTCAGACCTATTTAGATAATGTGCGCGATAATTTGCGTGGTTGGTTTATTTGTGGTCCCAATATCCAACATCCCTTGTTTTTTATCTAGATTGTTCTTGATCACTAGAGAGACCTCAGGCCTACATTTTAGGGATACCACATTTTCAGTGTTAGTGTTGTGTGCCACCATGGGCTATTGTGGTATTTTTGTGGTAATTTCCACTACCTTATATACGGTATGGAACTATGTCCAGAGAGTCTCTCTTCCCGTTGGCTCATGTACCTCCAACAAGCTATGCTACAAACAGTCACTCACAACTGTCCATACTGAATATAATCATGCACACATCTGTTTTAAAATGACAATTGCACTGTTTAAAAATCTACCCATGTTTAAACCTTTTCCCATGCAAAATGAAAGAGAGAAATAATACACACTAGCTATCTGTTTTCAGATATTTTTGTATTATAGAAATTTCCTTTAAACACAGTTTAACCCTTTTTTACAGAAATAAATGAAATAGTACAAAATTATTTGTGATAAAATGAACAGAGAACTGCGAGAATATATTCAATTGGTAACATTACATATGCTGATAAGGGACTGGGACTCCCTCGAATACACTGACTGAACAGTTTTGCACACTTTCGCACAGCTCCCACACTTCTGTAATTACCTTATCTGTTCAGCATGAGTTTTCTCCGGCTATTCTCTTTCTGAATTTGGATCCCTTGAAGATTAACCCCAGTGAAAACAAGCGTCTGTCGTTCTCAAACCGGGGTTATTGCCTGGAATTCTCAGCTTTTGCATCAGGAATGCTTCAGCCAGGAAACAGGTCCTTCTCCCAGCTCTGCAAGATCTCAATAGTTCTCCCCTCTCCTCAAGCTTCCCCAGCAAAACTCTAATCACAGCCTCTAGCATGATACTTGCTATGACGCTGCTCTAATCAGAATCAATCATGTCATCTCCTCCCTCACTACACAATGGCTCATTTCTACAGTAGAAATGTGTAACCAACTGATTTCCTGTTCCTTCGAGCTCTTTGCTTCCTGTAGTTATGTGGACAGAGCAGCAGACGAAAAAAAAAATGAATGTGCGTTTAAAAGTTCACTTTCAGAGTAGGCCTAATTCTGCAGTGGAGACACATTTTTATTAGTGGGTTATGTTAAATGCAGTTTTATTAGTCAGGTTAGTTATTAATAAGGTTAGTTATTAATTTTCAAATGTCTCTTGCACCATAGGCATTTCAGGTGAAAAATAGTGTGCATTTTTGAATGTGCGCATGTGCTTTTAACTGTAAAAATAGATTTGCATCTTATATGTAAAAATCGTTTTTGACTGAATAGCCTGTCTTTACTTATATGTCCATGTTACTCTGGAAACACATATAGCAATGCACCACACCCATGTGGTGGTGCTGCATCAAAAAATAAATTGCTACCTGTGCAGTAGTGCTGTATTCTGTGCTGTAACATGCCAAATATCCTTACATACCCTCCTTTTGTTTTTAGAACTTGGCTACGATCCAAGCCAATTCCTAAAAACAACTTGTTCTTTTTTTTCTTTTAAAATGCATGTGTATTGGGATGTCTTTCTCTTCCTGATGTAGCTACTAAAATCAGTAACATTTTCATTTTTACTGATAGCACAATCAACCATCCACCCATGATTAGCACCAGGACAGCCAAACCCACTAATGAGCATTCCCCCCAGGTTCCCCAATTAAATCTTTCCACTTCTATTATCCCCAGATTACTAATTGTAATATTGTTTTTTCTCAAATTCATTTTTATAACATGTCTTTCTTTGTGATTCAATAAATATTCCACATCCGGATCTATTGGAAAAGTATCCCTTTGAAAAAAATCGATATTTTCCACTTGGCTTTCCCAAACACATATAGCAATGCACAACACCCATGTGGTGGTGCTGCATCAAAAAAAAATGCTACCTGTGCAGTAGTGTTGTACTCTGTGCTGTAACACCCCAAATATCCTTACAAAACCCACTTATCCATCAAAGAGACAATGAAGCTTAAATCCCTTTGGGTAAAGGAGGTTATTTCCAGTCCAGCCATAGCCAAAAGAAAATGGAGTTGCCATATTAATTAGTAAAAAGCAACCCTATAAAATTGTAGCTCAAGATGCTGACACCAATGGTAGATGGGTATGGGTAAAACGTTTCATTGACTCTACTCCAGTCTCTATCCTTAACATCTATGGTCCCACCCTACCAGATCCCTCCTTTTGGATTTCAATCAAACAAATGATACTCAAAAACAACTTTACTAAATTGATATTGTGTGGAGACGTCAACCATGTCCTTGATCCATTTTTAGACTGAAAATCCAGTTGCATGTTTAAATCAAATTAAACCCATAAATCCTTTTTAAGTTGCCTAGCAGAAACGGGACTAATTGATACATGGAGACTTTCCCATCCTACACAGTTAGACTACACCTTCCATTCAACACCGCACAATACACTGTCACGCCTGGACCTGGATTATATTTTTGCAATTAAGACCCTTTCCGGATCCATTGTAGATTCTAAAATTTCTAATATTATTATATCAGATCATGCCCCTGTAATTACATCCTTCTCCCTTACAGAAGTAAATAAAACTGCTAGCAGATTGAAATTTAATAATTTCCTCCTACAAGATCCACAGATTACTGAATCCATTAAATTATTTATCCAACAATATTTCATTAATAATAAAGACTGTGATACTTCTGTTGTTAACAACTGGGATGCATTCAAAACAGCTTTAAGAAGTCACATTATGGCCCTCTCTGGTAGGAACAAGAAACTAAGGAAAAAACACCTAGATTACCTTTATTCCCAACTTACCCAAGCAGAGCAATGCTACTATTCAGACTCTAGCTTGACTAACCTACAGCAGGTGATAAAGTTACGTTTCATAATCAATAAAGAAATAACAGAATTGGCTGCAGGAACAATACTCAAATACAAAACTAAGATATATCAAACATCAAATAAAGCGGGCAAAATACATTCCTCTTACTTAAAAATGAAAAAGGAAAAATTTCATATATCCCATATTAAGGATAGTCAGGGTAAATCTTATCATCGCTCTGAAGAAATACTGGATTGTTTTAGAAAATTCTATACTGATCTTTATACCTCAGAATGTTCTATTCCTAATGTGAATATTGATTCCTTTCTTAATAATATCAGTCGGACATCATATCCTCGAACAGACTTTTCTCACCTTGATAATGATATAACATCCTCAGAGATAACAAAGGCCATTCACGGCCTTGGAAATGGGAAAGCACCCGGCCCTGATGGACTTTCCACAGAATTCTATATCAATTTATCTGAAGTGATAACCCCAAAACTTAAAGCACTATTCTCACACTTTATAGCCCAAAACACTTCTTCTGGATCATTCTCAGAAGCTTTACTTATTATATTCCCTAAACCAGACAAAGACCCAACACTTCCCGGTAACTATAGGTCAATTTCTCTTATCAATATTGAAAGTAACATTTTTGTAAAAATACCTGCTAATAGAATTGAATCCTCACTTCCAATTCTGGTTAAGGCAGTTCAAACAGGATATGTGAAAGGTCACAACATATCCTCTAACTCTAGACTGCTACTCTATGCCATTAACCTAGCAGCCAAAGATAAAAAAGATAGACAAGGCTATGCTGCTATTGCTTTGGATGCGGAAAAGGCTTTTGACCGTGTTGATTGGAACTTTATGTTTCAAACCCTTCGCTGGCACAGATGTGGTGATACATTCATATCACTGGTCAAACGCCTTTATTCATCCCCCAAATCCTCAATCTATTTAAATGGCCAATCATCCTCCTACTTTCCATTGCTCAGGGGAACACGGCAGGGATGCCCCTTCTCACTGTTACTATATATTCTTTCTTTGGAACCATTATTGGAATTAATAACATCTACCAAAAATATCCCAGGGATTCAAGCAGGAGCTTCATGTACCGAAATAGCAGCATATGCAGATGACATCCTTATTCTAATTTAAAAAACCAAACATCACCTACCCAATCTCCTCAATGCTTTATCACAGTTTGGTCAAGTATGAGGATACAAATAAAATAGACAGAAATCAGAAATCATGCCCTTAAATCCCTATTGCTTCAAACATGACATTGTCATTTTCGGTTTTAAATGGTGTAGTAGTTCCATTAAATTCTTGGGTATTCGGTTTGCCCCTACAATTATTGATACCATCAAGCTTAACACTAAGATATTACTGGACACTCTTAAAGACCTAACATCCAAATGGTCCCCCCTTTACCTCGCTTGGTGGGGGGTGAATGGATACGATAAAAATGATTTTGTCCCCTATTGTACTATACTACCTGCAGCGTCTTTCTGTTCCACTATCTCTTTACTTTTTCAAATCTATATATTCTATTCTACTAAACTTTCTTGGGGGAGCTAGAAAAAGTAAAAGAATTATGCTAACCAAACTTAAAGCACCATATGAAATGGGTGGTGTAAGATTCCCAGACTTTAAGCTATATCACTCCGCATTTCTCATAAAGCAATCTCGCCACTGTTTCGCAGATCCTGAAATCTCTGATACTCCCACTTGGGGCACATTAGAAAAATACTCAGTTCATCCGTATGACATTACAGATCACATATATATTTTCAAACATACCTCCATGATCATCTTAGACCCTATAAAAGCATCTGTAACAGCCCTACAATCCTTTCTCTTCCCCTATACCAAAATCCAAAATAAGTACCTTTCCCCTTTGCTAGGGCACAACAGCAATATACTTATTAACAATAGGGTCCTTAATTGCAAGCCATGGATTAAAAAAGGAATTAGATTCATCCAATACATTATGGATGGTTATTCCATTATTTCATTTAAACAAATCTCATCCAAATTCGCCATTCCCAAAGCTGATTTTCATTACTACAATCAGTTAATTAACTCCTGCCTAGATGCACTTGTTCAAATCTCTAATGAGATGCTTTCTCCAAATAACCTTAGATTATTACAGCTCACCATTACCTGTGAATTGAGAGCCTCAAAAATGTATAACATGCTCACTTCAACATGTAATGTTTGCTCAATTCGCCTTGAATGGGAAAATGATTTAGGATGTAGGTTTGAGGATCAAATCTGGCTCTGTTTGTTTTCTAAAATTGAACACTTATCGGTTTCAGCTAACATAACACAACATTATTTTTTGTTCATCCATAGACTATTTATTACTCCAACTAAATTAGCAAAGGCCAACCCTAATCATGATGCTAAATGTTGGTCATGTGGCATGCCTCCCGCCTCATACATGCATATGTTCTTTGAATGCTCATATATCTTCAGATTTTGGCAGGACCTCTGGAAGTTCATTATTATTATTTTTTCTGTTGACGTTTTGCTGTCCTCTATTAATGTTTCCTTAGGAAGTCTAGCAATAACAGCATATATTTCTCCCGACTCAACTAGACTATATGATTTATTCATCTCTATTGCTTCGAAATGTATCACAGCCAACTGGAAAGACTTTCAATCTCTTTCTACAAGAAGATGGGGGAACTCCATTTGTCATATTCAAAAAATGGAACTGTGCATGTCAAATAATCACAATTCTATTCCTAAATATAATTCTAAATGGTATTTTTTCATCCGCTATCTTAATTGTTTCAGTGCAACTGCTCACGGCTCGTGAACTCCTATATTCATACTTAATTTATTAGCTAGGTGATCTTTTTCTTATTCAAATGCCTGTTATGTATTTTGAGTACAGTAGTAAGAAAGGTTTGATCAAATAATGCATTATATCAATCCTCCCCCCTTACCTTCCTTCCCTCTATCTCCTGTTTGTCTCTGTCTATTTGTTTGTCTCCCCATATGTCCACTCTTATTTCCCCTAATCTCTTGTTTGCAGATTGGTTACTATATTTAATGGTAAATTTATGTTACTTTCATCTATTATGCAAGTTGAAATATGTATCATGATCCAATCTGTTTAATGCATGAGTTTGGTATTGATTAATGTCTTCACTGCTTAATATTATCAACTTCTGTTCACTTTCTATCTTGGCACAAATTCCTCTCAAAGTCTGTAATTTGCTAAATATGTATTATCTTTATTAACTTAAACAATAAAAATTATTAAAAATAAAAAAGAAAGGACCCAAGCAGCTATTCAAATTGAATGAAAACCCTTAATTGTTAGAAGTATGGTTTGAGTTACTAGTGAAATACTATCTGGAGCATATGCAATTGTAATGCTGATCCAACTGTAAGGTTTTGCAGCTGCACTGGCCCCTACATATAGTGACTGATTCCTTCCACAATAATTACAAGCTGCTATATAGCACTTGGGGTGTTGCTAGGTCTGGAAAAGGTCCTGGGCTATGGTAATGTCAGTACGGTCAGACTCAGGACTAGCTAGCCTTTTGGTTCTAGCCCCTGAACTTCTATGTGGGGCTACACAAAAAGACCTGGGTCTACAGCCCCCTCAGCGCCCGCCTAGAAACGCCTCTGTTTAATGGCAAACTTCCACAGATTTGTTGAATGGACTGACTGTGGTGGCCTAAAATACAATATACTAGACCTCCTTTGTGTCAAGAGTTGACAGAAGAAATATTTCCACCAGAAAAAAGGAAAATATATATTAATGATTGTTATCATAAATGTGGAGAATGGTATGTTCATTTCATCATACAAGGACTTTGGAAACATGTAGAGATGTTCAAGCAGATTACAGAGGCAGCAATGTCAAGGTAAGCTAATAAATCACCAAAGGTTACCTTATTGCAAATAGTGTTGGGTACTATTCGAAATAAAGGGGATCAGGAACAAATGTTCTTTGCCACCAGCATATCAGCACATATGTAAAAATAGCACCACAAGAGAGCATTACTGTTATCTGTTTTATCAAAAGCACTTATTGTCTCGGGGTAAAGCACACAAACTCATATTTTCTATTAATCTTTTATTTTCAATTAACAAACTATATACAATGCATATATCTTCTTTTTCATCATAAAAATATATCTAGCAAACATTCTAAAATTAATCTCATTGCATTAAAATATTTTGAAAGGGGTTGGTAAGTGCAATGTCTACTACACTTCTTTCTATGCTCAACAGTGATTTGTATGCAAAAAAAAAACATTTATCTCATATACTTGTAAAGAGATCAGTTTACCGACACCTTACAACATTTCAGCAATCCAGAAGTGAGCAACATAAAATTGTCCTAGTTTAAACATCAACTGGAAAAGTCAAGTTACAACAGAAACTATGCTGCAACTATATGGGGGACACTCTATTTGAATGTCAGTCTATGCACACCCTCCACAAATAATCATCTTCTGTCGACACATTGTGTTTTGGTCATCAAATCCGGGTACAGTCAAGTAAAATCTGTCCCTTTGATTGCATACTGAGCCTTCTTCAGGACAAGCATAACCCTCACAATCCGATGCACCCGTTTTCCATTCTTTGACATTTAACAACCTGCCGTGCTTGACAATTTGGCCATTATTCATGTTGCTTACATTTTACAAATTAATTGTAAGCTCTGGGCAAGTCATAAAACCAGCCAGGCATATCCAACAGCTCTCAATCTCTTCAATGTGATGTACCATTCGCAGCAGCTTGAACAATATGCTGTCTATCCTCTACTATGGATCTCTATGCATACAGAGAATAGACTGCATACTGTTCAAGCAGCTGAGAATGGTACATCGCATTGAAGAGATTGAGAGCTGTTATATGCAGGCCTGGCTGGTGTTCAGACTTCACTAGAGCAGAACGTTAATTTGTAAAATGCCATAACAAGCATGAATAAGGGCCAAATTGTCAGGCCCAACAGGTTTTGAAACATCTCTAGGAGTCTTCTTCTTGATGGAAGAAATTCCCAATTGGAGATTGGAGCAAAACCGATGTCAAGTAGTATTGGCATCATCTCTTGGAATATCACTGGCCTGAGGAAAGATCTACATGATAATGATTGGTGTAATTTTATTAGGCAACATAAGATGATTTGCCGCAGGAGACCTTGGCAATAGAGAACTGCAGGGAGACCAAGTAGAGCCCTCCTGATTTGGATTGATCATACAATTGCCGATCACATTCTTGAGATTGAGTGTAGTTGTGAAGACTTGCATGGTAAAAATGCAATATTCAACTGTATGTTGGGGGTAGCATGTTATTATTCATTTCATATAATAGGTTGGTAACGAGGAATGGTACCAAAACCATCAAATTAGTAGATACCCAAATTAGGATCTGGGAAGCAAATCATCTCACCAAAACGTATATAATTGCAGTGGCTGATCCGAAAGTGCAATTTGAACCACTATGTATAATAGAAGGCATGTCAGAACTTGAGGATCAAGTATGGGACATTCTGGATTTTGCCACAGAAAACCCAAGTGGCAGAAAAAGTACACCCTTGAAATAACATGTAGATGGTTTAATTTAAACCGTAGGACCTGAAATGGGAGGAGCCTAGGTGATGTTCCAGCCAAACCCACTATATCGATTATGTGATGATTAATAACCAGGGGTGGGCCCGGGTGTTAAAAAGTGAAGTAATCCCAAGAACTGAAAGTGAGCACGGACCTGTCGTGTTACATTCAGCTAGTGGAGGGGCATCTTTTTACCAAGACAAATCATTAAAAAGTAATGTACCAATTGAAATAGCGGGACATGCAAAGAAACCTGTGAAAAGGTCACATTTAAATTTGGGTGACATGTTGCCCACTTATATGATGTCTGCTGCAACGCTTGGAATGGGTCGTATGGAATAACGCTATAGTGCACTCTGCCATTTTTGAATCATTTTATCAGATAGGTGCTATTATAAGAGATCACATTTAAAAAACGATTGCCCAAAATACTGCTAATAAAGACATCATTTGGTATGAAAAGAAATGCAGAGAAGCGAAAAATGGACGTATTAAGTGTGTTAAAAATGCAATTACTGTAGGGAGGAGTGAGCTCAGTCAAGCTAGACTTGCATATAAGAAGCTAATAGCTTCAAAGATGAAGGAACATGAAGCTAACTAATGGGAACATTGATTATGGCGTCGCAGAATAAAGATTCAGCAAGATTCTGGAGATTCATCACTGCTTGTCTTGAGGCCACAGAAAACCTTATTCATGGGAGCATCAGGGCCACATGTCGGGAAGAATACTTCATTACTCTCCATAGAGAGTTGCAAAAATTCCCTCAATCTAACATTGTGGAGCAAGATTCACTGCTGCAACTTCCATTAACCATCACACTTAAGGAAATCATTGAAGCAATTCCGAGTCAGAAATCAAACAAGCCCCCAGTCCCTAACAAGGTGCATAAGGGTGTTCGCCAGGGTTGTGTGCTGGCCCCCACCCTCTTCCTGTTATATATTAATGGTCTGACAAGTAAATTGTTGAACTTTCGAATTGTGGCTCCATGCTGGCTGGGGATACATTTCCAGTCTTATTGTTTGTGGATGATGCTATCCTAATCTCGCAAACTCCATCTGGATTGAAAAAACAACTGCAACTATTTTCAGAGGTCTGTAAGGAAAAGGAGTTGCCACTAACTATTAGCAAGACTAAATCCATGATCCTCACAAAAAAGACCAAAGCCTGTTGGTAGCTTGCATTGGATGGCGAGCACAGAGAACAAGTACATTGCTGTGATTATTTAGGTCTACAGTTCACAGCCTCCTGCAGATGTGATTAACAAATGTGCAGCGTTGAAACAACACTTTCCAGATATAGTGGTGCTGAAGTGTAGTGATGGCCCGTCTTCTGCAGGTGTACAAGGTTCAAGCAAAGCAGGCTGCATTATGTGGAGCTGAAACTTTGAGGTAATTCAAAATGCAGTAATCCTAGTATCATCGAAATCATATGTTTTAAAAAAGCATCTAGGGCTCCCAACTGGGGTATCTGCAATTTTAATTCATGAAGAGACAGGATTACCTGCTATAGAGGATACTGCAGCCTTTACTCCTATTTTATATTGGATAAGGCTTTGGAGTAGGGTCGAATTATAGAAGTTTAGAGAGGCCACAAAAGATGTTTTGGGACAGCCTGGAGTGATGTCGCTGAAGTGGTTTTTGTATGTGAAAAGATTATTGGATGAATAGGACACGGTGATCTCTGGACACTCCCCACCCACATTTTGGTTAGTGTTAAACAAACTGTCAAAACATATCACTAGCAGAAATGAGAGCAGGCCCTAATGAGAACATTAGCCATCTCTTCTGCCCTGTCAATATATTGGGAGAATAAGATCAGTAGGGTATAGAAAACATACTTGGATGTCATGAAGCCTAGGACAATGCCCTCATGCCAGTAGCAGCATTACGAGATAAAAGGAATGCTACTGAATCAAATGTCGGAATAGGATTGAGTCATTCAACCATTTTCTTCTGCCATGCCCATTGGATCTAACCTACAGAACGTTGCACTTGAGGCCAAGATGTGTTCAATTCACCATTAGCTCAATAAGCAAAGCCATGACATTTTCCAGAAGGACTGACGACGTTCCTAATTTGTTTGCAGTAGTAAAATATACTTTCAGATCTTGGCTGAAAAGAACTGCACTTGTGAAACTTTTACCTTGAAAGGCCCCTGATTGCATTGATCTTATTATAACAAGTTTATGTTGTCCTTCTATCATTCTAATGTAATGTATGTTATAATTGTAAAGCAGAAATTAAAAGTCTAATATTGGGCCTATAATGCATTTGCACTTTATAAGTTCTGGAATTTTGGTGATCCAAAGTACATTGTTATGTGTGCTTGTATTCATTTTTTCAAAATAAATTGTTTTATGTTTTACATTGTGTGTACATATTTTATTGTATCTGGCTTTTATACATTGGATGGTGACCTGTATGTTTGTCCTGAAGAATGTGCCCGATACCCAATGCGCTGACAGAAGATGATTATTTGTGATGATTGTTTGTGGAGGACGTGCATAAACTGACATGCAGATTGAGCATCTCCATATGGGTGCAGCATAGTGTCTGCTGTACATTGACTTTTAAAGTCGATGCTTAAACTAGGAAATGTCATGTTACTCACTTGTGGATTGTTGAAATGCTGTAAGGAGTAGGGAAGTCGATCTCTTTTAAAAGTACTCGGGATAAATATGTTTTGTACACAAACCACTGTTGGATATAGAAAGATGATTAACAGATGATGCACTTACTAACCCCTTTCACAATATTGTGATGTATTGAGATGATTTTGAGAATGTTTTGAATCGTTACTAGATATATTTTTATAATGAAAATGGAAGATAAATTGCTTGATATATATTTTGATAATTAAATAAAAGAAGATTAATAGAAAAAGATGAGTTGGTGTTGGCACCGAGACAACAAGTGTTTTTGATTTTAAAAAAATGAAAGCAATAATGCTCTCTTGAGGTGCTAATTTTAGAAAAGTAGTGTTGGGCGACATTTTGTTGGCTGAGTTGAATCAGCTCAATCCCATTATATAAGACTCTGCATCACACCTGCTTCATCACTTATGTCATCAGCAGTGAGTCGCTTGCATAATATGCCTGGGCTTCGAGACACCTGATTGGATGGGATGCCAGGCATTCTGACCAACCAGGGAGTATAGAATGTTCAGTTGGCCTAAATATCCTCTGTTTGAATTTTTCACTCTCTCAAATAAAGCAGAATACTTCCGTATCTGGTAGGCCAATGGGGATTCTACTATGAATTCTGCACCACATGGAAACAGTGGACAGGGCAGGTATTGTGCCCAAGTGGCCTTTCTAATCAACATTCCTGAAACCTGCTTTGTGCCATTCTACATTGCAAGATAGCAGTCCGTCCTGGTGTATTTTATTTAGGTAAGCTGGTGTGGCAAGTGTACCATCAAGACAGCTACCATCATGGCATCATGGTGGTGGATGATGCCCTCCAAGGAATACGGTCGACCCATGCCTCCATATCCTCCTTGAGCTCTTGGTTGCATTAGAAAACATAAATCACTGCATACTTTTTGCCCGGCAAGATGGGATTCCATGGCATTGCCCTGAAATCGGTCTACCTCCTTCCTCTTGGGCAGACAACAGGTTGTTCAGATGAACATGTTGCATTCTAACTACTGCCAGTCTGCTGCAGTGTCCCCCAAGACTCAATATTCTCACCAATCCTATTCCACCTTTACAAGGTGCTGCTGATCTCACTACTCAATAATTCTGATATAGCCATCCACCAACATACAGATGATAGTCCTTTGTACATGAAAGTAAAACGCCCAAAGGACATCCGCCATCAATGCAATTATCTAGCCATTACACAATCCTAGATGTCAACTCCTACCTCAAAACGTAACACCTCCAAAATCAGATTTGCCCTAATCCCCCCCCCACTTAATAGCTTCTAAACCAACGATAGCTCAATGATATGTGCATAGAAGGATTTGATCCACGTTTCTCACATTCAGCAAAAACCCTAATTTTTACCAACAACAGTAGTTTATCCATTTCAGAAACACATAGCCAAGAAGGTCTAAACTGTTTGGTTCCAAATCTTCACCCATTCTGAAATCAAGCCCTTCATCTGCTGCAGGAATTCCAGAACTTAAAGCAAGTCCTTGTAGTTTTACACATTGATGGGGGTATCACCCTCCAGAGGGGTCTCCTAGCTACTCTCTCGGCTCCCCTAAAAGCAGTCCCCATGCAGCAGCATGCCTTATTATGAGTTTGCAGTAATTTTACCCAATCAGTACCATCCTACGCAAACCTCATTGGTTTCCTCTCGAGGCCGGGACACTGTTAAAGACGAGATGTATCATCTACAAAGCAGTCACAAATAGCACACAAGAGTTCCTGGTGGCTAAGCTCCACATATCTGTGGCACACGCTCCTCATGCAGCAAATTAACCAACTAGCTGGACGCTCTGCTCGTCCACAGGAGATGATATGCACACAATTCTTCTTTTGTCACACACCCACCCTCTGGAACCTGATCCTGGTATCATCTTAGAATGGCCCCAAAAGCCTTCTATTTTGCAAATCTCTTGAAATGTGTCTTTTTCAAAAACACCTGACCAAGAACTAATCCCAATGGATGCACAGACTGATTTCAGAATTCTGAGCTACTGTCCCACTGTCAAAAGATGCCAGCCCAAACATTGGCAACCCACACCCTGTGCAACCACCTGATCCTCTGAAATTAGGTCTGCACTTTAAACAATAAAATAAAATGAATAAGATACTTCTGAACCATTTTTCCTACAATTGAGTTCCCACCAACTACTACTGTCCCACTTTCAAAAGTTGCCAGCCCAAACTCTGGCTACCGTTAGGTCTGCACTTTAAACAATAAAATAAAATGAAATCAATACAATTATTCTGAACCAATGATCCCACTATTGAGTTTCCACCAACTACAGTGGAGACCAATCCACTACGACCAAGGGAACTAGGCAGGTAATTTACGAAACTAGTGCTACTTCCTTTCACTGACGATTTCATAGGAAACTTTCTGAGGCACTGATGTCCTGATCGAACACGAATTCCTGCGTCTTTGGGGGGAGATAAAAGTAGTATAATGTCACCCTGTTTCCAGGGATGTTCATGCATTGCAGTAGTGCGGACATGGGAGATACAGTGTTTCCTTGTCCACATGCAGGGTGGTGCAGGAGATGCACTGTTCACATGTGAGACAGTGGCTTTTTCTTCTGCTTAGTGTTGCAGTGATTCTACTTCCACCCACCAATCGGTGTTGCCAAGTGCTACAGCCGCTCTTCTTCAACTCACCACTGGATTGGTTCTCCTTTTGTCCCCTTCCAAAGATGCTTTTCCTCTGCCTGCTTTCCCCCTGCCTGCTGAGGGTTCCACAGAAGCTGCTGCTCCTGCATACTTTGTGTTCTAACTGTTCATCTGTCTGCATGATATGAAGCTGTGGATGGCATCTGTGTATGTAGTCTTAACTACATCTTTGGCTCCTATATACCCCTGCGTTGCACCCCCACACTCACTCTTCCTCCCAGTGTTAACACACACAAGGATCTTTTCCTCTGCATGGCTTCAATGTCACAAAGTGTTCGTCCCTGTTAATCCCCACATCATTACTAGGCTAAGGACGTGTCCAGCCCTAAGAAAGGGATGCCACCCATTACCAGTGATTGAAGTAAGTGGGAACGGTCGGGAGTAGTGTTCTACTATTTGTATTTTGTACAGTTAACAATTTCACTACTTTTTTCACAATTCTCCACTTTAACACCCAATAGCAGTTCCAGTTAATATTAGATCTGTTACAACTCAATTGGCGGTCAACCAGCATTGCTGCAAATCTTGAATAATGTGTTGCACGTTGCCCCCTTCTTACCTACATCGTCCAGTGCCAGGGTCACAGCTTCATTACTTTTGTTGATACACTTCTACCATTGCCCATTACTCCTGTGTGTTTCAAAATGCCCCGCCCTTGACCTTGTTGCTAGCCCGTCCTTGCTTCTTGCCTTTCCCGTGTTTTCAATTACCTGTTTTATTGGAAAGAATTGGCACCTGAAGAAGGGACCTTGAGCCCCGAAACGCGTAGTGCTGGATATGGGAATACCTATATGAGAGACCATCTTCATTGAAGTTCACTTTCTCATATCCAAGAGTGTTTTATGGAATAGTTAAAAAGTCATAGTTTCTCTTGCCTGATAAATCTTTTTGAAAAAACGTATTGTGTTTGTCGTTCTTGGTTTAAGAGAAATCCAGATGAAAAATGTCATTTTCTCTGCAATGTCAATGAGAAATAATGTTTTACTTATTGTAAGCATTGATTAATTGAATCAATAATATTGCTAGTAATGGATTGTTGCATCCCATGATATGTATTATTGAACGTGTGTGATTACATATAGGATCGTTTTTCCATTAGGAGAGACTGGGTATCTCATCAGATGGCTTTGATTGGCTAGTGTATAATCAGTTAGGTCTGTACTGGTTTCTAAGACTGCACCCAGTGCACCTGAAGTACATTAAGATATATTATCTTAAGTAATTTTAACAATAGCATTGGTTATAAACGTGTAGTGCGGCTCATCAGTCATATGCTGTTTTATTTTCTTCTCATCATCTGCAGAGTTTTTTCCTGGTGTTCATTGTGTCTTTTTCACTGTAAGAGGCAAGCCTATATTCTGATTATTGTTTCCCTGAGTGTTTGTGATGCAAGACTTTGAATTCAGCATGGTAGAGGGGGATGCCGGCCCTGTCTTTGGCATCCCTTACTGTACCAAAATGACCTCTATCTCTGGCACACTCTGATGGAGGCAAATGGCCATCTTGTCTTCAACACTACTTCCTGGACCAAGAAAAACCTAAATCCTGCACTTTTGTTCATTAATAACCTGAGAAAATTAACAATGTAACCCAAAGTCAAGAAGTAACTTTAGAGCTGCAGATTGTGAAGTCTACTTCAGCCACCTATGCTTGGGGACCTATACAGTCCTTTGGGAACTCCCAAGCTGAGAGGTTTGCTGCACATCTTCCTGGACAACTGGTGATTGAGGTTTGGTGGGAGTACCGAATCACCCATATTTAATTTGCTGTTGTGCCTTTGGGTCTAAACTCCCAAAAATCATGTAAGGCACTGGGCCTTGATAAGGTCCCAATAGACCTTTTTAAAGTTTGAGAGTAACATTTGGGCCCCAAGTCCTTTGTAGCTTCTTTAATGATATTATAGATTGTAGGGTAATTCCAGCCTCTTAGAAATTGACAGAAACTGGTACTCATTTGCAAAAAACACACACAATTGACCATTATATTATAGACCAATTGGTCTTCCAGATGTCATAAGTAAAATGATAGGCGTGACAATTTTGTTTAGTAAACCAAGATGAGCAAAGACTGTGGGGCAGGGTATAATGATCATTCTACTCGGGGCCAAGGAAATCGATGTGTAAAAGGACTTGCTCCTCTTGGGATTCTGTGGGAAGCAATGCTAAAGGAGAGCAAGCATCAAGTCTAATGGCAGTTCTGTGCGTAAAAACACCCAAGAGTGTGTCAGAGCACGCTAGCAATGGCTTCTCAGTTATGAATGGAATTAAGCCGAGTTGTGCTACATTATTCGTTAATTATCCGGACAAATATTTGCAGAGCCTAGATCCCAGCATCACAAACATGCGTGGCATTCAGTGATCTCCCTTCCTTCTTGCGGGAGATGCTGTGAATTTCTCCCAAACTGAGAATGGTCTCATTTATCTGATGGGCAATTACAAGCAATACTGGGATGCCAAATGGCGTGTGATCAGCAACCCCAAGACTAGGTGATGGTATTGAGGGTCGCATCATCCTGCTGGGCATATCATGTGTTGTGGGGTGCTAATCCTTGAAAGTAGCTCAGTGGTATTATTATCTGGGGAGATGACTCTTCTCCTCTGGTTCCTGGAGCAAAGTGTGAGCTGGCTCAGAAATAGGGGGACAGGAGTATTCTCAACTTCAACCAAGGTTTGGGGAGCCAGCCAGTTCAGCTACAGAGATGGTCCTTAAGGGCCAACACTATTGCTTATGCTCTTTACACAAGCAAACTATGGTGACACGCAAAGGTTGATAATCCCTAATATAGGCTTTGTAGCGCCTAGAAACACTTGTGTACAGTTGCATTATAAATGACTGATCATATCATATCATATCATAGGTGGAAATGACTTTCCAAGAACATGGTTGAGAATCACTTTGTGCTCCTCCACCATCTGATTGCATGAGGAATTAGCCCTCAATATAAATAGCAATGAGACAGCACCAAGGCCAATGTTGCGGTGGGACAGAGTGGGGACTGTTGGGAGGGAAACAGCCTATGAGATGCTCCGAGAAGAAGTGCTAGGCCTGAGCAGTGCTTACTCTGTACCTTGGTAGAGGAATCTGAGGAGCTTTCTCTGGCACTTCGATTGAATCTATCTTTGGTAAATGCCCAACACCATTTGCTCTTCTGACATCCAAGTTTTAAAGCTAAGCCCTAGTGCAAAAAAGAAAATGCACTTTCAATGCATTTATTGCACCAGGCAAGGTTTGACCTAGTGAATTCCATTTCATATTAGCACTAGGGCAAACTTTGCACATGTGCAAAAATGCAGCAAATGTGCATGTGTTTTACACTATGAAAATATTTGCCCTGCTGCTTATACAATGAAAATGTGCACTTGTCAGGGTGCAAAGGTTTTGTAATATGACCCCAATGTTTTTGACAACAGGTCAAACTTTGTCCGACTGCTAATACGGTGCGACTTTGCACTTGCACTGCTGGGTGCAACGTTTCTGTAACCTGGCCCTGGGGTTTTTTCCAAGGAATTTATGGAAAAGTACAGAAAGTGCTGCTTTCGAAGCAAAATGGAAAAGTAAGGTTGATAAAATATGAATTACTTTCAAGAGTACTTCATGGGGGCCTGAGAGTTCCCCATTCCCAATTTACATGTTTGATAACTAATGCTGTATGATGCCTCCTAATGCTGCTACCATTGACGGAAAATAAAAAGGCGTCTCTCGTGAACACAGGGAAACATGTCAAGTGGCACATTATAAAGCCCTTATGCATTTGTAAAGCTCATTGGGGCAGTGACATTATCCATTATGATAAGATAGAGGTAGCTTTACTGTAAGGCTCGTGCCTTTTCCGGCTGAAGCAAGTGTTGCCAATGGCCACTTGCCAGTCTCCTTGTACCTAGGTTCAAGGTATGGACAACAGCCACATTCTCAAAGCATCGACTGCCGGCCTCCACGCGCCCAATAGCATTTAATGTCAGTCTCTGTTATGTTCCGCTACCTTTCTCCCTCTCAAAGGTTCTTGTTATTTTCCCTGCGCGTTTCTTTCTTACTTTCCCACCCTGCTATCTGCCTCCCTCTCCTTCTCCCTACCCTGCTTTCTTTGAATGTCTGCTTTCATATTTTGGATGTCAACACACTTTTTGGACAGCGTAGTGGACATAGGAATTGCGTTCCTATGCAATTCCTGCGTGCCCCACTGCCACCGGACTGAGTGGGCCGTTCGCATCAATAGCTAAAGTAGTTTAATGGAGAAGCCAGACACATGCCCTTTGCAAACTGACTGAGACTACAAACTAACATCACGTGGAGAAGGAACAGATGAGTCACAGTGAGGGATGTTTCCTCATTACCAACCGGGTCCCAGTTTGGACTCACTTCTCGTGAGTTGAAACGTGGAGTCACCGAGAGCACCCGTTTTAACTTGAATCAATTAAAACTCTTTGCCTGGGGGAGGGCTTTCCTTATTTTCCATTGTCTCCCACCCACCACGCGGACCTGATCTTTTTCATTTTATCTCGATCTTCTTTCTGATTTCTTGAGACCAAAAACAGCAGACTGCAATCGCAGCCCAGCTGGTTGCAGATGAGGTGGTATTGATTCGAACTCAGTGGATGTTTAAAAGAATCAAACATTACTCTGGAGCAGAGGCCCCACCAATCATACACTCGCTGCTGGCAGCCATTACTGCGAGATAGAGAGACCTCTGCGACGCCGCGCTCTCATGTATAAACATGACCGACTGTAACACCGAGCGATAAATCACCACAAAGCCAGCATTAAATAAATTAGAAATCACGTGGGCAGACGAGGTTTCATACACGATTTGGAGAATCCATAAAGCAGCGCGCGCAGTCCATCTGAAAGTAATTACAGGCCAAAGAAAACAATGCAGGCCCAGGAATGCTAAAAAGCAAAAAAGGAAAACACCACGACGGTGTGTTGCTGGGCAGCGGGGGGCCCGCCCCCCGCCCCCCTACCTACTGTACACATGTTCTACAATTAAGCACAATGTGCAGCCCCTCGTCAAGAACACCAGCACATAATGCATCGAGAGAGAGAGAAGCACAGCATTCATTCTCAAGAGCTCTGCCTGGTACCCGGGGTCCACTCTACCGTGGCATTTCCATATTATTAACCAAACATCATTGATGTACAGGAGGACGCAAACTGCGAGGTACAATCAGTTGTCGAACGTGTATTTTAAACTCTGGGTTAGACTGCAAAAAAGGGGCGTACGAGGAGGGGGACATAGAGCAGGAGGGGGGAAAGAAAATAAAGAGGACCGCAGAGAGAGGTGGCAGGAAGGACGGGAGCAAAAGGTTTTAAGAAGAGAAAGGGCAATATGCAGGGAGAGCAAAGAGAAGGATGTAAGGAACTAAGGAAATCAGAAGGCGGTGGTAGGAGTAAAGGAAGAAATTGGGAATGAAAAGAAGGAAAGTGCAGAAGGGAATGCTAGTGGGAGGAAAGGATAGAAGTAGGGATGGTGGCAAGAGGGAACAGAATTCGGAATGTTTGATGCGACGAGGAAAGGTTCTGTTATTTCAGACAGCATTAGTAGAACACATGTTTCACCATTGGTATGGGCTTCTAGTGCTGATGCTGCTCTTTGTGGGCGAGAGGTGTTGTGGCCATACAGGGCTCAAGTCGAGGGCACACGTGGATGGACGGAGTCCACCCACATTCTTCAGAGGGTGGACTCAGCCCTTCCCCCAGCTAAAATGAGGAACATTAAAAGTCTTCTTTGAATGTATGCCGACCTTGGGATCGAACCGCAGTCATCAGGCTGGCAGGCCAGACACTTCACCACTGCACTGTATAACCTGATAAAAAAAAATAACAAACAATTAAGGGTGAAATGTCCCATTTCGGTTCTGCATGTCCCAAGGAAAACATTTGAATTGGTTCTTGGAGTTTAAAACATGCACACCTTTAACGTTTTAAAAAATACCTTTAGAAGAAAACATCCTATCTTAGTTGTGTGTCTGTGTGTTGATTTTATGAAAGGCAAATGGCATTTGTTCTGTGCATTTTGGGTAGTTATGCAAAGCCAATTTAATTAAATGTGCATATTTCACCTTGATATGCTAATTTCTGGCGATGACACATCCCATTGTGTTTGTTGATGAGTCCCCCCACTTTTATGTTCAGGACTTGACCACTGTGGCCATATTGCTACTTCCCATGACTTAAGAGCTGTGCGTGATGTGTCTGTTGAATCTTAGTAGTTGGCTTCCGCAAATCCTTCCATGCTGCTGGGTGTTGGGTGTTACTGCTCCAATGAACCTCTTCAGACAGAGTGGGACGTCCAACCTTGCACGTGCCTTGAGTTTGGGGTGATGATGCATATATGGGGGGGGTTCCAAAGTATGTTGCATCTTAGTATGACAGCTGAGCATGGCTTGTTAATCAGCATGGTCATGCTTGGGGCATCTTCTGCACTGCCCTACAGTGGAACTTTGTGGTGGTGGCATGGAGCGGGGGGATTGCAATCTCTGCCACTTTGACCCTAATGCTAGATAGCAAGTGTATGAGTGTGCCTTGGACTCTAGAGTGTTTCCTTCTATGTAGCTTGAGGTAGTACGGTCCATGGGTCTGAATGGTGTGAGAGGCTTTTGAAAGATAGAGGTGAGGTTGGGTAAAGAGGTGAGGCAGGAGTTACCATATATTGTTTGGAATATCCACAACATGAAGTAAGAAATGTGTTGAATTTGAATACTGCTTTAATGAAATTGATCCTCCGTGAATTATAGTAAATCAAATATTCTGTGATTTATAACAGATTTGTCTGAAGAAATTTTCTTCGACCCTGTACTCAGACGTGCTGTACTGTTATTGGAATGTTATTGGGTGTACCCGAGTAGGAATTGACACAGGACCATAGGAACATTTTATATTCTGTTGAGTATTTTGTATACAGGGACTGTTCCAGTGCTCGTTAAGCAGATCCTGTAGTCTCTTTCCGAGTTTAATAAGCTTGGAACAAGTCAGTCAGTTATATGCAAATATCAACTCCATAGAAGGTGTGGAATTTGATATGATATGATATGATATGGCATTTATAACGCACCTATATACAAGTGTTTCAAGGCGCGACAAGGCAAGGGAGGGGGAACAGATGGAATACAGACAATGATCTTACTAGGCCAGTTGTCATTCAGATCACGCAAGGGAAAAGGGAAAAGTGTGGGGAGTTATACATCTAAATGTTCTGATTTTCTTATAAATTAAAGAAATCTGAAAGTTGGAGAGATGATAGAACATGAAATTAATGGTTGGATTATAAAGTTTCATAGTCCCGACTATATTCCTTTTGGTACAAAGGGCAAAACATTATAATGCGCTTCAGGGAGGTCGTGCGATGACCAAATTATTTTCTCTAGGTCTGGTGAAAATAGATGAATCAGAAAATATATGTATTATTGTGTTTAGTTGTAAATTACAAAAAGGGTGTCATGTTGTGATTTTTTGGAGTTGCTAAAGTTTAAGTTTAAAATTGTAATTTTAGACAATCCTCTCTCTCCTCCCCTCATTATCAGCTGTCAGAGGCCACATTTCTGGAGGGAGGGGAAAATTAATGTCAAATCAAAGGTGTAGGAAAATGGGTTGGCATAGCAAACTTGATTAAAATATGAATGGTGTTATGGGTGTTATATATGGTCAATCGCTTAATACACTAGGGACTTGGACACTTTCTGGAGTTTGCCAAAGTCTTTTTGCTGGAGATTTTCACTTGGAAGATTTGGAGTACCATCTGAGGGAGGCAGCCTAAAATCTGACTGGGCCCTGCTGTGATGAGCTGAGCTATCCGTGCCTGAGGTGTGAGCTGACTCCTACCTGTTTCCAAAAGAGGGTCCTAATGGTTACATATAATTTTAACAAATCCAAAATAACAAAGGTATTAATAATGAAATTTTATGAATTTTATAACTAATGAAATAATAATGAAATGCATGGATACCTATGTAAATGTGCAAAGATAGCGAATCCAAAACAACACACACAAATCATTACATATGGTTTCCGGCTAGCTAAAATAAACAAAACCTTTAACATGGAAGCCACTGAATTGCAAATTGCCCAAACAGTATCGGGAGGCAAAACCGAATTTCACTGAAACAAATACAGAGATGCTGCAAGTTGATAAAAAATGTGCATACTTAACTTTGCAAAATTATAACGACTTTCTTATCTACAGGGTTGCATTTAACCAAAGTACTAACACAAAAATAAGCCTGAAACACAACTTCATACTAAATAAAAAGAATGGAATACATCAAGAAAAGGCAGGAATAAGAAAAGGTTAATGACTTACCAATGTACAATGTAGTTTTGTCGACAGAACAAATCCATTGTAAATAGTTAATCATTCAAATGCAAATGCCAAGAAATGTACACCAAAAAATCACTGCAAGTCAAAAAATAAATCCCAGACACTACACCAGCAGACCCAAACGCATCCCTATAATGTCCATAATCGAGGAAAAGCATCCTAAAAAACATTGAAAAAATTGCCATAATCCAGGAAAGCATCCCAAAAAATCAATTGAAAAAATGCACTTAATCCAGGAATGCATCCCACAAATCCATCCTAAAAATGACCTAATCCAGGAGAGAATCCAATAAAATGCTTCAAAACAAAATCCGTAATCCAGGAAAGAAGACGAAAATCCATTATCGTGGAAAGAAGACAAAAATTCCACCAAAGAAAAATCTATAACCAAGGAAAGAAGCCCAAAAAATCCATCGGACTGCAGCAAAGTCCATCAGCACCTCCTGTCAGATCCATGGAACCGAAGAAAATACCGGAAAACATCCTCTGTTTACATCACGATAGCAAAACACATATATGCGAGCAACACCAAATGGACATTCATAGAATGATAACTCTAGTTAATATTTAAAAAAAGAACATTATATGATTATTTAAAGACAAAGCATAATTCAATATTTCATAATATCAAATTAGTTATATTAACATTAGTTATTAGAAATTCATTATTTCTTATTCATTAGTTTTCTGTTAGTTTTTTTTTCTTTCATTTTTATCACTGCATACTGTCCTAATACCTGGCTGGCCTCCTGAGCTAATAACAGAGATCTCCCATGTAAGTAAACATATCACAATGATATTAAATGTGTGGGAAAACAACCAGCCTTAATATTTTCCCTTAAGTGTGGGTGGGGGGCAAAACTGTGTAGACCCTTTGATTAAAAATAGGTAATTAATTCCCCTTTTTGGGAAGGAAATTAACGTCGCCTACCCCCTAAGCAGTTTAGTTTAAGGTGAATCCCATAACTACACTTACAATGTACCAGGGGGGAGTGGGGCATGCTAAGAAACCCTGCACGAACACAATATTACATGAAATTCAAACGCACAGACTTAGTGTGCACATATAAGGAAGCACCATTTTTGTAGCTATGGTAGAAGCATTCGGCCCTGAATGGCTGTGTGATAAACACAAACCTAACAAAGAAACCTGAACAGACCCAAGTACTGATGATAGATAGACCCACGCTGCTGGCTTCCATAGAAACTTTCATTTGTTTATAACTGTGGCTAATACATGTTATCCCAGGAAAGAATGCACCCTGCAAGGCCACAAGACAGTATCAGGTTCCTCACAATGCACGTTTATGGCAGCCAGGCCAAAAGCAGACCTCAAACTCCCACCCAGCCCACCATGAGTTATGACACCCACAACTGCCCCAGTCTAAGACCCCTGAATTCTGCGATAGTAGGTGACCTGAGACCACCAACCATAAACCCAATGGTCATAAAAGATCTGAAAGAACAAAACCATTCTGCCTTATTTCAGAATGAACAACGTTGTAATACGAGGTACAGGGTGGAATAAACTATAGTCCAAAGCAAAGGTGGAAGCCTTGTGTGTGCAGAGTGTGATATGGACTGAGTGAAGAATGTGGGGGTCAGCATGATCTCAAGCCTCCCCCTGTGCCAAGGCCAGAGTTTCCCAGGTGCACGCCTCAACGCTACTAATTGTAAACTCAGCCTTGATTCCCCGGAGATGATGAGCCCAGCTGACCCCACATGATGGAAGATGGACAGACAGGGCCGGGACTAATAGCAGCCTGATATCCCCTATGGAGAAGGCTGCCCATGTATAGGGTCTCACCAACCAGCCATGCAGGTTTTTACTGTATATGTGACATCATTAGTGATGATGTGTTTCCATATAACATTCTGCTTGTACTGTTTTTCGGCAGAATGTTCTTAAGCAGTACTGTTCTTTTCTGGCCTACTTATTTTCTGGATGATTAAAACATGTTATCCTTGCAAGAATCTCATGGTCTTTTTTTCCCTAGCGGGTTGTATTTTTCTGGTGTGAGCTTTTGTGGGCATTCCTTCCTTTGGTGACCCAATGTGATGCTAGCACCCTCTCATATGTGCGCAGGTATCCAGGCAGCCTCTCCGAAGGGACACACCCACCTACAGCGACCACCTAAAAAAACATGTGTTTCCCAGTGGCCGTACAGGAGCCATCTTTGCAGAATTCCTGTCTGCTCTTTAGAGTAGAACACGGCTCCTGGGAGAAGTGCAGGCCGGTGTTGATGAAACCATCTCACGGAGGAGTTTGGGTGAATGTGCGCACGTGAGTATAGCTTGCAAGGGGCAACAAGTAGGGGATAAATGTATGGGAGAGTGTCAACAGTGTGAACACACAGAGATTGACATTTTATGTGTGGAATGCATGTGGATTGTTTTGTTTTTTGGTATTCTCAATTTTTTTAGGAGAATATTAAGTAAAGGAAAATGGAATGAGAGAGTGCCTCCCCGACTGAGGGGCAAAGGTGGCGCCACTCATACTGTATAATGCTGAAAAATGGAAATATATGCGAGCCTGTATAATTAGGGGGTTCGGGAAAAGTAGATGTTGGTTTTTTTTTGTTTGTCATTTTAGCTTGTTTTATTTGTGTTTTTATTGTGTGGTGAGGAGTCCCAGAAGGGGCAATGTGCAACTTGTTGTATAGTTGAGTGTGTGTAGTGTGTGAGTAATAGTGTGAAGAGGAGGAAGGGGGAGAAAATAATCTTTTTTGATTGTTTTTACAAAAAGGGAGGGAGTGTAAATTGGTTCTGTTTTTGATAACCCTGTAACACTGTTTGCAACATGTTAGTATAAGTGTAAGGGCCGTGGAGTTGCAACCGCCCCCAACATTAGAGGAGAAACACTGCTAGAGTATATGTGTAAAGTCCTAGCACTATATCGAGACAGAGCAGAGAAGTACAATAACCAGTGGGTGACATAGACAAGAGGAGGGGGGATGCCCGCTCATGGCCAGAGCAGGGCTCCCACAATAAGGGTATGCCAGAACATTTGCCCATTTTTCTAACAGCCAAGTATAAGGGAAAACAATTTTAAAGAAGGAAGGAAATATTATACTCCTGGAGGATGTTTGAGGACACTGAAGAGTGTAAGGGAGAGGCCGGAGACGAAGGTAGCAAGGGCGAGTGCCCAGGAAGAGAGGGCGGGCCAGCGACAGAACACAGAGGCATATACCCTCTAGCATCTCACCCCGTGGTAGGCTATACCAACCCGACCTATGTATCTTCAGCAGCGACAGCTTCACCGCCACCATATGTGTTCCCTCTCGACTCCCCCAGGAAATACTGATGTCAATAAAAGAGATTTAGGGTTGTCATTGGCCTCAGCAAGAGCAGAATTAAATCGACTATGAACAGTGCAAAACAAAACAAAAGCTGACAGACAGGTAGAACAGGCACCAGATGGATGAAAAGAAGGTAATTTCCAATTTAGGGAAGATAATACACTGATAACAAATATGCATGTGGAAAAGGGGGCATAAGGAAGTGAGTGGGCTAACAGCTTGAGATATGACAATGCTGACTGGTGGAGAACATTCAATGAGTTTGAGGATGATGACAATGAGGAAGCAAAAAAGGGACCTGAAAGTACTCCAAGGTTGCTAAGTTTATGGGATGGAGATTAAGGAGGAGGTTTGGCTGGATGACAGTGGCAAGGAAAAAGTGGAAGAAAGAGCGAAGGGAACAAACACAACTGCAAATGACTCTCATACATAAGGGGACTGGCAGGTCTCACTATGTGCTATGGTCACAGATGGACAAAAACAATATTATAAAAGCACACATGGCCCTTACGGCTAGTGCGGAAAAGTGGGTCTATGCATTCGAAAAACAAACGATGGCAGTGCCCTTAGCATTAGGAGACATCAAAAAAAGCCTATTGGTAGCTACTATCGGAGATCAGGCCGCTGAAGTGTGGGTGAAAGCGGGGTACCCGGGAGTAACCCTGGGAAATGATACACATGACAGGGCCTCCTTCAATAAGATTTGAGCGAAAATATGGGATGTGCTGCGTAGAGCAATTTGTGACACACCCGACTTGCAATCTATCATGCAATGGGCTATGGGTGATAATGAAGACGCTGCTCAATTTATTCTTCAGTTCAAGAGATGTAGAGAGCAGAGACGAATAATACATGGGACCAATCAATACCCTTCTTCTATTTTATCATTAAACAGTGCTTACACAAGGAAGTGCAGAAGGCACTAGACACAATTGTGGGTGTTGAGGAGAAGGGATGGCCTGAAATAAAGAGCATAATAATACACCATGGTAGACAAATGAAAGAATGTGACAGGGGGATAAGCAAAGGATGCAAAACTGGTATACCTTATGAAATACATCAGGCATACAAGCAGTTGCTCCCGCAGATACAAGACCCTCCCACACAGCAACAACCACAGCAGACAATGCAACAATACATACCTCACAGCAACTTCCAGCAGGCTGGAAACATGAACACCTTCAACGGAACATGAACTAGCACAATAGCCCCGTTCCAGGGCGCGACACTGCTGGGGGGAAGCCCCTTCTCATTTCCAGGGACAAAAACCTACCCTAGGACAGCCCACAGAGAGCACTTGCGTGTCCGGTCCTGTCGATGACCCTCAATTAAGTAGAGGATCCCTTGGTGGGGGCAGATATAGGAAACATGCAATTAATGTGTATGGTTGATTAGGGCGCTGAGAAATGGATCAGTGAAGAGGACTCCTCATTATCTGGCTAAAAGCTCGACATGCAGGGATGCTCTGGAGTTATTTCTATGGTTCCATACACTAAAGTTGTGGATGTAAACATGGGTGAAATGTGGTACAAGTTCCCCTACTATATTCTGAGAGTTTTCCTGTCAACTTGCTCGGCAGGGATCTGCTCAACAAGTTGAACATGACCATCTCATTTACTGATCACAGCATTGTGTGCGCCACACTATGGATGTGCACAATAACAGTGATGGTCATAAATGCACGCCATGGCACGTGAGGTAGTAGTGAGAAGAATACCCATTGACCCAGATGTAGAGGAGGAGCCAAGTACCTCTACCAGAAGTTATGCCCCTATTTTGCCTATATGTTGGCAACCGGAAATTGCGACATGTGCAAAGCCAATAATGGTGCCTATATCGCAAAAAGCCCTTGAAACAAGATAACCATTGAGAAAACCCTACATATATCCACAAAGAAATGATGGTCTCCTGAAGGAAATTCCGGAAGTAATGTGACACAGCAATGGAAGTAGACGAAGTAATCATGAGGCTGGCTACGCAGTGAATAGATTGCAGGCCATGAACCAATGTATATATATAGGAATGTATAGAATCTCAATGTTCCCCAACGCATGTTAGCAAACTTGGACCATGTGAATGAAAGGGCTAGAAGTGTGTTGCAGCAGAATAAGAATAGCTGACGGTGAAGGAATATTTGAGAAAGGCTTGTCTGGCCCAATGGCAAGAGTTGGGGCCGCAGAGAGCCTAGCCATGACTCAAGAAGATACAATGACGTCAGAAGCAAGCTGAGCTCCTGTTTGAGGTGGAATGAAAGTCACTCAGAGTGCCAAGATTTCTTCATTTAATAGTATTAAATACAACAAAAAGCTCAAAAACGTGGTCACCAGTCACATGGTCAGATAAAAATAGACTTTGGGTGAGCTACACCAAGACCAGAAGATAAGGCCATGCCACACTCCCTTTTATTCTCAGGCATAGTGAGCCTATGCAAGGCCGAGTTCAAAGGAGCTAATTGAATGGCAGACCTCAGGAGTGATAATGGATGTTGGGCTAACTTGGTGGTGAGGCATGACCATGCCAACCCTCCAGCACCTGGGGTATCAGCTTGCGTGTTGCATGCAAGTGGAATATTCCAGAATGGGTCAAGCGTGCCAACCAATTATAGAGGGCCACATAGTAATGAGCTCTATGGTTTGAGAAGCCAATAGTATGCTGTGTATTATCTGACATGGAAGATGACTTGCACTTGTGGTGGGCTTAAATGTCCACCTGATCTTAGAGACCCACTCACATCCCTATATCCCATAAAAAGTATATGTAAATGTTCCCTGTTGACCAACCACAACCCCTAGAAGGTTTGCTTATTTGCCACATAGTATGACATCACTTATGATGAATTTGTAATATAAAAGAATGTTTTATATTATATGTTTTTGAGAACTCATTGCGTGACCCGTGCAGCGTCCATTCAAGTCCGTTGTACTCCCTGTTTTAAAGATGTGTTATTAAAACAGCTTTGACTTTTGCCAACTTCCTGAGAAGGTCTGATTATTGATGTACGAGTAAGATATGCATCACCATCCATCTCAGATACTGTCCTCGGGTTCACTTGGTAGCAGAGGATGGTTTCTGAAAGACTCATTGACCCAGTAGGCTTTTAGAGATTGCTGAACATCTGACGTACCATTTAGCTGGACGGTCGCGATGCTACCTGTGGAGAGCAAGTAAGAACATTTGCAAGTAAAGAAGATACATGTTGGATGGGGCCCTCTTTCACAAAATTCCTCCTGGTTGCCACAGGCCGAAGGCAAAAGGTGGCTGTTTGGAGGAGAGACAATCCTGAGAGTCAGGAGCCAAAAGGCGAATGGTGAGTGGACTGAGGACAATGGCAAATAATGTGGGAACAGGGGATTGTGGTAATATTAAAGAGTAAAGGGGGTTGGATGAGTAAATAATATATGATGAGGAGCGTCTAGATGAGCCCAGAGTCCTACGCTCAAGGACCGTCTACAAGGAGTTATTGCAAAACCCAAAGTGGGTACTTAGGCAGCACATGAACAAGGTCTGTGAGAGGGAATAACTCAAACTCCCAACAGAGTAGTTTAGGGGCAAAAAGTAGCAGCGAAGAGCGCAGAGGAAGTTCATGTTGAAGTCGACTAGTTTGTCTGTTTGTGTATTTTACATACTGAAGAAAAGTGAAGTGTCGAAGAGCGACAAGGATAGGTTGTATTGAGTTGAGATCAAAAGTTATTATCTATCTGTTTAGTCATTGTTGGTGCTGGCTGAAAAAAGGTAGATTGGAGTCAATTGGAGTCAATTGTGAAAGAGAGGCTTTGAGCTGCGGCTGTTGGTGTGCGTTCATATTTGTTATTTTTCTGAAACGTATTTTGTGTAAAGCAAAAGTAAGTATTGACAGTCAATTTAGACTTGTCACATTGGGGGATGTTACTCCACTGATGCATCTGTGCAAGCAACTGCCAAAACATGCACCCAAGCTTAAACAGTATACTGTGGAATGGGTTAAGGGAACTGCAGAGAAATATTTTCATGCAATGGCCACAAGGGGGATCGCTGTCAAAAGCAGTTTTGCAACACATGACCCTATACTTACACACTGCGTACCCAGGGACTAGAAATTGGTGAAAAGGTTAGCTAGTTTAGAGCTTTGGAAGATGTACCAAGAGGAACAAGAAGATCCGCCTCCTGAAGATTGGATGCTTGATCTGTCCAGGGAGGAAGGAGTTGAACTTTATGCTCCTCCTAACGTGCCTGAAGTAACACCCAGTCTTTTCTCCAGTTCTATTGCTGGGGGTGTGTATCCTGTTACACCCTACCTCATAAAACACCTGAATACCGCGGAGCGGCGCGGAGTGGCGGAGAGTGGCAGTCCTGCAGCATCCTCTCTAACACCCAGTCTTTTCTCCAGTTCTATTGCTGGGGGTGTGTATCCTGTTACACCCTACCTCATAAAACACCTGAATTCCACGGAGCGGCGCGGAGTGGCGGAGAGTGGCAGTCCTGCAGTCATGTCAGGCAGGACGGGCCAGGACACTGAAGACTCGACAAATTGACTTCTAAGAAGCAATGCCAAACTGCTGGCCAAAAACATACTAGATATCCACCCAGTCAACTCAAACCATTACCCTGCACCTCAGGGAGAGACATTAGAGGATTATTTATCACCCCAGAGCCGCGGGCTCAAATTATCAGTGCACCTGGGCAAAGGACATGCGACCTTGGGAAAAGGCACTGCCAAAAAAGTAATTGATACGCCCCCAGGCGTTCGCAATACCAAACAACCTCAAATCCCCAACGAAGCAGACCTACCTGGGGAGAATGCCACGAACCCGGATTCCCACGACGCTGAGCCTCCATCGCCCACGCTGCCCGAGGCCCCCGTTCAGTCTCCGCGAACTGGCCTGACACCGCCGGGAGCTCCGCGGCGGCCCGGAGGGGCGGCCGCGTTGAGTCTCCAGGTTACGTTGCCTGGCTTGCCGTGGGAGGCTGTGCTGACGCGACGAGCCGCAGTCGGTGGCCGGCAGCACCCGGAAGAGTGGTTCACGCCGGAGGACGGGCTCACATCAGTGGGACACCGAGCGACGCTCGAGGGCAGGACTTCGGCCGCGGAGGCGGCCCCATGGTCCTCCGAAGGAGAGACGGCGCCGAGCGAGTCAGCGTCGGTGTGCCTGCGGAACCAGGCCAGATCAAACGGCGCCGCATCGGAGGGCGGCGCCTCCTCCCCCCCACGGGAGATGTCCGGGGCTCCGGCTCTCGACCACCCTGGGGGGCGCCGGCGCAAGGACCAAAAGCCGCAGCATTCGAGCAGCTTGGGAACGGAGGGCGCGCTCCCGGTGCAGACGAGTGGAGGCGAGACTACAACAGCGCCCCCAGCTGCTGGAGCCCTGAAAGCTCCACCAACGCTCAGCGTAGACACTCCCAACCAGACGCCAGCCAACTCTAACGCTGACAAAAACGAGGGGATCTTTTTAGTCCCACCATCTCCAAACGAAACGAGGGCCTCACCCCTAGACAACAAAAAAAAGAGACCCCGGCTCCTGGATGTCCCTAACAAAAAAAACAGTAATAAAGATCCACCAACTAAACAAGGAAAGCCCTTGAATTCGGCCAAACTTGCATCAAAACAGGTGTCCACCTTTAAAACATCACGGGTGACACCTATAGCCCCAAGAGAGGGCCTCAAAAAACCTCAACGCCCCTTGAAGTTACTATCAGACTTTTTCTATAAACACTCTAAAGCCATCCAAGAGAAATGCAAAGAACTGACCGACGCAGAAATCCTTGAGGCTGCAGACACAATTACCCCCCCCGCAAACATCGGAGGCTGACACAAGCAAATAGAAAATTACCTCACCCTCGCACAAAAGAAGACAATAGAGTAGCACCTGGCCGGACAGCGACAAAAATGCACTTTTCAGGCCAAGTTACTCCAACAATTCCACAAATAACGGCCGTAAACGAGGGGGGAACAAACGTTAAAATCGCAACTCCACCAACCGCACCCATCGTCACCTCAGTTGTGCTTACAGCTAGCAACACAACGGCCCCAACCTCAGTTCTTACTCAACCTCTTCTACACACCCAAAGCAATATCAACCAAGAAACCCTGTCCCAACCCCAACCTTCAAACCAAGAGACTCGGGGAGAGGAGGGGACCACACCCCCCCAACATAGCTCGACGTCCTTGGAACCTACAGATCCCGGCATGATGAGTACCATTCAACCAGCTCCACAAGTTTCGGTCCTAGATAAGACTCTACAAAGCGACAACAATACTAACAAAGAAAAACCGCCAGAGACTTTGCCATCGTCCTCAGGCGAGCCGCTCAAATTCACACAACAGATTCAGGAAAGGGACCCTGAAAGCAACTATCCTGCCAGAGTAAAAAACAGACTCCAGTTTGAGAAAACTTTAGACTCCTTCTACTCAAACCTGGACAATTACAACAACCAAAGAAGACACTCTCTTGACCTTCCACCCAGAAGGATCTCAGCTGTCACAACGCCAGTCACACGACCATCATCGCCCTCTAGAAGCAGACGTCTTCATATAATCATACACCCTCGAACGACCCTCAGCCCAAAAAACTTGACACCTGTACCCTGATGTCAGCCTTATCGATAGCTTTAAACCCATTCGTCAAATTGTATGAAACAATCGGAGAAACGTTGAAAGATCACACGGCGATACAATCCTCAATGATAAATAAATTAACTTTTTTGGAAGGTTACATCTTGGCCCTAGAAGCAAAGACCCAGCCAACAGAGCAAAAACAAGCTCAAAAAACCCTCATGCTAGCACTTCAAAAACAGATTCAACCCACGTGTCCTATTTCACAAGAGACGACGTCAAAAGCATCTAAAGGTACGCAAACCGACCTACTTATCGACTTAACGGTACCTTCTACCACCACGACAGAGAATACTAAGTTACCAAAAGGAAGGAAAGAAGCTAACCCTAAAAGAACAGGAACCGTGGCATTCGAACCAATCTTCCAACAATTGGTTCCAGCTAACTTAGCGGCCTCAACTACCCAAAAAGGTCCAACAATCCAGTTAAAAGAAAAAGGAACAGTCAACGTCTCCCGGAAAGCAAACAAGGCCATACACGAAACAGAAAATCTCTGTCCAAAGGAAGTTGAAACATTTCTAAACGACGAGGATTTGCTGAACATTACCCAACATTTCTCAGACCAATCCTCCACCCCAATCCCAGAGGAGAATGGAACAACAGATCCTCTTACAACACGCCCTACCTCACAGGAACACCTTGACACAGAACAAGAGATCATGGAACCATCTACTTCTACTTACAAAGAACGAAAACAGCGGCCGACCCCGACTAATCACAACTTAAAAGATCATACATTGGGAAAGCTGGCAACTGAACCAAACTTTAACCGCTACAAGTCTGAAAGAGATAAGCACGAAGCACAACCTCACCGACAATCATCAAGATCAACCCGAAGACCGTACAGTAGTCCTTCCCCCTGCAGACGTAAAGACGAGCCACAGAGATCACAAACCAGACCCCACTCCAAGGAACCAACAAGGAGAACTTATAAATCAAATACGGCTAAATACCACCCAAAACTCCAAACACGATGGATATGGAAACTAGAGCAGATCCCGGGTAACACTGACAAAGTTACACTAAACAGAAGAGCAGTATTGGAATTGTTCAGTTACATTCCGACACTCAGTTTAGTCAAATCAGCCGACCTTCAGATCGTCGACCCAAGCCATAAGGGCCGCAAGGCTATTTCACATTTATACATAGCGTCACAAACAATAAACAACGCTTTCAAGTCAGCCCTCGAAGATCTTTTAATCATGGGCTATGACCTCACGAAATCATCAAGAGAAACAAACTCAAGCAACCACCAAGAAAACAAACACTCCAAGAGCCTAAAAGAGAAACCAGGTACTATCGATCGCCACGACAAACCCGTCCTCTGTTTAGGAACAAACCACCTAATACCATCCTGCGGGTTCAAAAATCAACCACAAGAAAAGCGATCCAAAAACACGACCACATCAGATCCGATAAAGGCTTGGAAAACTCAACTCTAACCCCCAAGAAAGCTGAAAATTTGAAGACACCAGCAAGAACAAAACATCCGATGGAACTTCATAAGCTTCAAAGGACAGTCCAAAACGAGTCACATCAGGCAGATGCAACTCTACCACAAACTTTGCCTCCTCCCTCCTTTTGGTCCTGGCTGCCAAAAGTTCTTAAACAAAATTTACAAAAATAGCCATCCAAGAAAAGGACACACAGCAACTCCTCCAACTACTACAACCCAAAAGCCCAAGACAAAATAAAAATGTGTTCGTGGAATACCCGAGGCTTTCTCCATCTTACATCCCCAGGATCCACCAACATAACAGACTATGACATCATTTGCCTTCAGGAGACATGGCCGCTTCAACCCCCTGTCCTCGACGGCTATGAGATCCACACAGTGGAGGCCAAGAAGGGCCTTTTAGGCCGCCCAACAGCGGGCTTGCTTATTGCAATCCGCTGTGGACGAGGCCTAACAGATTCACAAAAAATAAAAGAAAACCATTTCATGATGATGATCAAATTAAACTGGACTACAATAGATAAAAAAGTAAACAAACCAATAACGAAGAAAATAATACTTGCTACCATCTACTGGAACCCGGCAACTGTCGACTGTGCGAAGTTCATTAAAACGATAGAACAAGACTTGGACTGGGCGCAACTCATACACCACCCAGACTATGTTATCCTATCTGGAGACCTAAACATCCCGAGCCAGTCTTGCGAAAAGACAAAAGAGTCCAAACCGAACAAGCGTCTAACTGACCAGAGATCTATCAAATGGCAAAACCTTATGAAATCCAGATCTTTTGACAACCTGGATCAAGTTTTCGCTGACCCAAATAGACCTCCTACATGGGAAGGAGCGAAATCTAATTCCACGATTGACTATATTTGGGTATCACGGCCTTTATTACCACACGTCAACTCTTTCAAAGTGATCAAAACAAGAGAAAGTGACCACAATCTCCTCGAGACCACCTGGACTACCAATCCGCCGAAAAACCACACAATGAGCGCAGACCTTGAACTAAACGCCCAAGGGACAAGACTTAGGATTACGGAAAAGGACATAACAACTATCACACAGCTCTACAACGACCGTATCAAACACCCAGACTCGATGGTGGTGGATTACACACCCTTTTTGACCGTTTGTAAAGCTCCACAAAGGAATAAAAAACCAACGGCAGCCGGCCAAAAACATAAGTACGACAAACTGGTTGCCGAAAAAAAAAGAGAGCTAAGGAAAACAAAAAGACTAGCACGAAAACTTGCCTTCCCACTGGCTAAGTCCACCATTAAAGCAGCTGTCATAAAATATAAATCCTGGCTAAAGGGACATCGGCACAAGCTCTACCAGCAAGACGCAGAAGACATACTGAAAGCCATAACAGGGAACCATGCTAGAGACTTCTGGTCCCTCTTACACTCAACAACGCAAGGCGCGCAACCAAGTCAACTGAACGGAATTGGCAAATCGGCCTGGGAAGTGCACTTCGACACTCTCTTTAAGAGCACCTCGACCACACCCCCTAGGACGGTAAACATTGACACCCCCTGGATCTGCTTAGACAACATCGAAGACATCATAACGTCAATCAAAAAACTAAAACCATCACGCGCTCCAGGCCCCGACGGCATTACGAACTTCGATTTGAAAGCACATCCGGAAACCTGGGCGCCTTTGTTGAGCCAAATCTTCAGACGCTGCTCCACCACAAAATCTATTCCCCCAACGTGGAAACGTGCGAACGTGGTACCCATCTTCAAGAAGGGAAACAGGTCAGACCCTACCAGCTACCGACCGATCGCTCTTCTTGATTCGATAGGAAAGCTGTTTGGGTCCCTACTGTTAAACCATTTTACAGCATGGGCGAACGAAGCCCCCTGTCAGGACAACTTACAAACCGGCTTTAAAAAAAACCTGGGTACAAACGCCAACATATTAATATTGAGTACCTTGAAAAGTAAAATCATCGAGGGACGCCCACGCCTATACATCGCCTTTGTTGATTTAACCCAGGCTTTCGATAAGGTGGATCGGGAAAGACTATGGAAGGAACTGGTCCAATGGAAATGTCCGCCAGACATACTAAACCCCATCAAAGCCCTACATGCTAACACTTCTATGCGGGTACACCTGAACAAACAAGGACTGCTAACAGATGAGATAACAACAGCCAGAGGAGTCAAACAGGGCTGCCCCCTGGCCCCAGCCCTGTTTTGGTCCTACTTAGGCGACTTCCAAGACACAGAAAAAGAGATTCGAGCCTTCCCTCCTAAACTCGGAGGCGATCAGATCAGTCATCTCCTATATGCCGACGATTTGATTCTTCTGGACAATACCCCAATAGGCCTACAACGCCAACTCACAAACCTACAACAATACATGACGGTAAACAATCTGGAAATCAACCAAGCAAAAACCAAAATGATGGTCATAGAGAAATCTACGAAAAAGAAACCCATTCCACCCTTAAAACTAGGCTCAACAACTGTCGAGAAAGTTTTGACCTTCAAATATCTAGGGGTCATCCTAGACAGTTCACAAAGAGACAACGCGATGAAAGAGACACTACAGGGAAAAACCACAAAACTAGCTATACAAGGAAAAGCCATTGACATTAAATTCGGCAGATTCTTGATTATACCAGTACGAGACTTCTATAAAAAGAAAGTTATACCATCTTTGACATATGGCGTCGACGCAATGCCAAGCCTCTCCCAAGATCTGTGGCAAAACCTGGAAGCAACCTTTTGGAGAACAGTCCTAGGTCTCCCTAAATCCACGCCAATAATACTGATCAGACGTGAACTTACTCTCTCATCATTAAAATCAATTGTCGACTGCAGCAGTGTCTTGCTCTATCGGAAGTGCATCCAGAAAGACGCTTTATACGCCTACAAGTTGATAAGTGAAGAACTTCGTCTCGGAACCTGCCAAATAATCATTCGTTGGGAAACAAAAATTTTATCCATCTTAGACTCAGTTGCCTGCAGCACGGAGGACCTCATCTGCAACCCAGCCAGAGTCACCAAAAAAATCAAGGAACTGGACTGGATTACCACCATCGATTCTGCTACCCGATATAAACTCACTAACCACCTTCCAGCGTTTTGCAAGAAACTTGACTCTGTCCAACCATACCTGAAACTATTCCCAACTAGGGCTGCGAGAAACTACTACTTAAGAACTCGACTTAACCTTCTGGAAACAAATGAAATCTTAGCGATCAGACACTTATCCTCTACCAGCAACTGCCGGCTCTGTAACACGGCCAAGGAAACAATACGTCACCTTCTTCTGTCTTGCCCGATAACGACGGACATCCGCCGCACTTATCTGAAAGAAATTTTCACAAACTTCACCTTGCAAGATGAGGAATCGTGCTGGAACAAACTGATAGACGGTGACAAACAGTCATGGCAGCTTGCAACAATAAATATCATGACCTACATCTTAAACGTGCTTCTTCCGCTGCAGACCGCACGACAAGTTCCATCAACATGACCACCAAACATGCAGGACATTTCCCTTTTCTACTTCTAGACGCTCCTGACGCTCTGGAATTTTAAAGTCCAACCACCCTGAAACCTTTGTTAAAAAATCTTTCAGATTATTAAAAAAAAAAAAAAAAAAAAAAAAATGGCGATAGCACAAAAGATGAAGGATTATATCCATTAAGGTGTTACAAGACAAAGAGGAGAAGAGCGAACAACCAAATATATCTTTAGAGATAGAAAGGGAGATTAAGAGATGGAAAGGAGAAAAGGGTAAAGCTGACAAGGTTATGCGTATACAGAACAAATGAATGGGTGGACAGATATTGCTCAAGCGTGATGGGAAAAGCATAAAGGAAGTAAGGCAGGGGGAAGATCATGACAAAATGAATAGAAAGATGGAACTAGAGAAACGTTTGAAAGAAGATGAGCATAAAAGAAAGAGTAGACCGAGCAGATGTATCAGGAGGAGCAACTTTGAAAGGAAGAAAGGGCAGAAAATCAGAGAAAGTTTGACAACAGATAGAGAGCAATTGAAGAACGCGAGAGGCTAGAAAAGAAGAGAGAAGAGGAAGAAGAACTGAAATTACGGGATAAAAGAATGCAAAGACGAAGAGATGAAGAAGTACATAGAGCAAACGAAAGAATGGAAGAGAAAATACAGGAAGAGGACAGAGTTAGATGCTAAGCAAAGAAGCAAAGGGAATTAGATGGAGAAATGGAGCAAAAAAGGAGACAGGGCACTCAACATTGATTGCATTCAGAAAGAGTTGATGGAACCGAATCCAGAAATACCATGGGGCGACATAGAGGAGTTTCTCCCATCGCAAGGATTAATACCAGGACTGTCTAGGGTACACCTAAATAAAAATTTCAAGATAGGAAGCATCAGAGATAGGATTGATAAAGCTTATCAGGAGATGAGGACAAAAAGTGAACCGAGAAGCAAGGGAAAAGAAGATCAATCTATATCGTCTCAGTTAGAAGGCAAAGAAGGAAGTCTGTTTAGTCTCGAGCATAGAGCCTTGTCTTTGGACAGGCTGACTTTAAACAGAGATGAGGAAGATGAAAGCCATAGTAGTTTGGGGGCTAGATATGTCAGACGAAGACAGGGAATCCTTCCGTGAGGAAGAGGGAGAAAGTGCATGTGGTCCCAAAGGATGTCTGCAGATGGATAAGGACATGAGATGGTCGGATTTAGAGCAACCTAAAAATAGGACACCAGAACCCATGGCGTGCCCAGCGTGACATAAAGGACAATCGCATAGTGAGAGGGGGGAATCGTCACCATATGTGAACAGGTTCTGGTCATTGTCAAGCAGAAAGCAATCAGGAACCATTGTCCCCACTATGAGTAGGCAGATGATGGGAGCCCATTCTGGATTCAGGTTTACACAATTCCCCTCATTAGAGAAAGGAGGTGCCAGACCCCAGTATATCCATCGCCCCCAGATGGACAAGGATAATTAAATATGCAAACTTTCTAGTTTAATGGCGGGTCCAGGAAAATGGATTTATGAACTAGAAAAGATGACAGGAGGAAATACATTAGCTATAGGGAACATTAAGGGTCTCCTAGCATCCATTCCTGGTGAAAGAGCGGATGATATTTGGATGAGAGCAGGTTATTGAAGTGTCACAGCACAAAACACAGCTCATGACAGAGTGCCATTTAATAACTGTAGGGCAGCTGTTTGGAAAGAACTCAGGGTACAGTATCCTGATATGTCAGACATGCGTGCAATTATGGCACATAAGATGAAGGATGACGAGGATCAGCTTGCTTAAATTCAACATTTTCAGGAAAAGTAGACCTTGGAAATTCGAGAGCCTTGTGGGAAATCAGTGCCAGTGTTTTACCACATTTTGTGTCAGGGATTGCCAGAACAGGTACAGAGACAGTTTAAGAAACTAGTGGGAATGGAGGCAAAGCCATGGGCAGAAATACAGTTTACTATCTTGCATCGTTTCCGATTGCTGCAAGAGAAAAATAAGAAGGCGGATGCTAGGAAGCTTGAGTAGGCTAAGTTAGTTCAGAAGAAATTGTTAAAGTAAGCCATAGAAGGTGCAATACTGACAAGCGGAGAAGGGCTGGGAACGCAGCAAGCAGTGGGTATGCCACAGGTGAATAATCAACACCAATCTGATCAAGGAGGTAATGGGTTCATGCTGAAAGGCAGAGGAACATGTTTTAGAGGAAGAGGTGTTTTTTAGAATAATCAGTGTGGCTTTCAAAATAACAAAGGCAGGTTTCAGAATATGCAGAATAGCAATCAAAATATGCAAGGAGGGAAAATGAGAAGACTCCCTCCTATATGTGGGACATGTGGTATGACAGGGCACATTGCGCGAACATGTGGAAGCCAAGGGTATGTACAGAATGGGCAGTTTTCAAGAGGGGAGACAATTTATCCTCCAGCATATAGCTCACAAAATAGGGACGGGTTTGCCCAAGACCAGACAATGTATCAAGCACAAGTGCCGCAAACACAACAGGCTTTGCAACCACAGCAAGCACCATTGAATCCGCTACAAGGGCAGTCACAGCATGCACCCATGAACATACAGCAACGTGCAAACACGGGACAGTTATTGAGTCCTAGAGTAGGGAGTGTCACTATCGCAGGAGGAAGTCCTTTTACAGGCACATGAATAAGCATGTATCCACATTAGGACGGCTCACAGGGTGACCTGATGTGTTCAGTGCTATCGGTGACACTGAATCCTCAAAAGGAACCAAGGGTTCATGTTACCATAGAACGCAAATCTTTTTCTTTTTTAGTAGACACTGGGGCAACTCGCTCATCTATATGAGAAGGATCATTTTTGTTATCAGGAAATGCCATGAGTGTGCAAGGCTTCTCTTGGGCTACAAGTAGAGGTCCTTTTACTGATGAATTGCCAGTCCCTATAGGAGAATGTGAAATGTCTGTACCTTTATTGTTTTCATGTTATACACCAGTTAATATTCTGGATTGAGACTTAATGACAAAGCTAAATATGACGATTTCTTTTACTGATCAAGGCATAGTGTGTTCCACACCAGGGATACATTATTCAAACGTGGGCAAATTTATTATAGCGTTTACATGTCAGATAGCTCTGTGAGTAGTGTCATTAGAGCCAGAAGACTTTCTTCATGGGGTACGCATTGTGTTAACATGGCTACCTGGCTTAGTGGGAAAGATTATCAGGATACCTGATTAATTTTTGTGTAGGCTCCAGATACCTATGGACGAAGAGGGGCTACAGATTTTTCCCTTACAGGTGAAGGCAGCCATAGTACCAGGGGAATTGGCCATGCTCAAAGGATTTGATGACAGGGCAGACCATGGAGAATGGTAATTTCCATTGGGGAAGGGTATAGATTGACTGGTTTCACAAATGAAGATATGCTTAAGGATCATCCGTCAGATGATGAATTAATGTTTGAGATGAGTATTACAGATTGGATTAGAATAGAGAGAAGGGAAGTCCCACAGCGAATGGTGATAGTGTGGTAGCGCCCTGCATTTTTTGATGAAGACATGGAAAAAGTGCCAACTTCTTTATGGACCACAGGCCCTTATGAAGTAGGACTATTGAGGGGGGTGGGAGAAGTTAAGATTAAGCGGAAACCAGGAGCAATTCTACCTCAAGCAAGGCAGTACCCAATGTCCAGAGAGGCAGATCAGGGTATTTTTAAGCCTATGTCAGCTATAGTGGAACAGGGCATCTTGGTGACATCAGAGTCAGTGTGCAATACTCTTGTATACCCTGTGCAAAAATTGAAATGAGGGTCATGGCATTTAATTCAGGACATGAGACTAATTAACCAGATTGTAGAGGCAGAGTTTTCTTTAGTTACAAATCCTGCAACGAGTTTATGTAGTATTCCCACAGAGGCACGATATTTCACAGTGATTGACTTAAAAAATGTGTTTTCTCAATCCCGTTGCATAAGGACTCTCAAGACCTCACATAATTTTCGTTTCGTCAGACTAAATTGAAAAGCACTTGTTTGCCTCAAGGGTATTGTAAGTCTCCATCAATATTTAAAAGGGTCCTGCAGATGGATTTAAGCAATATTGATTTGCCAACTGTTGTGCTGCAGTACGTAGATGATATTTTTGTTTGTAGCACAACGGAAGATGAGTGCAGACAAGACTTGATTTGGCTAATGACTATTAAGGACTATTTCAGCAGACAAGTGATACAAGATGGATAAGGAGTATTGTCAGGAGGAGGTGTTGTACATAGACCAGTTAATCTCACATGAGGGAAAGAAAGTTACACCTGAAAGAGCTGAGCCAATCATGAAAACACCAAAACCGCACACGATAAAGCAACTGCAGTAGTTTTTGGGATAGTGTAACTATGTTAGAGCATGGCTGTTTGAATGTAGTTCATTCACAAGACCCCCTTGGCAGGCTTTGAAGAAAACCCAAGTGAACAATGAGAAAGTAGAATGGACTGAGGAAACGGAAGAAGGGTTTGAGGAGTTGAAGAAAGCAATCTGTACAGCTCCAGTTTTAGGAATTCCCAATTATTCTGAGGAGTTCTATCTGTTTTCACACACACATGGGACAGTTATGAAAGCAGTTCTTACACAGAGGATCACACTTGGGTATAAACCTCTTCCATATTATAGTGGGATTCTAGATCCAGTTATGAGAGGACACTTTTCTTGCAATCGCAGGCAGCAACTGTGTTCGCTATTGAGATGTCTACAAATATTGTGATGGGGTGTTCCATGACTTTATTTGTTGAGCATGCTTTGTTTGCTGTTTTGGAGAAACCTAATGGTACACTGCCATCTCAGAGGGATTCTGCATATGAGGTAGTTCTATTGAATCCAGCAATCAAAATAGTCAGGTGTAAAATAGTGAATCCTGCCACGTTCGTAGCCGAAACTGTGACAGAGGACAAGCAAGTGCATAATTGCTCTAACTATGAGGAGTTGTATGAAGAAACCCCAAGAGTAAAGGAGAATGATCTAGCAGGGGGGTGGTTCTCTTTATTGACGAGTCGTTGAAAATTAATCAAACTGATGGGGAAAGTGATTTAGGGTCAGCTGTGGTAAGACACAGAGCTAATGGTGAATTCAAAGTGGTGGCAAACATAAGGCTGCCATCTCACGTTTCGGCACACACAGCAGAATTGGTTGCGCTCATTATCATGCTCGAGAAATACGAAGGGGAGGAAGTGACAGTGTACAATGACTCTGTCTATGTGACATCAACCATCCACGCAGGGTTAGCACGCTATAAAAGGAGGAGCTACCTCCAAGCGTACAGCACTCCTATGCAACACGCAGCATTATTTACAGACTTATTAAGGCACTACAGCTCCCAGTGGCTATTGCAATAGTTAAATGCACAGCACATACTAAGAGAACTGATTTTATTTCACACAGAAACGAAGCCACGGATGGAGAAGCCAAAAGGGTCGCTTGCAACTTCTTCACACAAGTTTTGATTTCCTTATTTAAGAACGGGGGAAATTATGGCTGTGATAATGCAAGAAGGTTTTAATCATTTGCCGAAAAACACAGTTAATGGAAATTCAAGGCAGTGCTCTGCAGGAAGTCAAGAGCTACGGACACTAAGTGGGTGTTCTTTATCTCCCTTTGAAGCATTGTGGTGACAGGACAGCACTGGAAAGCCGGTGATGCCTGTAGCCTTATTAAGAGTAACATTAGAACAGCTACACTACCCAGCCAATGTAACTAGGGGAAGCCTCGCAGCAGCTATTGCAGAGGATTGGTTTGTACCGAACCTGCTAGAGCACGTTGCTTTTTATGTAGTAAATTGCATCGTATGTGAAAAATATTACTGCTGGGTACACATTGTGGTCAATTAGAGCAGTGATTCCTCGTCCGAATGGTCCTTTTCAGCATTCATATATTGATTATGTTGACATGGTGCAAGTATGTAGTGGATATAGGTATGATAGTGGTGGTGTGTCCCTTTTTGAGATGGATTAAAGATGGTCCATGTACACACCCTGATGCCACTTGTGCTGCAAAGTTTTTAGTCAGAGAAGTCTTTCCTAGATGGAGAGTAAGTGAAGTGCTGAGATCCGACAATGGGCCCCCTTTTATTAATGAAGTATTTGCACAGATCAGTCTATTACTTAATATTAAACATACATTTTCTTCTGCTTATCACCTGCAAGCGAACAGATAATGTGAGAGACTTAACCGTCTTCTTAAGTAAAGAATCACCAAACTTAAAATGACACTGAAGGAGGGGTGGCTGTACTGCCTGCCCCTTGCATCATATGCATTAAGGAATCAGCCCATGATCTAGTCACAGAAAAGCGAATGGGAACACCCCTGTCATATCTAACGAGGAGTAGAAGTGATGCCCAGTCAACTGCAGAATCTTTAGAAAAAATTGTTAGGAAATGAGCTACATGCATATTTACCATGTATGACCACTAGTATCTCTGTGATTTCAGATCAACTCAAGCGTAAGGGGTGTTGGTCTCAGGACACAGATGAAGACCATTCAGCAATCGGATACAAATAACTACCTGTACCTAAACTATTTATTGGAGATTCTGTGTTAATTCGCATCTTCACTAGGAAGTGGCACGAGCCCCGATTTAGTGATCCGTTTATTGTGGAGAATGTTACTCCAACTGCAGTAAAAGTCCCAGAAAGACGCGCATGGATTCACCTCAGTGGCGTAAAACAGTATGCTGGTGAGACCGGAACACCCTCACCTGATTTGGAAGTAAGTCAAGAGAAGCAGTTCAGCTTGTGCAGGCTTGATCGATGGTGAGGAAGGAAGTGGGAGAATGGAAGAACAGGCTCCCGCCCTTCCACTCTCGCGCTTGGCCTAGAGGATCACGGCCTAGACACCCGCCACGAGAGGAGTTTGCCTATCTACCAGACGACCAAATACCCTGGTACAGGAACATATGGATGTGCCCACCTACCTGCCCAGCAGCCCGCCCTGCCCATGCCGACACCTGCGGCATGGATCAACTCGACTAAACCTACACGTCGTTAGAGATGCCATTACGACCTAGCCAACGGTCAGCACACCTGTGCAAACATGCACACCGGACACTCCCACACCAATCCACACAAAGAACATACTCAGTGCTATGACGTAGGCGACAGACATACCCACGGACGTGCATCTTTATTATTTTCCACATAGGCTCTCAAAATGCAGAAACGCAAGACGCATAATGAACTTATCTAAAAAGGCTTGCTCACGCTTCTTCTAAGAACCATGTACCATAATGAAGAATATAACGGAGACACGATACTGAGGATAGAGCAATATGATACCGTAACCTAAAGTGCTCTGCATCAAACGGTTCCACCTATGCACCAGGCCCAAGTAGGCCGCAAGCAAAAGCTTCCATGAACATTGAATGAGCAAGAGCTCGGTTGCTGACCCTGCAGAATGAGCCCGGCGAAAGCACACCGCCAAGGGCACGATGTTGCAATCTCGCACGCCGCAAGCCGACGCCAAGGTCGCACCTGCAAGATAAACCAGGCACACAGTGGGAAAAACAATATTAATTGTGCTGAATTTTGCCTCAAACACGGTCCCATCTCACGTGACAAAGCCAAACCTGACAGGATGCCAAGCCCAGGAGGAAGGAGACGCCTGAATCCCACGTTTCAAGACACAGGCAGATACAATTAAAAGACTCATTGGACATCTGCAGCAGTGGGAGTAGTCGACCTCCCAACATATGAATAAATCCTCACATTGTTTACACCTACCCATAGTAAAACATTGTTGCAAATGACAGGTGCACCGCGAGCTGGGAACAGCGATAGTCCCAGACTGGGAGGCTCGCGAGCGGACCAATCAGAACATGGGGCTCTTATCACTGACGCCATTAACATTGACCAATCCTCAGAGGTCTTCATGTAACAATTTTCATGTATCAAATTGAAGGGACAGCCCAAGTATATCACCTGACTAACCCTCAACCACTAACACCGTTCTCTATATGTATGCTATACTAACCCTACCACTCGAGTAACCAATCCAGAGTGGAAATAGGTTTTTTGCTAAACTTTCTAAGGTGACGCAAGTAGCGCGTCATACTAAGGTAAAAAGGGCCTGCGAGCCCCACGATTGTGTGTGTGTCAGGACAGACGCGTACGATCCTTGACCCATCCCTGCCGTTTTGTCTAATAAACAGCAGAGTCACCTTGCTTCTTGCGTGTGTCTCATACTCTATCTCTTTTGGGATATACGGGAGGAGTTGGGGCCTCCCTGCCCGGAGGTCTACGGACAGCCCGGCCGACCCCGGCAGGAAGAAGGACACTAAAATTACTGATTAAATAGATACAAGTTTGCATTTGGACTGTGGCTTTTCGCAGACACCCTTTATAGATATTTTAGAAGGAGTGCAAAAAGTAACTGTTCTTAAGCCACAGGAATTTGTAAAAAATTGGTCTTTAGAAAGTGCTGATGTGATGAAAAATGACAGATCTTGGTTTTATTTTCGACGGCTGGAAAAGGGAGCAGTTCCCAGATTCATTTCTCACTGAGATTCTCTTTGGTCAGACATATCGTCCTGTCTGATGTCGATGTCCATAGACTCCTTCTCGCTGTCTTTGTTTTGATACTCAGAGCTTACCCTGCTCTCGTTGGGCATAGCACTAATGTGCGCACTTTTGTGCAGTATCCTAAAAATGGCCCTATGATTAGAAGATTATTGGCAGGAATAATTGAGCAAATTTGGTAGCTACCCGACCATTTAACGAGGCTGCCTGATTAAAAAGGTTCTATCCTTCCTTAAAAATAATACATAGGCACAATGAGGTCGAATGAGCATAATACAGTTCCAGAAAGTGAGCAGACTGAACGACGTGTGGAAAGACACCAATTGTGGGGTTTTATGTATTGGTGCATAATTTGTGTGTGCACAGCATCTATCATTGTTTTTCAACACATGAAGGAGGTAGGAAAGAGAACCACTGAGGAAAATTGCTATGTTTGTGCTCTCCTACCTTATGCTATGGTGAAATCTAAGCTATTCATAGCTATAGAAATAGACGTCCAAACAGCTCATTGCCTAACTCACCTTGCACTCTGCCATACAAGAGGTCAATTCCAGAGTCAAACAGCATGGTATGGATGACTGAATGGACAGCTCCAGAAGAAGATGATTATGTGCAAGATTTAAAGACGAGAGACCACACACCAGAGATCATGTGATAAGATTCCAACAGCCTGGCATGAAGGGGGCAGGAAGCTGATAGGAAATAAATAGAAAGCTCAATTGCCAAGCGAAAGACTGATGAAGAAATATGAAGATCCAAGGAAAGAGGCCAGATGTAGATCTGGGGTACAGTACTCTCTCCAGATGGCCGGGAAGAATTTATATTCATATGCAGTGCTCTGGCAGTAACTAGACATCATAAACCAGTTATAGATTGTGTTGAAAAGGGATGCAAACCTCTATGGCCAAGGCTTGCAAAGCTGCTGACATGTGTCGAAGACAAAGGAGGCCCCTTGCAGATAGTGCCTCTGGCTAGTGCAGAACTGTGCTTCAGGCACATGAAAAGTTGGAGAAAATCAGCAGTGTGGGTGAATCTTTGATGCACCAGGAATGAAGGATGGGACAATAGTGATAATGAACCACTACTGGCCTGTGGATCCAGAGCATACCTGAAGCTGCCCAGAGATTGTGGAGGACTGTGTTCTATGGTGATTGTTCATGTTCCAGCATTAGTAATTCCAAAGAGTGATTTGAACATTGGTGAGTTCCCAAAAGCAGATGCTCACCTTAGAAAGAAGAGATATAACCTTCTCGGTTGAACAAAGAGAGAGAAATATTTCTCAGCCAAATCGATAGAAGCCTTCAATTTGATTCCGTTTGAACACAGGTTGTTCAGTCAGACTTCAGCAGTGCTTGTCACGGTCTTCATGCCAGGGATCCAGACAATGGCAAATGCCAAATGGTTACAGATAACCAGATGGGAGCTCCTGCAGATGATCAACACTACCATAAAAGGATTCAATGCTATCAAGGAAGAACTGAGAGCCATACGACTGATGACTCGTCAGAATAGATATGTCCTGGACATGATAACAGCTATGGAAGGAGGTGTTTGTACCAAAATCAGAGAATCATGTTCCACATTCATACTTTCTCGTGATGATGAGAATGGCACCTTGACAGAGACCATAACAATGTTGACAAACTTGCACATCAAGGTGGAAGATGAAGTGGAAGACATTGCTGATGACAGCTGGTTTGCGTCAAACTTCTCATGGGTTCCACAATGGGTGGCGAATATCTTCAAGTTTCTTGCAACCCTGTTAGTGATGTTTATGTTTGGATTCTGTGTGGTCAGGATAATAATCGCAGAGTGCAAAAAGACTGCAAAGAAAGCAACAGGAATGAGGATCATGATTCTTGTCGAGTCTGGGTTTGGACCCCAAGAACTGACAGATTAAGAAATCAGAGACTATGTTAAGGTCAGTATTTATGCACCTGAGGGAACGAAATTACTGTATCTAAGGAACCACAAGAAGTATGTGGGAACATGCATTTACTGCAGTCCGAATGGAATCTGCAATCTTATAACCTGCAGTGTCGATGAACATGTGAAATCAGCAGGATGCTTGAAGGGAGTAATAAAGTTATGGGGCCTCATTACGAGGTCGGCGGTAAGGGGTTAATGGCAACGGTAAGGGTGCCGTTGCCGTTAACCCCTTACCGCTGCATTACGAGGTCCCTTAGCGGGTCCCGCTAAGGGCACCTGGTTTAACCAGGCACCCTTAGCGAGAGCCGCTAAGGGACCAGGAAGGTAATAACGGGCAAATAATGGTGCCTATATCGCGAAAAAGCCCTTGAAACAAGGTATCCATTGAGAAAAGCCTATATGTATCCACGAAGAAATGACGGTCTCCTGAAGGAAATTTCGGAAGAAGTGTGAAAATGAATGAAAGAGAGGATTGGTGACGTCACATGAAGCAAACATGATGTCCCCAGAAGAGATGGGAATGAAGAAAGAATATAGACCTTATAGAATCTGATGATGAAGTAGTAATGTGAGCAACATTTTGGGAGCGAAATGAAGATTGCTAATGCAGAGAAGCACTGAAGAAAATACAAACCATTTTACAATTGTAAAGACGCAGCAATGCAAGTAGACGTAGTAATCATAAGGCTGGCTACATACTCAATAGATTGCAGGCGACGAACCGATGTATATACACATAGGAATGTATATAGTATGGATGTTCCACAACACATGTTAGCAAACTTGAACCCTGTGAATGAAAGAGCTGGAAGTGTGGCACAGCAGAATAAGAATAGCTAACGGTGAAGGACGATTCACCAAAGGCTTGTCTGGCCCAGTGTCAAGTGTTGGGCCTGCTGAGAGCCTTGCGATGTACCCAAGAAGATAAAATAATCTGAGAAGCAAGCTGAGCTCCTGTTTCAGGTGGAATGCAAGTCAATGAGGGTGCCAAGATTTCTTCATTGAATATTATTAAATACAACAAAGAGCTAAAAAACGTGGTCACCAGCCACATAGTCAGATGAAACTAGACTTTGGACGAGCTACCCCGAGACCAGAAGATAAGGCCATGCCACACTCCCTTTTATTCTCAGGCATATTGAACCTCTGCAAGGCAGAGTTCAAAGGAGCTAATCCAATGGCAGACCACAAGGGTAATGATGGATGTTGGGCTAATTAGTTGGGAAAGGCATGACCAGGTCAACCACCCAGAACTTGGGATACCAGCTTGCATGCTGCTAGTGAGCGGAACATTCCAGAAGAGTACAAGCATGCCAACCAATTATAGAGGGCCAAGTATTAAGGAGCCGTAGTACGACTAGTAGTAGTACGTTGTGTATTAGTCTGACACGGAAGATGACTTGTACTTGGGGTGGGCTTAAATGTCCACCTGATCTTAGAGACCCAATCACGTCCCTCTATCCCATAGAAAGTACGTGTAGATGTTCCCATTGACCAACCACAAACCCTATTAGCTTTTCTTATTTGCCACGTAGTATGATGTCACTTATGATGAATTTTTACTATAAAAGAATGTTTTTTATGATATGTGTTCGAGAACTCATTGAACGAGCTGTGCGGCATCCGTTGATGTCCGTTGTACTCCCTGCTTTAAAGACTTGTTTTTAAAACGGCTTTGACTTTTGACAACTTCCTGAGTCAGTCTGATTGTTGATGTATGCGTAAGATCTGCATCCCCATTCATCTCACATTCTGTTACCTCCTCTTAAAGTACCCGGTCCTCGGGTTCACAGACATGTTATATTCAGCATAACAGTGCTCATAGAAGCAGTGCCACAAATTGCCAAAGCCTGCTGGAGAGTGCCAACTGATTTAATTTTCCACCCTGTGGTGTCCACATAATTTGTAGCAGGTCCTTAGACTTACAAGGGTTGCTAGTATCTGCAAAAAGAGTAGTTTTCCTTGGAACAGACAGAGAAGGGTGCCAGTGGTATACTGTGTTTTGCATCAATACCACCATCCCTCTCAGGGAAGTAACAGATGCAGAACCTTTCGAGGACAATGATAATTGTTATTATTCATTGTCATATGCAAATATTGGTATAATTTGTATTACCGTGTAGTTATGTTTAAGTTGCTAAACCCATATAAAGAGCACTTTTTCAGTGGCTTATAACTTTGCACCCCCAGGAAGAATCCTCACCAAACTTTGAAAAAAAGCATATGACCGGCTCTGAATTTTCTCGCCAAGTTTGATGATGTTTTGTGGATGTGGGGCAAAGTTATAGGGGGTCCCAATCTTTTTTTTTCATAGACTGAATGGGCAAAACCTTTGCGCACGGCTACATCCCGAACGGCTGGACAGATTTTCACCAAATTTGCAGCAGGAGTGGGGTCTTGGGTCAGAAAGCGTGTTTTTGTGTGTATTGTGGAAATCGTATTAGTACTTTTGTTGCTAGAACTGAGATGTACGTCCCAAAAAATGTGTGATATCTGGGTCCACTCTGCGGACCCATTTCCCTGTTTGCTCTGCAGACCGAAGTCTCATTGGCCTGTGGTACGCCGTGCTGTCTGAGAAAATTGGTCATGGCCGGTGGTTGGCTGGAGGGAAGCGTGCTGCGCGTCAAAGTATTTGGGAAGCACTGGCATGGTTTATCGGAGGACAGTGTTGTGGTGTGTGTGTGCCAAGCCCCTAATGAATTGTGTTCATGATTGGGCCTCTTGTATGTAACTGTGTGGCCATTAAAAGTAGTCATATCTGCCTCCGCTGCGGCGTCGCTTTTCCCTGTTCGCTGCGCAGAGAAAAATGTGATTGCACTTCAGTGTACAGTGACGTGTTGTGCGTGAATAATTTTCGATAACGCTGGCATGTTGTTTCCGAGGGCAGTGCGGCTGCGAAAGGGCCTGGAAAATGGCATCTGGTGGTGGGGAGAAGGGATGGAAATGGTGGGGGAGTGAGAAGTGCTGCAAGTGATACATCTCATTAGAAGAAGACGGTGGTGTGCCCGCAGTATCCATGCATACTATGCCAATTTGCGGTTACCTTAAGAGGGAACAATCTTGTGTGGTCATTGCAGGCAGCCTTCGTTATGGCATGCCAGCTGCAGCAGCAATGTCTTTCTGTGATGAGTGGTGGTAGGCACATTTGCAGAAGGGGAGTGCATTGCACAAGACATTTATGATGTCATCTTTGAGGTCATGGGTGTTAGTCCTAGCAGTGCACAGTGGTAGCATGAGTTATGGTTGCGTACCTTACCATAACTGGTGGATTTCTGGGGTTTTCCGGTTTTACCTGTAACCTTAACGTCCCTGAAGCAACGTTTTTCCTTTGAATTTCATAGGTTTTTTAGTAGTGCAACTTAACCATAACATCCCTTTAACAATGTTTTTTGTTAGTGTTATAAATATATGTACTATGCAACTGTAAATATTCTATGTAACTGTAATAAATGTGCCCTGATGCCTCAGAGCTTGGTGCACTATATAAATAAGTACAATACAATGCAATATAATACAAAGATGGGAGACAATACTAGAAATGTGCATCCACTGCGAGATCTTGGTGCAGTACAGAAAAGTGCAGTGCCCCCTAATGGCTGTTGTCGCACCACCTTCTTTTATCCAGGCTGACTAAGAGTATTGGAAGGAAGGCATGGTATCAACATTAAGACAGGCACAAGCGACCACAGTTCAAGGGTGTTTCTTGAATTTAAACAAGGGTGTGATATACGCCTGTCTAATCCTAAATCTACATATGGGAGCAAGCTACGACCATTAAATAATAATAATGCAGTCCTAGTGGAGTCTAGTCAAAATAAAAGTGCCTATACTAAAAAACCTATTGCTAATCCTTACCGCTAAATACAAATAGTGTGCGGTAGTGTTCATGAAAAAGAAAAAAGTGGTCACAAAATGATATGTCAGGATGTTCAGGCCATTGGCCTCCCTTCTCCACATTTTCAGCACGGCACAAGGCGGTTAACTCGAGCAAAGCACACACTCTGGCTTCTCCTGCACGAGGATAAAGTGCCATTACCAGCATCACAGCCTTCTGTGCCCAAGTGTCTTTACTTCAAAGTCTCTTGATTCAATGGGTCTGATGTACCAAAACAAAACACAATGTTCCTTTCCTTTTATAAGTACTCAATTCAGGTGATTCACCCTGGATCCCTCAGCCGAGCTCAGATTCTTCCTCTTACACAATTAGATTCCCTCAGCCAGGCTCAGACCCATTTCAGTTTGCATTAAACTATCAATGATTTTTGAATGTGCACAGTGTTTAGCTTGACCTGCTGCAGGACCACTTCTATCTCAAAATTCCCTTTTCTCAGTCACCAACCAGTTGGATAGCTAACAGAGACCTTCGAATGAGCACTCACATGGTGCCGGTCCACTCGGTCTTCGTTATCTTTCTTGGCATCCAAAGTTCAGTCACTCCTCTGGTTTTCTGTTATATTCACGTTGCTTGACACATACGTTTCACATACTGTTCTTTTTAGATTTCTTCATTCATTGTTGCTGCTTGCAACCTTGGCTTTAAAACGGGATGGTATGGTATCAGTCTCTCTGACTCACCGGCTGTGCTGTCTTTACTGGTGCTGCTTTGTTGTAGGAGCCAAGGACAGCACCACGGTGGCAAACGCGCCTCCCTGGCTTGGTTATCAATGCGGGAGATCCCGGGTATCTCTGACACACTATGCAGGTTTATTCAGCTTAGCTTTCTTATTTTCCATGGTTCTCGAAAGTAATGGTCTGAAAAAGTCAAGGGCACTTCCCTCCTTGCAACCCTTTCTGGTCTCGCCGTCTTTCTCCTCATATTAAACTGCCATTTTGGAACTGCTGCTTCCTCGTGTGCTGTCCCTGGCTCAGAGTATGTTTTTGTGCTCTGCCTTTTATCCATATGGGGAAGTGTGATGGAAGTCAGGTGTTCGTAATGATCAGTAATTGCCTGTCTTCACCTGACCATTGTATTGGGATATGTCAGGTATACAGCTCTGGTGTTAGTCCATTTTCACTCACAGTGAGCTGTCCAAGTGAAAGTGTTCAAGTCGGGAAAGGGAGGGGGGGTTGAGTTCCCAAGTATACTACCTGGTAGGATGGGGAAAAGGTGTTACAGGGAAGGGTATACCACATCTCACCATCCTATGTCCCACTCCCTGAAAACCCCTCATCAAGGTGATTCGCCCGCACTGGTCCACCCCCAGGAACTGGATCCAAAAGTGATGGTCTTGTCCTGGCCATGTTGAGGACAGAACCCTGGGGACTAGTGGGTGAGACAACTTCTGGTTTCTCACAGTATGTGCTTGCACAATTGTGCACAACTAACCCACATGACGTAGCACTACTAAAAGAAGTGAAATACTAGTTTTTGTGGGGTTGATGAATACCAACTTCAGGTGTCCCAATCAGATCTTTGTGCTTGAAAGGAAACATAGACAAAGTTCCCCCACTCTGTTATAATCATGAAGAGAAAGACTTTCACACAATAACTGTGCCACAAAAAGTACAAAACCTTTTGCTGTTTTGTTTGTTTGTTTGTTTGTTTGTTTATTTATTTCTATAGCGCTCCGGACCCAGGAGTATAGGGGCGCTTAGTACAAGGTTACAAGGCACGGTACAGGGTAACAAACAGTGAAGCTAGAACAATTTAAATAGCAGTTATATACAGGCAGTGAGGGTGAAAGCACGCAGTAGTAACATAAGTGAGGAATAAACAGTCCATACATTATTTGTTTGTATTTGTGAACTCCCGTCGGAGGGCCCTTTTTGAGACACGTGTTTCGGCACAACCTGTGCCTTCTTCAAATCATGGCAAATTGAGTGTTACAATGTCAACAGTACTGGTCAAAAAATTGTTAAACAGAAATAGACATAGATGTGTGTAATAATAATAATAAGCAAAATGAGAAAATAACTATTTTCTTTAACGCACATGTCGATGCCACAGAGATGAGGGAATGGTGAAGGGGAGGGTGGTTGAGGTCAAAACAAACAAAAACAGCCACCGGACAAAAGAAACAAAAAATAATTTACCACCATTAAGCATTTAGACACAAAGCACTTACAATGTGTTGTAAGTGATTTATACATTTTATGAGTGGACATTTTCATCATTGAACAACACCTCAGATAATATTCTCCTTAGCTTGAGAAAGATCAACGTAGCTTGTAACTGTTCCCCTCTATAAAGTAACACCAAAACCATCAGTTATGCCAAAAGGCCAACATAAATGTGTATATGCAAATGTTCAGCTTTGTCGTACCTTTGGGAGGTAACAGGGGAGTTCAAAAGCGAGTTTTCTAGTGGGGATCATTTCAAACCACTGTTTTTTAAAAGGTGAATGAGAGTGATGTGACCAGTTTACTTGTAAAATGATGAAGCCATATAGCAAACAATGAATGGGAACTTAACAGTTAGAAATGTTATAGAGGGGAACAGTTACATGGCATATTGATCTAGTCAAGCTAAGGAGAATATTATCTGAGGTGTTGTTCAATGATGAAAAAGTCCACTCATAAAGTGAATAAGTCACTTACGACATATTGTAACTGCTTTGTGTTTAAATGCTTAATGGTGGTAACTTATTTTTTGTTTCTTCTGTCCTCTGTCTGTTTTTCTTTCTTTTGACCCTAACCACCCTCCACTTCACCATTCCCTCATCTCTGTAGCATCAACATGTGTACCAAAAAATGGTTATTTTCTCATTTTGCTTATTATTATTATTAGGAGCGGGGGTCAGGGATGTACGGCTTAAAGAATTAAGGCAAGCAATTGATGACTACATGGTAGCCAAACCTGCTCTCAAAAGACTAACTTTCGCACCTTGTGAAACGGCTCTTGTTCATAAACCTGTTACGACGCTGACACAATCACCTCAAACAGCAAGCTCACAAGTTCCTACTAAAGTGAGCACGGTACAAGTTGTGTCTCAGGCATCAGCCGCTAACGCACAAAACATCCTGGTACCTGAGCCCTTGTCTGCTAGTGACATCGAAAGGTTGATTCAGTCTTCGTTAATCAAATTCCTTGAGATTCCTCCCGCGACCCAAGATAAAGTCTGTCCACCAGTCCAACCAATCTTGAACCCGCAGCCTCAGGTTGATATCTCAAAATGTGCGCGCATCTGTGCAAAGCGGCCAGCGATCCATGCTTTAACACTTAGTTGTTTGCCTGAACCTGTCAAGCAATATAACTTGAATCGTGCATCGGTGCTAGCTATATTTAGTGAGATTCCTGAGCTCGATGATATTGGGACGGTGGACATCGAGCTCGTTGAATTTGTTAACAACTCTAACTGGACTGCGTCAACTCTCTGGATTAATTCAAGGATTGTAGCTAATACAATCTGGTCTGTCAAATCACAACTGTTGGACCTGGGTTTCTCCCTTCAAATTAAAACTGATTTATTAAACTCTTCTGTACACTTACAACAATCGGCTAACTTAAAACAAACACCAAACAAAAATCAAGCGCTGTCTCACCCCGCATGCACTTGTGAGTTTAAAATCAATCAACGTTAGCATGCGGAAATTACAGAATCTTGTTTGTCATTCGTAAGCTGGAATTCGAGAGGGAACAGACATCTACTAAATAATGGGAGTGTACAGCTATTAGAGCATGACGTAATTATGATACAAGAGTCATGGCTTACTAGTGCTCCCACATGGAACAATTATGATGTCACTCTGATACCAGCTGAGAAGGGTCTTTTGGGACGTCCTACTTCTGGTCTATTGATGGGGGTGAAACAGACCGTGGGTCTGAAAATTGAACCTTGGTTTTCTCCAAATGCTTTTCTACAGATGACAAAAATCGGTGGCAAGGACTTTGTGGGTGCTGCTATCAATGTGTACTGGAACCCGCTGCGCATTTCTGATGAGTGTTTTTTGGATTCTGTGGTTAAGGCTATCGATATTGTAATGCTCGAGGGCTTGTCTCATTTTATTATTCTTGCTGGTGATTTAAATCTGCATTGCCTAGGCCCTCCAGACAAATTGGAAAAAAATCGCTTGAGTAAGTGGTCAACTTTAGTCAAATCTCGAAACTTGTTCATGTTAAATGGTGCCTTCCCACAAGACACGCCACCAAGATCTACTTGGCATCGTGCTAACAGCGAGGGCATCATTGATTTTATGTATGTTAATGCACAGATGTTTAACAAGGTAACAGCATTCAAAATAATTGACTCAGACATGAGCGACCATAATATGCTATGGATGCTTCTGTCTGTAAATGTCAGCATCGACCAACTAAAACCTTTTTTTCTTATGGGCTCGCATAACATAAATCCGGCTAGAAATAGATTAATATGGACCGAGTCTTCGTTGGGAGCCTTTAGGACACACTATTATGCTCAACTTAATGATGGAGCATCCCAAAACTCTTTGCCAGTTACACCATATTATGACCTAATGCAGGCATTCCAACCCGGGTCCATTAAACAGAAAGCGAAACAAATCCCCCATCTGCACATATTTGATCACCAAATTAGACTTGAGAAAGCTAGGGTACGCTCTGAGAGGAGAGCAGCCCTTAAGCTCCCTTTGCATATGCGACAAACTGCTTTGTCCCGTATCAAAACTAAATATAGAAATTGGGTAAGAGGAAGGAGGGCAAAGCTTTACCAAATCGATGGAATTAGCATATTAAAAACCTTGGCTTCAAAGAACACTGCTCAGTCATGGAACATCATAAATCAAGTGACTGCAGGGCATCAGGTGGCGATTCAATCAAATGATGTGTCTGAAGCAAGGTGGATACAGCACTATGCTAAACTATTTGCTGAACCTCCGGTGCATTTCCCTAAAATCTCATTTGATACTCTCCCTCCTTTCTACATACATTTTGACAGAGAAGACATCATGTATTTTATCAAGCGAGCCAACAATTCCAGAGCCCCAGGCCCGGATGGCTTATCCAATGCTCACCTTAAACGGTTTCCGGACATCTGGGCGGATATCCTTTGTCTCGTATTTGATCATGTTAACACCTCACAGAGAATTCCCCTGTCGTGGAAGCAATCTATTGTTGTCCTGATTTATAAGAAAGGTGAATGGTCCAACCCAACAAGTTACAGACCGATCTCTCTTCTGGATGTCCCGGGTAAGATCTTTTCTCAGTTGATCTTGCGCGAGCTGAAAAACTGGACAAAAAAATGCCTTAAGAGAGATCCTCTTCAATCAGGTTTTGTAAGTGGACTCGGCACACTTCCTAACATGATCACATTAAACATGTTGAAGTCGAAATATGCACTTAGGAAGCAACCTTTATATCTTGCGTTTATCGATTTTCGTTCTGCTTTTGATTCTATTAACAGAAACATATTATTTTACAAGTTAAAAGTTTTTGGTTGCCCTTCTTCTCTCTTGTCAATTATCATTCAACTACACACGGACACGTCTATGCGTGTTAGGCTCTCCTTTGAAGGTCTTCTATCTTCTTCTTTTTCAACGTTCCTGGGACTCAAACAAGGGTGCAGCTTAGCATCGATATTATTCAATTTGTTCATATTGGATATGGGGAGTTATTTCGTGCACACTTTGTCCGATGCTCCTGAACTTGGTGGTCAGCGCATACCATGGTTGCTTTATGCGGATGACCTTGTCTTATTATCGCAAACTCCTAGAGGTCTTCAGAACTTGTTGTCTGCACTGTCTAATTATTCTAAGGAGAACCAACTTTTAGTCAACTTGGAAAAATCTCAGATTCTTGTCTGTAAGGCAAGAGGGAAAGCTAAGAGCCTAAACATAGTGTGGTACCTACAACAACAGCCACTAGAAATTGTGTCAGAATACAAATATCTGGGCCTATACATTCAAAATACCATCATCGATAATAGACACTCGACTGTGTTACAGTCAAAACTGTTAATGCTGCTGTCACAGGCGAAAATACTCGTTTATAAGTTCGGGAAATTTACACTGAGGCATTTGTTTATGTATTATGAGCAAAAAGTCATCCCCATCTTGTTATATGGTGTAGAATCCAAGCTGTATTCTAATGACCAAGCTTGGGATAAACTTGAGGCCACATTTTGGAGAAAAGTTTTAAATTTGCCAAACTGTCTACCTTTGCCTATGCTGCGTTTTGAACTAGGGCTCAAATCACTATCTAGTAGGGTCAAATGGAGACTGTGTTCTTTCTTTCGGAAATGCATTCTTGGTGGTGGTGAGAACAATATAATGAGCACGATTGCTGGCTACTTGACCTCCTCTGGTTTGGCCTTTCCTAGTCGATGGCGTGGCTTTGTATTAAATGCTATGTCTGAAGCTGATATATCATTACAGCTGCTGATGGAGAACCCAATCCGTGCTAAAACAAAATATTATCAATGGGAGTGGATCCAGAACTATGAACGTTGCGGACAATACAAAGACTTTAATTCTAAAATCTTTGGCATTAAATGCTTGGGTCAAGCGCCGAGCTATTTACTAAAATGTCCCTCTGCGAAAATTCGGTCCAAGTTCTTGCGGTTGAGAATGAACTTGTGGCCTACGAGAGAAGTGTTGGTGAGGCGGAAGACCATTCCTCCTGAACTAAACTTTTGTCGGTTTTGCAATCGTCACAGTGTTAAAGAGACTTTACAACACGTGATAGTTGCATGCCACGCTTTGGAAAACATACGGGCAAAACATTTTACAAATCTGCTAAATGTGCACATGCAATGGGACGATTTGGAGATATGGAGTTCTCTAATCAACAGTACCAGATTTTCAGTTATAAAGGCACTGGTGCACTTTCTAGAATTTATATTACCTTGTGAATCTTTTTTATGAACAGTTATATTAATAATTGGTTGAATGTACATGAGTTGATGTGGTTTTCTATCTTTTGAGATTGTTCTTAAAAGGGTAACTAGTGCTGAAGTAATTGCATTATTCTGTAAACTGTGGTATTTGTTGTCGTTCAGCTCTCTTTACTACATGTCCTTAAGTCTATGCTACCCATGTATTGGGACCTTTTTATGGAATTATCATGTAATTTTGAAAAGTTGATTTCATTCAGCTATAACAAAATAAAAAAAAATTAAAAAATTATTATTATTACACACATCTATGTCTATTTCTGTTTAACAATTTGTTGACTGGTACTGTGTGACATTGTAACACTTAATTTGCCCTGATTTGAAGAAGGCACAGGTTGTGCCAAAACACGTGTCTCAAAAAGGGCCCTACTACGGGAGTTCACAAACACAAACAAATAAAACCACACAAGGTTTTGCACTTATTATTGCGCAGTTATTGCGCGAAAGTCTTTCCCTACTAAAAGAAATGGCCCAGTACAGATTACACAAACATGTGGAGTATTATTACCCTGCGTAAAACAGTACCCATTTTCAAGGGAGGCAGAAGAGGGAATAAAAGACACGATACAGGCCCAGCTACACCAAGGGATAATAGTGCCTCCTACCTCACCACGCAATACTGCAATATACCCTGTCAAAAAAGCAATGGGGGCAATTGGAGAATGATCCAGGATCTCTGCCCACTGAATAACATAGTATAGAAAGAATGTCCTGTAGTTCTGAACCCTACCACCATTTTGTCTAGTCTCCCTAAAGAAGCAACCCACTTCACAGTGGTTGATTTAAAGAACGTCTTCTCTTCAATACCCTTGCACCCTAACTCATAGTACCTCACAGCCTTTAGACATGGCAGAAAGCTCTACGAGGACACTCATTTGCCACAATGGTATTGCGAAAACCCAAGCACATTCAACAGAATAGACACACAAAGACTTAGGCAACATCCATATGCCCAGCAAAGTCATCAAGTATGTGAGCGACTTACTGGTTTGCAGTAACAGTGAGAAAAACTGTCATAAAGACTCTATTACTCTTCTACAACTCTTGGCCCACAAGGGGTACAAAGCTGACAAGGCCAAACTCCAATATGTCCAACTTGAGGTGCTCTACTTAGGACAGCTAGTCTCAGCAAACGGCAAAAGAATAATACCAGACAGAGCTGCATCTGTGCGAGCCACACCCAGACCTGTACAGTGAAAGACAAGCAAACATTCCTAGGGTTGTGTAACTACTGCAGGGCCTGGATTCTGGACTATTCAGCATACACAAGACCACTCCTACATGGTCTCAAAGAAGCATAGAAAGGCAACCATAAACTAGAATGGACAACAGACATGGTACAACATGTTAATGATTTGAAAGAAATGATTTCCACATCCAGAGTTCTCGCCACCCCAGACTACACACAATAATTCTATAAATCCTCACATTCAAATGTCAGACTTATGACCACTGTGCTAACACAGAAATGCACAATGGGCCACAGGCCATTGGCCTACTACAGCGGTACACTAGATTTAGTTATGCAAGAGCCTTTCACATTCAAAAAACACCTGCTGCTGCTGCCATCGCCATTGAAAACGTCTCCACAATTGCAATGGGATGCTCAATGACATTGTACATGGATAATTCAGTATGTGTGATGTTGGAAATATTGAAGTCTACCCTGACCACACAAAGAGCATCAGCATATGAGATTATTATCTCAATCCCAAATATTCATGTAGTGCGATGCAAAACAGTAAACCTAGCCACGTTCTTAATGGAAGTGTACACAGATAAAGACTTGCAAAAACATGACTGTGCCACATATGAAGGTAACGAGGATGACATAACCAAAGCAAAGGACAGTCCACTAGAAGAGGTGGAAGTACTCTTTGTTGGCGGTTCAGTGACAATTGACCAGGATACAGGACAGAGGCATACGCGTGCGGCAGTAGTGTGCCTCCAAGGAGGAGAATATAAAACATTGGTGATGAAGGGATTACCCATGCACTATTCGGCACAAGCAGCAGAGCTTGTGGCGCTCATTGTGGTGCTACACGCATCACAAGGATTCCATGTGACCATTTATTCAGACTCGGCATATGTCACTACAACAGTGCATGCTGGGTTGTCACGATGGAAAAGGGGAGAGTTCCGGAGAGCAGATGATTTCCCAGTATAACACGCTGCACCATTAGATACACTGATTTCCACACTGTTCCAACTTTATGTGGTAGGTGTCATTAAGTGACCCGCCCACAATGGTAACACTGACAAATATGATTAGGAAACAATGGACGCTGCGGCCCAAATGGCGGCCTACCTTCCTGTCTCAGCAATTTCAGAGTATGCCATAACTACACCATCACATGACCAACAATAAACATCATACAGAGCACTGCCCATGATACAACTGCTTGAACTGCATGTAAAAGCACCAAATGAGGAGAAGGAGGTATGGTCTAAAAGAGGGTGTAAGCAGTCCCCCACAGACTTACTTTGGAGACAGGAATGCACGGGCAAGGCAGTAATGCCTATTGAGCTCTTGGTGATAGCATTTGATCAACTACACCACCCATGCCACAGCTCTAAACAGCACATTGCAGCAGACATACAAAAAGATTGGTTCATACCAAACCTTCAAGAACATTTCACAAACATGATTATACACTGCACCACCTGCCAAACGTTCAGCACTGGCATGGTGCTCTGGACAATATGAGGAAGCATAAATTGCCCCATTGGGCCGTTCCGTTAGTTACACATAGACTACACAGACATGGGAGAAAGATGTAATGGTTCCCTGCACCTAATAGTTGTCATATGCCCATTTTCATGATGGGTTGAAGCTGGAACTTGTGCAGTCCCGGATGACAGATGCATTGCTAAATTTTTAGCGTGCAAGGTTTTCCCTGGATGGGGCATGTGGGATGTCCTCAAATCAGATAACGGCAACCACCTCTTTAATAAACTGTTAAAAGAAATGATAGCACTACAACCAGTGTTGTTGAGAGGATCAAGGGCCTTCTTAAAAGCAAGCCATCCAAACTCTGCACCACCTTAAAGAAAAACTGTATGCATTGCCTGCCCCTGGCTCTATTCAGCTTAATCATTCAACCAAGTAAAGACTATTGCCTTTCACCCCACTAAATAGTAACTGGCAGGCGCATGCACACACCCATCTCCCCAATAAGGAGGGCATCAGATGCCCATAGGCTGCAGTGGTTCTGGGTGAAGAATTCAAACATTACTTAACAAATCTGACACATGCGATCAAATCTGTCTCCTGACAGACTGCACCACCTTGCTGAGAGAATACACAGAGCACTGCAGAGCAACCTATCATAGACACCTCGCCCACCCAACCGCTACTGCCAGAAGAAATAATATATGTCAAAAGCTTTGCGTGCAAAAGGAATAACCCTAGATTCCATGTCCCCTATGAAGAGGGGTTTTCCAACCATCTCACAGTAAAAGTGAAGGGGCTTCGATATTGATTCACCTCTTTGATGTTCGTAGGGCACCCCCAGATACCTCACCAGCACCCTAAAGAAAATATCAGTATACCCCAAAGTAGCTTCCTCAGAAGTAATAACATGACTACATGTTTCTGATAATAACATGCATTGCTGTAAAAGCATGAACACTTTTAAATAAAAGAAAAAATGTCTATCTGTATCTCTCCCTCTATCTATCTCTCTCTTTCTCCATCCCTCTTTCTTGCTCTCTCTCTCTCTCTCTCTCTCTCTCTCTCTCTCTCCCTTTCTCTGTCTCTCTCTCTCTCCCTCTCTAACACCTCCATTTTTTATTCCCATACAGGAGTGTTCAAAATGGAACACTCAACATCAAATGATTCATTGTATATTAAGAAAGTAAATAAATTTACTGTTAATTCAAGGCAGTTATATTCCTGCACCTGTTGCCTACACTTAACTGCTCTCCTATCCTATTCCCTATATTAATGTTTATGTAAGGAATTTATTTGGGTACATATTTTATCTGGGCAAGCCATCTAAAAGAGGGGGAGGGGTAACGTGAAGGAAAGTTCACTGGCACTGCTAAACACAACCAGCAACGCAGCTGTGCATATGTATAATATTTCCCAGGCGAGCATTAAGAGTGTCAACACACAAGTAAACACACCTGGACGAATCAGTGTGAGCATGAGAAAAATGTTAGAAATCTTATTGCCTGCCATTTTTAGAAGCATTTTTTTAACATGAATATTAGTAGCAATGTTAGCAGTCGTACAGTAACAAAAAATATATATCATGGCATGATAGAATGAGAAGGCAAGCACGTAGGCCCAACTATGATGCACACCATGGCCTAGGCCTGGGTGCTATTGACGACATTAGACATTCCGACCACTCCAATAGCTAGTACACCAACATGAGTGCAGTAGGCAGCCAAACAACAAACCTTAGCTGTTAGGCATGCTCATTGATACTGCACGCATCGAAGGCACCCAAGGTTTTAGTGCCACAGGATGTTCCAATTATAGAGGCACAATGCCTGGTTTATCTTCCGCTATGTACAATAAAAGGCACCTTTCAGGCACACACCGTGCTACTAGAGCTTGTGGATCCTGAGCCCTGCAATGCAACAACAACCCAAGAAACCTCAATTGCATGCCACAACCGTATTTAGTGATTGATGGACTGCAAATGCAGGAAACAATGCTCAACTGACATCGATTGCACAATGGAAAAGCCAGTGAAAGTGCACTGAGAGGAGAGTTATGAACTTTGCTTTAACAGTGATGAAACTGTCTTTATCGGCTCCAACAAGCGATGCACAGGACATTGTTGATTCCAGACTTGAAAAGGGGCTTGGTGGCAGTGATGGACTACTACTGGGTCTGTTGCCAACAAGCATACTTGCACCTCCCACCATAATGGAGGCCCTCTTGTTCGCTGGCCACACTGCACTCAGCACTACTAGTAGTACTAGAAGAACACTTGAAAGGGGGGCCAATACCTGACACAACCCCAACAGTTTTCCCAGTGTTTGAAGAGCAAAACCCAATGATGTCACCAGAATTTTGCATCCTACCCAGGAAGAGCTAATATGATAAACTGCAAAGGAAGAAGAGAGCATCAAACTATCTATCAAAAGACTCAACCGCTCTGCTTTTGGAGATACCTGAAGAATACTGACTGTTCAGCTCTGCTGTAACTTCTTTTGCCTCACTCTTGCTACCTGGCATACAGACAGCAGCTATTGCACAATGGCTGCAGATAGTATGCTGGGATTTGGGCCAGTTGGCAAACGACACCGAGCATGGGTTCAACGTCATAAAGGTTGAGCTGCATGCCCTAAGGCTGATGACAATGCAGAACTGGTATGGCCTTGATAAGATTGGGGATTCATGTTGTACATTCATACCCCCAGAAGACGCAGAGAATGGGTCACTATCTCATATCATTGCAGTAGAGCATGGACTAGGTGTTCACATGAAGAAAGAAGGAGGAATACAAGGAGGGACTGGTTTGAACCCACCTTCAATTGGGCCCTGTCCTGGTTAAGAGCAATGATTAAGATGCTGGCAGTTTTCATGTTCATCCTGGTCATCGTCTGCACGTGCCGTGGGGGACTACGATGTTGTGCCAAAAGCGGTGCCTAATAGCGCAATGATGATAATTTCAATTGGTGTTTCAAAATTACCTCGTAATACAAAAGAAATTGAAGTACAAACTGATCCTTCCACTCCCCAAATGCTCTCTATTTACTATGGAGATGAAGTAGATTGCCTATACCACACCCCTTATTAAATGAAAATTATAATGGAGTTTCGGTAGATATAGCTTGGGATGGGGGATGCATTTATATGACATGCACACCCGAAAATATGCAAAGGCTTGAGAAAGTTTGCAATCAGTATGCAGAGCTTGGATGCCAATAAAAGGAACTTAACCCTATGAAGCTGCAGTAAGAAGAGAACTTTTGCACAAATATTTTGAGGAATTTGTTACTGTAGAAGTAACAAAAGGGAGGAATGTTGGGAAGGAAATGAATCTTTCCCAACCCCTTATGGACTTTGGAGTAAGGCAAATCCCATAGCTGCACTTGTGATGTACAAGGGGGATGTGGGCGTGCTAAGAAACCCTCCACAAACACAATGTGACATGAAATGCAAAAAAATAGACTTAGTGGGCACACATAAGGAAGGACCATTTTTGTAGCTGTGATAGAAACATTTGGCCCTGAATGGATGTGCAGTAAACACAAACCTAATGAAGAAACCTGAACAGGCCCAAGCGCTGATGATAGTGAGACCCATGGTGCTGGCTCCCATAGAAACTTTCATTTGTTTAAAACTGTTGCTAATACTTGTTATACCAAGAAGGAATGTGCCCTTCAAAGCTGCGAGACAGAACCAGGCGCCTCGTAATGCATGTTTATTTCAGCCAGCCAAAGGCAGACTCCCAACCCCCACCCAACCCACCATGAGTTATGACACCCACAACTGCCCCAGTCCAAGACCCCAGAATTCCGCAATAGGATGTGACGTCAGACCACCAACCATAAACCCAGTGGTCATAAAAGATCTAAAAGAACACAACCATGTCACCTTATTTCATAATGACAAACATTGTAATACGAGATAAAGGGTGGAATAAATTGTAGTCCAAAGCGAGGGTGGAAGCCTTGTTGGCAGAGAGTGTGATATGGACTGAATGAAGAATGTGTGGGTCAGCATGGTTTTAAGCCTCCCCTGTCCCAGAGTTTCCCAGGTGCCTACCATAATGATAGAGTAGCATTGACTTACATACTTACTAATTGCAAACTCAGCCTTGATTTCCTGGAGATGATGAGCCTAGCTGACCCCATTTGATGGAAGACTGACGGATGGGGCTGGGACCAATAGAAGCCTGGTATTCCAAATGGAGCAGGCCACCTAGGTATAGGGTCTCACCAACCAGCCCTGCAAAAATGTGTGACACCATTAGTGATGATGTGTTTCCTTATAACATTCTGCTTGTACTATTTATTGGCAGAACATTCTTGAGCAGCAGAGTTCTTTGCTGGCCTTCCTATTGTTCTTTGCTGGCCTTCCTATTTTGTGTCTGATTAAAACATGTTATCCTTGCAAGAATCTATTGCCTTTTTTTGTAAGCAGGTTGTATTTTTTCTGGTGTGAGCATTTGTGGGCATGTCTTCAACCTATAGAAAAGATCACAGGATGATTCTTGGTAAATTTCGAAATAAACAAATCTCATTCCCAGTGTGTGTTAACCACTACAGCCTATAAAGTAACACTATTTCCTCGTAACCCCCAACTTCTTTATAGAAGGGGATGTCCCTGGTCCCAAAACCAAACCCCCAAACCCTGCCTTTCATTTGAATGTGCCATTCTCCCAAAAGGAATATCCCTATCCATTCCAAATTCCCCAAACCCTGACTTGTATTTGAATATGCTGTGACCCAAAACACATGTTCCCATTGATTCTAATTCCCATAACCGTGATTGTCATTTGAATGTGCCAGTGTCCCAAAATGAAAATCCCTATCCATTTAATGGACCCAAACCCTGTCTTTTAAAATAACGAGGAAATTCCAAATTTGTTCCGGCTCCTTAAACTTTGCCTTTAAACCAAGGGGTGTCACATATAACTCGTGCCTGGGTTGGTGACTGAAGAGAAGAGTATTTTGCCAAATAAATTAAACCAAGTGTGATTCTCCAGTTAAAGAATCTACATTCTCTCCTGCTGGTGATCAGGTGACACTGATAGCAGAAAGGTTTGAGACTGCTTTGGGGTAAAGAAGGAACCAGGGTGCTGCATACAGGGTGCATTCGGATTGACTGTGTGTTTTCAAAATAGCCTGTGTGTTAATTTGCAAAGAAACTCCATGTGCAACGCACTGAAAATGCCAAGTTTTTATTTGGTTTAATTGCAAACCTGTGTTTGTTTCCATTGAAATGCTATTGAGAAATACCTGCTACTTCATTATCACAAGAAAGTTATCTATGTACTGAAGCTATTTTGATGTGCCACGGGGTTGGTGGCTATGTTATTTTCAGTGTAATGTTATTTAATCTCACCATTTAAATAAATCTATCTATATCCGATATTCTGGGCAGGTTTGTGGCTCATTGTTGGTACAGGGGGAGGGAGCAGGGTGGCATTATACAGGTCGGGAATCAACCCAAATAGGAATCCATTCAGCGGCGTGTTGAGCGACAACTTGAGTGATGAGGGAAGGAACTTTGTGTTGAGGGTGGTCGACCAATAATCGTTACAAGGTGCGGGTAAACCAAACAAAGGTGGGACACCAGTTAATGTGCAGCAGACAGAGGCAAACAGATGTGGCTTCACACGCTTCTAAGCTGAAGAGCACAGCAAGAGGAGCCTCTGCTGCAAGTGAATTTAGCAGTGCACGTCCTGAATTTATAATCGGAAAAGCAACACTACAAGTCCCACAATGCATGAAGAACCAGAACTGAATGAGCATCTGCCTACTTTTCCTCAACGTTTTCGGGGATTGTCTATGTTCATCTCAATGCGCAATCAGAAATGTTTGCGTTATTGTGACAGAAAAACCACAATGGATTCTGCAGATTGCCATGTCGCAGTCTAGTGAAACCATCCAGATCCCATTTCTTTATTACATTTCTTATTTCCCCCAATTTGTCTTTTCATCAGTACCCTACACCCTACTACTTCTGCCCCTCTATTCCCTTTTCTTTCTCTTATCTTGTCTTTCTCTTTATGACAGTCATTGAACTGGTAATTTGGCACAAAATAATTAATTTAGACCAACATCAGAATTCATGAAGATTCAGAACACAGCAACGCGTGTACACATTGACGATATTACACAATGGTTAGAATGTATCGCATCATAAAAGCAAACTATACCTATCAGGTGTGTCCATATATCTATTTCAAATTGCACAAACGATGACAATTCCATGAAGTTTATGCACAGAAACAGCTCAGCAAAACATGTTATTTTTTTTTTTTTGCAATAAGATGTGCTTTTAAAAACTTGCAATTCTGAGAAAATGCAATAAGGGGTACAGAGGTGTTCAATAAGAAAAGGGAAGGCAAGGAAGATAAAGAAAGAAACAGCATTCAAAACACTGTTTTTTTTTCTCCCAATCCGAGCAAGGGCATTTCCAGTGCTGAAGCAGAATGTTAATTGAAATCAAACTGTGCCAAAAGGAACATTGGAAAGAGACCAGTTAGGATTAGACTAATTAAGACGTCCATAAAGAAAGCAAAAATTAAACAGGTCTGATTGTCTTAAAGAGGGATCCATGGAATAATAAGTACATAGGGAATACTTTGAGAATGTTTAAAAGCTCGATGGGTTTGACCTACAAAACCTGAAATTAGATGAGACACCTCGATTGATATGATCTAATGCATTTATTCATATTGCGGCCGGAACGCTATTGTAAAGAAGCAAATTATAAGGGGTATTAGCATGGCTGAAAGTCAGTATACAGAACGGCGGCATGCGTGCTCTGAATGTCACCTCCTAGGGAGCCATAACGCCGCAAAGAGAGGTCTTCATTAGATTCCTCCCCTACAAGGCATGTGTTCACACTTCTAGGGGGGGCTTTGCCAATTACGCTTCGCAATATCTCGGCCCTGATCATTTCTGAAGAGTCAAAATATGTCTTTGAAGGTTAACGTCAGCATCATCATCGATGCACAAGTTGTTGCAGGAGTACGGAGCCATCACTGGCCTGTTTTAATGTATTAATGTGTGCAGTGGACAGGCCTGGGAATCTAGCAAACAAGATCCGGCAGTGTATCGGAAGACGACAAAAGCATGGAAACAGCCTAGACTGAAAGCAGTCTTTAACATATGTGAGGGTTATTAGTGATAGTATTTGAGTTGTATTAATAGTTCTTGCAGTATAAGTAGTAGGAGTATGCAGAAACAGTAGCAATAGTAGTACAAGTAGCATTGATAGTAGTAGCATAGAGTAGCAGCAGCATTACAAACACCAGATGGTAGCAGTAGCTGTGGAGAGGCAGTACACAGGAAAGGAAGATGCAGGAACAATAGCAGTAGTATGTTGCATGTTAGTAATATACTCATCTCTCCTAGCAGTTCTCTTAGTTGTAGTGCACAGTATTAGTTGCAGAAGTGCCAGTCAGATTGGTAATAGTAATGTGGCAGTCTAGCAGCAACATTAGCACTATTTATAGTGCCCGTTATTTATTTGCATTTATAAAGCGCACATCGGCCCTGGGGCATCGTGGCGCTGTCTCAGCTTATTCACTATTGGGGGGTGTCATCAGCTACTTGGAGGGTAATATGTGTGGTGCTACAACAGGGTGTATCCTGACTAGTCCTGACGTACATGGTGTCCAGATTTTTCGCTTTTCTGTCGTCAAAAACATTGAAGAAAAGGCGTTTGACACAACCTAGTTGTGTACATGTTGACCTTCCTTCCTAGGCAGTTTAGTTTCATTTAGGCGGAAGGTCAGTCCCTGCATGATTCTAATACAAACAGAAACAGCTCAGACTTATCGACCACTGCAGTGAAATTGGCACCAGTGATGGGTAAACGTAGATAGTCTGCAAAGAGCTCCCAATCCCTTTTACCGACTGAATCTTCATGAAATTACAGACACGGCCATCAGGTAACCCTGAGTAGAACAACAAGTGTCCCTTTGCAGGATAAATCTGGACAATACAAAAGGAAAATTAAGCCCACAGTATATATCGAACAATTAGAACACTAGACGGTAACTGTATTATTAGAAAATATATCCGTGCCTAAAGGTAAAAGGCCCCTTCTAGAGAACTAGTAGCACTTCAGAAAGGAGGACGATATAGATAGCAGTTATCCATCACTTACAATCAAAGGCTTCTGGATGGTAAAATTGAGAATTGGCAGGAATCAGCAGAACACATCTTGATAGCTCTAAAGGGAACCTCTAGTGCAGGGTTGTCCAACTCCAGGCCTCGAGGGCCAGAAACATGCTGGATCTTCTGGAAAACCTGCATTAAAATGAACGAGACAAATTTGCATACAATGATTCTAAATGTATGCAAATCTTTTCTCATAAATATTAATGAGGGATATCCTGAAGACGCGTCGAAATTTCAACACCTGAGGACTGGAGCTGGCAAACCTGCTCTAGTGGCACAGTATAAAATCCATGTCAGCATCTTAAATTCACAGAAACATACATAAATAGTCCAGTGACTAACATGTGAAAACATCACCCAAATCTCTTGTGCTCTGTGTGATAATATTGATGAACTATATACCATTTATGAAACTATATTTATTTTCTGATGTCAAAAATAACTTAGTTTACGACTGGGATTGTTAACTAACCTAACCCAAGGTTTATAGTATTTGGGGAAAAGTCCTGGATTGATCCGGGAAGAGTAAGCAATAAATAGTGTTTGAAAAACAGAATGTATTCCACTGAAGTTATCAGCAGAACCCCCTGAGTAGAACCTCCCTGTCAGATTCTGTTACACGAGTGGCTGTATGCAGCGGCTGTGTTATGTTATAAATGTAAGCAGTTCAAATGTAAGAAAATAAAAATACTTATTTCATTATTTATTCATTGTTTCTTAAAATAGCAAATGCTGTCCAAATGTATGCATTTTTTTTTACTGTGATTTTGCTTCCAAACTTATAGTATATATATACATTTTTTTATTAAGTGCCTATTGGCTTTATAAAACCTTCAGCATTATACAACATAGGAAAAAGACTTAAGAAAATCAAATTGATACAAATAAAGAAAAACAGATACAATCCTGAATTAAAGTCTCATCATATATAAATTGCAACAAGTTGGTTGTCGTAGTCTAAATAGTAACATTACTAAATAAAACAAGCGCTTCATTCTATAAGTAATGCGCGGCAGCCATAATAATAAGGCTTTCGGCAGAATACACTGTCCTCCAGAATTGGTCTTGCTGCCACTCAGCCTCGGACGAGATGTAGTTCCCATATCCCTTGTCATATCTCGCCCATGACACTGAGCATGAGGTGAGAATGTGTTGAGAGATTTCAATTGTGCGTTTACACAGGCGACAACACCTGTCTGCACAACAAATGCCTCTCCAGGTTCCAGTGTACTCAAATGTGGGTAATATATATTAAGCGCAAGTACAATATAAATCGTCTGAGATCTATGGAGCAAGGATTTAGCAGATAAGAGCAGGGAGTGTTGGGATGGAAACCCTGCATGCTGTATTCAATGTAACTGTGTTTGGTATTCAGCTTGGCAGAATTCTGGGATCTATCCGAAACCATTGTTTTGATCTTTATTTCTTGGAAATATTTATAGGTCTATACATTGCCAGGAATGTTAAGACCAATGGATTTAAGGTGGGAACATACCGGCATCTTCGGCTCACAAAAGGTTTGGTTTAAAAGGTTATGTTCATTCTGGGCAATTGTACCAAGCAGTGTCTTACCCTGTCTCCCAGCAAAAACACATTTTAAGAAAAAACCTGATGCGTTGTACCAACCACAGAGCCAACAGGGAGGGCAGGCCAAGCTTGCACCTTAAGGCCTCCACAGGGACCGCACTAGGTACACCGAGCATGGAACAGAGAAGTTTTTCCTCAAGGCGATCAAGCCAATTGGTTAATTTCGATGGTAGACACTCGAGGCCATAGCGTATATACAGAAACATTCCGTAATTGGATATCTCCAGAAAGCCTTCCACATTGTGACCCTCTTTCCTAGCGATGAATGTCCCGGTTGACAAGCCACTTCTTTAGTATTTTCCGAGTGACATAGTTGTCCAGTAATTGAGAGGCAGAGTGTGCTTTAATAGAAATACTCAAATACATGTTAGACTTCACCACCTCCAGTGGAACTTCCTCTAAGCTCCAGGTGAAGTGTTTTTTACTTCCAGCTTGTCTTCCCATGACCATGACCTTGGTCTTGAGGATGTTAATTGCCATTTGGTTCCTAGAGGCATAACTAGATTGATTGATGGAGTGTTGGAGCACAATGGGAGTGAGATCCAAGTGAGATCGAACAAAACTGTATCGTCTATATATGCAATCCACGGTACACTTGTTTCCCTTATAATGGGAGGGAAGCTACAGCAAGATCTTATAGCTGTGTCCATGTCAGCCGGATAGAGTTCAAAAAGCAGGAGTGCCAAGACACATCCCCGATTCAAACCTCAATTGGTGGGCAAAGATTTTGTCATTTGGACATCCAGGTTAACAAGGACAGTGACCATGGTGTCTGTGTACATGTGTTTAATGAAGTGAAGCAACGTAGGGTTGATACCTCAGCACAGTTGTTTCCCTCATAATATGGGGCGAGAAACACAATCACAAGCACTGGAGTAATCGAAATTGCAAAGGTATAGATTCTGTTCCTGTCAACATCTGCCAATATATAATGTAGGGCACATATGTTATGTGTGGTACTATGATTGCTTCTAAAGCCTGTTTGAAATTTGCAAAACAGATATCTCTCCTAAGTTCATCCTGTGAAAGATTAGATCAGCAAATATTTTTCCGCCATCATCAAGTGTTGCAAGGAGTCTATAATTTGAAAGAATAGATTGCTCTCCCTTTTTATAAATGGAGGTAAGTATGGACTCATGGCAGCTTGAAGAGATGGTCCCTGTGTTAAGAGCCCTAAAAAAAACCAGAGCGAAGAGGCAGGCACAATATTCTAGGTTAGATTTAAACATAGCATTGGCAAGGCCACTGGGCCCAGATGCCCTTGAGCCCTTTAGTTCTTTTATGACTAACATAACATCTGCCTCACCAAAGCCTTTGTCACCAGGGCGAATAAACTCGTTTTCCATTCCCTCCTTCCGTTTTAGGTGAATGTCAAAATAGAGGTTGGTAATGTGCACAACCCAACTGTCCTCAGTTATTGGATTTAGTTATTTTGGGTCATCCACAGCCATGAACCTCCTATAATAGTGCCAACATGTTCTACTCTCATGAGTTTTCAGTAGCGCAAAAAGAAAGCTCAAATTGGTGTTATTTATAGACTGTAGTTTCTACACCAATTTCGGTAACGGGTGCAGAGAGCCTTAATAGCCAAGATCTCATTGCCAACCCCATGATCATGTGGGATCTTTGTAAGACACTGATCTCTCTCCGGAGAGTCTTCTTTGGGTTTGCTATGGTGGCATCATAAAGGGCCAAGTTGGAGCTCGAAGCCTCTTGGCCTGAATTCATTGCACATTAAATATTATTAACCATAGATCGGAGGTCCCAGTTATTCTGATGCAATAGGAGGATCAGGGGATGGAATCTCACGTAACAGCAGTGTTAAACCCAGCTATGTTATGGGCTGTCAAGACCAATTAATTGCTCTGTAAATTAGCAGAGACACCATGTGAGCTTTTGTTGAATACCTTGGTGCAGTTAAGATTCTGGGAAAGGAATGTGTGGTTACTGAGGGTTGTACACTCTGCAAATATTGGGCTGAGATGCTTCCTAATGAGTGGACTTACAAAGACATAATCAAGTCGTGAATGGATAGTCATGTTCGTCCACGTAAAGGACTCACCATTACCCATGTTCAAAAGTGATTAGGGGTAGCGGGTTCGACAAATGTACCTCTGCGTTATATTAATCCAGCAGTAAAATAAATGAAGCAATGGCCTGCTGCGTTCACACTTCCACAGAGGCCACCCTAACAAGGCTCAGATTTAGTATAATGATCCAATTGGGTTGGAAGTATAGTATTTTGCGCACTGCCACAAACAGATATCACTGCGAGGATTATAAAACAAATGCTGTGGTAACCGATACACGTATGTTGATTTCACACATATATTTAATTGGATTCTGAACCGCCGATACATGTTTCGACCACATTGGTCGTCCTCAAGGCCTCAAATCTTGATACAGTCATATGATAATCATAGATGAGTTTTGTCTCGCAAAGTAGAGTAACATGTAATATTTTCGAAATTTTGTCACAGTTCAAAAGGTCATCAAATTGAGTAGCACATCTACTGGTGTAATGTGGAGAGATAAGTTCAATTCTGAAAGAACACAGTTTTCTGGATAATACGGTTCGCTCGTAAAGTACGTGAATATTCCCTTGGCATGTAGTCAATAGGGATAAATCCCACTGAATTACTATACTTTAAGACCAATTGGATCATTACCCATGTTCGCCTTCATTTCTAGTAGGCTTAGATCATGCCCATGCAAAAAGTACAACCAATTGCGTCTGTTGCTAGCAATTTCACCCTGGCCAGGGATCATGTTAACATGTTTAGAATAAGGCTGCAAGGCATTTTCCTCTTCGAAGCAAAGATTCAGTCCAGTGGCCAAAAAACAATCGTTAAAGACACCAACAACAAGGAGGCTAACTTGGTAGTATTGTGCAGTCCACTCAGTGAGGAGGGCCTCAACCTGTGCCTGGTCGAGTTGAGTTTTAACTCCACAAGAAGGATCATAGAGATTGATTAATAGTCTGCTGAAGGGGGAAGGTAATCCTTAACCCCCAAAATATTAGCTGAGAAACCTCTATACACAAATTTACTCAAGTCTAAATGTACCCCAAACACCACACACAGGCCGCTGACTGGCCCCCCTCCTTTCCATGACAATAGCAGGCAGGTGAATGATGTTAAAACCATCAATCGAGGAACCAGGGCAGGATCATATCTCCTGTAAGGCACAAATATCTTTAGTGATTAATGTGTGTAAGTCTGTAGCATTGCATTAGAAGAAGTGAAACCCAGGTGAATTCCAAGACAAAAAATTGCAGGGACGAACAGAAAAACTATCAATGTCCATACTCTCCCAGAGTCTCCAGCAGCCAATGTTCAATCTGGCCAGTGTAGACTGCTGCTGTTCTGCTGCTTAGGTAGGATGAAGATTAAGCTGGAGCACTCTGATTCATGGCCCTGCTCCATGAGTTGGTCAACTGTCCACATTTTAGGGAGTAGAATCTCTGTAGGCAGTTTAATTACGAGGTGTCTCTGTCATACCATTATATAAAAGTCTAAGTTATGGACATGGGAAACATGAACACTGAGAAGTTTGGCCACTAGTGGGGACACAAATTCAACAATGTTCCACTACTGTGCAGAGTCAATACCGGGCAGCTCAACATGTTTGAGGTCAATTGTACTGATGGTGTTCAACAGGGGTTTTTGATGAAGCAGATTAAGAAAGGGCTTTCTTCTGCAGGCGACCATTCAACAAATTTAAACCACTTTCCCAAGGGTGGATGTTGATTAGGGGCTGTGATAGAGCCCAATTTAGTGCAGGAAAGGTTAGAAGGCTCCTGGTATGTGTTAGACAGAATTATATGCAGTACCCTTTGGGAACACAACACACAATTAAGACTGCAAGTGACAGTACAATTTCACCTTTGGTACAAGCCTGTACTACACAGTTATAGTGTTAGCAGTATTGGAGCAGCCAGACTTATCTCAAGAGTAAGTGAGCAGTACAAATAGTTACAAAAAGGACAGTAATTACTATGATTCAGGCAAACACTGACTCAAGGTTTCTAAGTGAAAGAATATATATTTATTTACCCAACACTTGTAAACTAACAAGGGGGGTCCTGGGAGTCCCTCTGCCAGACATTAGTCCCGGTTATGAGAGAATTACCCAGAGTCTTTAGCTCACTTTCTTTCACAGAGAAGAAATATCCCAAACATATCAGTCTTTGTCCGGCCTGGGGCAGTCCAGCACCGAAATGCTAGGCAATTCTCCTCTGAACAAGAGCACCAACAGAAACCCCAGACACGTGTTTCGGTCTGGTTGGACCTCATCAGTAGGGTGGATCTGTGCCTCTCCAAGAATAGTGAGCAAGGGGTCCATGTCTGGATTCCCCTAGTAACTTAGGGTGAGACCCAAAGTTACTTAAATATGCAAACTAACACGGGGGGTCCTGGGAGTCCCTCTGCCAGACATTAGTTCTGATTACGAGAGACTTACCCAAAATCTTTAGCTCACTATATTTCACAGAGAAGAAATATCCCAAACATATCAGTCTTTGTCCTGCCCTGGGGCAGTCCAGCACCGAAATGCTAGTCAATTCTCCTCTGAACAAGAGCACCAACAGAAACCCCAGACACGTGTTTCGGTCTGGTTGGACCTCATCAGTAGGGTGGATCTGTGCCTCTCCAAGAATAGTGAGCAAGGGGTCCACGTCTGGATTCCCCTAGTAATTTAGGGTGAGACCCAAAGTTAATTAAATATGCAAACTAACAAGGGGGCTCCTGGGAGTCCCTCTACCAGACATTAGTCCTGGTTATGAGAGAATTACCCAGAGTCTTTAGCTCACTTTCTTTCACAGAGAAGAAATATCCCAAACATATCAGTCTTTGTCCGGCCTGGGGCAGTCCAGCACCGAAATGCTAGGCAATTCTCCTCTGAACAAGAGCACCAACAGAAACCCCAGACACGTGTTTCGGTCTGGTTGGACCTCATCAGTAGGGTGGATCTGTGCCTCTCTAAGAATAGTGAGCAAGGGGTCCACGTCTGGATTCCCCTAGTAACTTAGGGTGAGACCCAAAGTTACTTAAATATACAAACTAACAAGGGGGGTCCTGGGAGTCCCTCTGCCAGACATTAGTCCTGATTACGAGAGACATACCCAAAATCTTTAGCTCACTATATTTCACAGAGAAGAAATATCCCAAACATATCAGTCTTTGTCCTGCCCTGGGGCAGTCCAGCACCGAAATGCTAGTCAATTCTCCTCTGAACAAGAGCACCAACAGAAACCCCAGACATGTGTTTCGGTCTGGTTGGACCTCATCAGTAGGGTGGATATGTGCCTCTCCAAGAATAGTGAGCAAGGGGTCCACGTCTGGATTCCCCTAGTAACTTAGGGTGAGACCCCAAGTTACTTAAATATGCAAACTAACAAGGGGTGTCCTGGGAGTCCCTCTGCCAGACATTAGTCCTGGTTACGAGAGACTTACCCAGAGTCTTTAGCTCACTATCTTTCACAGAGAAGAAATATCCCAAACATATCAGTCTTTGTCCTGCCCTGGGGCAGTCCAGCACCGAAATGCTAGGCAATTCTCCTCTGAACAAGAGCACCAACAGAAACCCCAGACATGTGTTTCGGTCTGGTTGGACCTCATCAGTAGGGTGGATATGTGCCTCTCCAAGAATAGTGAGCAAGGGGTCCACGTCTGGATTCCCCTAGTAACTTAGGGTGAGACCCCAAGTTACTTAAATATGCAAACTAACAAGGGGTGTCCTGGGAGTCCCTCTGCCAGACATTAGTCCTGGTTACGAGAGACTTACCCAGAGTCTTTAGCTCACTATCTTTCACAGAGAAGAAATATCCCAAACATATCAGTCTTTGTCCTGCCCTGGGGCAGTCCAGCACCGAAATGCTAGGCAATTCTCCTCTGAACAAGAGCACCAACAGAAACCCCAGACACGTGTTTCGGTCTGGTTGGACCTCATCAGTAGGGTGGATCTGTGCCTCTCCAAGAATAGTGAGCAAGGGTTCCACGTCTGGATTCCACTAGTAACTTAGGGTGAGACCCAAAGTGAATTAAATATGCAAACTAACAAGGGGGGTCCTGGGAGTCCCTCTGCCAGACATTAGTCCTGGTTATGAGAGAATTACCCAGAGTCTTTAGCTCACTTTCTTTCACAGAGAAGAAATATCCCAAACATATCAATCTTTGTCCGGCCTGGGGCAGTCCAGCACCGAAATGCTAGGCAATTCTCCTCTGAACAAGAGCACCAACAGAAACCCCAGACACGTGTTTCGGTCTGGTTGGACCTCATCAGTAGGGTGGATCTGTGCCTCTCCAAGAATAGTGAGCAAGGGGTCCACGTCTGGATTCCCATATTAACTTAGGGTGAGACCCAAAGTTACCTAAATATGCAAACTAACAAGGGGTGTCCTGGGAGTCCCTCTGCCAGACATTAGTGCTGGTTATAAGAGAATTACCCAGAGTCTTTAGCTCACTTTCTTTCACAGAGAAGAAATATCCCAAACATATCAGCCTTTGTCCGGCCTGGGTCAGTCCAGCACCGAAATGCTAGGCAATTCTCCTCTGAACAAGAGCACCAACAGAAACCCCAGACACGTGTTTCGGTCTGGTTGGACCTCATCAGTAGGGTGGATCTGTGCCTCTCCAAGAATAGTGAGCAAGGGGTCCACGTCTGGATTCCCCTAGTAACTTAGGGTGAGACCCAAAGTTACCTAAATATGCAAACTAACAAGGGGTGTCCTGGGAGTCCCTCTGCCAGACATTAGTCCTGGTTACGAGAGACTTACCCAGAGTCTTTAGCTCACTATCTTTCACAGAGAAGAAATATCCCAAACATATCAGTCTTTGTCCTGCCCTGGGGCAGTCCAGCACCGAAATGCTAGGCAATTCTCCTCTGAACAAGAGCACCAACAGAAACCCCAGACACGTGTTTCGGTCTGGTTGGACCTCATCAGTAGGGTGGATCTGTGCCTCTCCAAGAATAGTGAGCAAGGGGTCCACGTCTGGATTCCCCTAGTAACTTAGGGTGAGACCCAAAGTTACCTAAATATGCAAACTAACAAGGGGTGTCCTGGGAGTCCCTCTGCCAGACATTAGTCCTGGTTACGAGAGACTTACCCAGAGTCTTTAGCTCACTATCTTTCACAGAGAAGAAATATCCCAAACATATCAGTCTTTGTCCTGCCCTGGGGCAGTCCAGCACCGAAATGCTAGGCAATTCTCCTCTGAACAAGAGCACCAACAGAAACCCCAGACACGTGTTTCGGTCTGGTTGGACCTCATCAGTAGGGTGGATCTGTGCCTCTCCAAGAATAGTGAGCAAGGGGTCCACGTCTGGATTCCCCTAGTAACTTAGGGTGAGACCCAAAGTTACCTAAATATGCAAACTAACAAGGGGTGTCCTGGGAGTCCCTCTGCCAGACATTAGTCCTGGTTACGAGAGACTTACCCAGAGTCTTTAGCTCACTATCTTTCACAGAGAAGAAATATCCCAAACATATCAGTCTTTGTCCTGCCCTGGGGCAGTCCAGCACCGAAATGCTAGGCAATTCTCCTCTGAACAAGAGCACCAACAGAAACCCCAGACTCTGGGTAAGACTCTCGTAACCAGGACTAATGTCTGGCTGAGAGAATCCCAGGACCCCCCGTGTCAATTTGCTCAACACTTGTATAACATTTCACTATTCTAAGCATGTCAAAAATCACCATCATAAATACACCACACCACTTCCCTTAAATTCCAGACAAGTTAAGCTCACAAAATGAAGTGGGAGCAAAATGGCACTCCACAATTTAAAAGGGAGGGAAAGACAAATTTATTAGTAATTAGGCAAACCCAACAGGTAAGTAATAAGGGCAATTGAACAAGAGAGACTACAAGGTTAAAATCAGATGGAAAAGGCCTAGGGCCAAAGTCAATGGTTCAAAAGTCTTTTGCTCAAGATAATTATGGTTCAGAGTAGTTCGCCTTAAAGTTTGTGGCACAGATTCCGGACGAGGTTGGTTGGTGGAAAAGTTAGTTCAAAGAAAAGAGAAGGACAAGCCCTCGGATTGGAGAAAGATTTCAAACACTCACCGCGGCTGACCGAAACGGAGAACCGGATTTGCACAGTACCTTCAAACGGAGAGGGAGCTGTAGCTGAGGCGGACGTTCCTGGTGGTTCCTGCAGGCTCATGGTTCCTGAAGCGACTATCGGACTGACACAAAGTAGGAAGACTGGAGGGTCCTGCGCCACCCAGGGAAGAAACCAGCAGCAGAGCAAAACAACAAATAAAATGTGGGCTCCTTAAAACCCAAGCAGGTTCCAACCTTCCTGGCTATCCGGCCCACTGTAGCTCTGTACAGCGAATTTGACCAGAGGAGGGGTCCTGGCTTGTAGTTTGGGCGAACTGGTTTGCCCCACCAGCTCAAGGGAAGAAGTTTACTGCAGGATCTTCTCTGTCGTCGGATTTGGAGATTCGGACCTGCAGCAGGGCTTCACCGGGCGAATTTGTAGGGGTCTTCTCTTCCAGTTGCTCCTTGGCTCTTTCATTCCAGTGGCGACTCCGCTCTTCCAGTCCCAAACACCTGCTTTTTTATGTAGTTTTCCCGCATTCATACAGCCTGGCTTCAATCACACAGCAGGGTGGCTGGCCTGGCAAGGCCAGTCCTCTTAGCCAATCAGACAAGAGTGCGACTTGGGTTACCAAGGGAACCCATGGCAGGGGTCCGAGGATCCCTCCGTCACATCCTGCCTACCTACACTATCAGGCACCTTAAGGAGGACTTCTGTGCAGAAGCCTGTGAAAAGACAGCGAACAAAGGAATCATCCCCGGTTTGGCGCGCAGAGTAAAACACGAGAATGACTTTAACAAAAAGAAATGGTAAATAAATCCAGCCGGAACTAAAATAAAATGTATTTGGTCAAGCGGGTTTATGTTCGAGGCTAATATAATTGCCTAGAACAATACTAAGTTTATATAAGATAATCGCGGTCGAAAAGTTAGGGTAGTTACCACTGCCACCAGCCAAGTCTTAATGTTAAGGGAGCAAAACAAGGCTTCAAGAGGTACAGACAAAAAGGGATAAGAGTTAACCCTTTCCAATACTCCATGTAAGATAGGGTGTACTGGGTCTGTGGTTTAAAGTGACTATATAAAGTTAATGGAAACTTTACCTGTTTCTCAGGGACTTTAGTCAGCCCCAGAAAAATTGAGTCAGTGGGAAGTCTCAAAGACAACCCTGTGTCACTGCACTGAAGGTGCTGTGTAACACACACAAAAAGTGGTGCACATGGAGTAGGTGAGGCTCCAGTGCCCAAGATCACACAAACAGTGAAAATACACTCAGCAAAACACATGGAAGAGTGGGAAAAAGTCTCACACTCTCACCAGGTGAAATAAATAAATCCTAGAAATCCAGCAAAGCTGCTGGGGGACTCTTTAGATAAGGGAAATCAGCCATTTATGAGAATTCTCCCTAACACTCGCCCCCCAGACTTAGGGACAGGAGGATTTAATCCACTCCTGGATGAATCTCTACCTCTAGTCGGTTATAAACAACCTAGAGAGACCATCTGCATTTTAGTGGTGACATCCTGCTCTGTGCTCAATGGTAAAATAAAACCCTTGCAGGCAGATTGACCATCTCAGAAGTTTTGGGTTTTCCCCTTTCATTTGCATTAACCATCTCAACGGCTGGTGGTCAGTTTGAATCACAAAAGTTGATCCATACAAGTATGGTCTAAACTTATTCAAACTCCACACAATGGCAAAGCATTCACACTCTATGGTTGCCCACCTTGTTTCTGGTTCCTTCAGTTTCCTACTGATGAAGCAAATGGAGTGCTCCCTACCTTTCTCATCCAGTTGACTAAGCACTGCACCTATACCTATATTGGAGGCATTTGTCTGCACAATGAAGGGTTGGTGATAATCAGGAGCTCTTAGGTCTGGAGCTTGACAAAGGGCTTTCTTCAGGCTTTCAAAGGCTTGAGTGCACTCCTCATTCCATCTGACCTTTTTAGGGAGTTTTGGAGAGGAAATCACATTCTAAGAAGAAGCTATGGTCCCATAGTTCTCAATGAAATTCCTGTTGTACCCAGTGAGACCTAGGAAAGCTCTCACTTGGGTTTGAGTAGTAGGGGTGGCCCAGTTTTGCACAGCTTGTACTTTGCTGGGCAATGGCCTTATCTCACCTCCTCCTACTGCATGACCAAGGTAGACCGCTTTACTCTGACCAATTTGACATTTGCTTGCCTTTATGGTCAAATGGGCCTGCTCAAGAGCCTGCAAAACATATCCTAGGTGATCAATATGTTCTTTCCACGTAGGGCTGAACACTGCAATGTCATCCAAATATGCCATGCAGAAGTCCTCCATCCCATTCAGAACTTGATTAACCATCCTTTGAAATGTAACAGGTGCATTATTTAGTCCAAAAGGTATTACCTTAAACTGGTAGAGGCCTGCTGGGGTAGAAAATGCAGTTGTCTCCTTGGCATGTTCTGTCAGTGCTATTTGCAATTAGCCTGAGGTTAGGTCAAATGTACTGAGGTACTTGGCTGAACTAAGTCTATCCACCAGCTCATCTGTCCTTGGCAAAGGATGGCCATCCGTCTTGGTGACTGCATTTAGAGCTCTATAGTCCATGCAGAATCTCAACAATCTCAATCTGGTACTAGAACAACTGGACTAGACCATGGACTTGTAGAGGGCTCTGTAACCCCGAGATCAAGCATCTTGTTGACCTCTACTTTGATGTAGGATCTCACATGTTCTGACATTCTGTAACCCCTGCTTTTGACAGGTAAACAGTCACCAGTGAGAATGTCATGCTGGCCCCAAGGGGTCAAGCCTGGTGATAGTGAAAACAGGGAGGAAAAACTGATTCAACTGAACTTTGCCATCCTCTTGTTGTTCAGAAGTCAGCTGAGAAGAGAGATTAACTCCTTCTATTTGTTAATCTAGAGGTTGGCCTCTGAGGAGATGAGGTAGAGGTTTACTCTCCTCTTCCTCTTGAGCGGAAGCTAGAAGCAAAGCTCCTACTTCTGGTCTTGAGACGTAAGCCTTTAAACGCTTGGTGTGAAGGACTCTGGGAGCCTCCTTAATCCTAAATCCACTAAATAGTTCACCTCTCCAAGTTTGCCCACAACCTTGAAGGGTCCTATCCATTTGTCCTACAAGGTCCTCTGCCTTGTTGGCACCATAACTAATACAAGCCGGTCTTGAGAGAACTCACCCATGCTGGCCGCCTGGTCATGCCAATGTTTGACCAGAGCCTGACCTGCTTTCAAGTTATCACGTGCTTCTGCCATCATGTGTGACATTCTCCTCCGGAGACCTATCACATAGTCAGTTACTCTGACTGGATTGGGGGAAGGAGCACTCTCCAAACCCTCCTTTATCAGGGCCAAAGGACCTCTGACTGTATGGCCATAGAGAAGTTCAAAGGGACTGTAACCAACTCCCTCCTGAGGGACTTCTCTATATGCAAAGAGAAGGCATGGCAGTAGAAGGTCCCACTTTTTCTTAAGGGGTTATTCTAAAGCACCTATCATGCTCTTCATAGTGTGATTAAACCTCTCTACTAGTCCATCTGTCTGTGAATGGTAGGCTGTAGAGAACGTGTAAGTGACACCAGAGTTTTTCCACATGGCTTGCATGTAGTGGGACATAAAATTGGATCCCCTGTCGGATATCACTTCTTTAGGAAACCCTACCCTGGTAAAAATACAAAGTAGAGACTTAGCCACAGCCTGAGCCATAACAAGTCTCATAGGTATGGCTTCTGGGTATCTTGTAGCATGGTCTACTACAACCAGGATAAACCTGTTCCCTGAAGATGTGGGAGGGTCAAGGGGACCGACAATGTCAATGTCCACCCTCTCAAAAGGAACTCCCACCACTGGGAGAGGCAACAGGGGTGCCACATTCCTGGCTCCACTCTTGCCAGAGGTTTGGCAAGTATGACAGCTCCTACAGCATTTGTCTACTTCTGAACCCATCTTAGGCCAGTAGTAGTAGAGGGAGAGAGCCTTTCATTGGTCTTCTTGAAACTCAAGTGACCAGCCAAAGGTATCTCGTGGGCTAACTGTAGGAACTGGAGTCTGTTGGCATCAGGCACTACAAGTCTTTTGCATTCCCCAGGGGTAGACTCAGTTGGTTCGCTGTAGAAGAGGCCATCTTACCAGCTCAACCTGTGCTTTCCAACTTCTTGCCCATCAAGTTGGTTAGCAGCTTGTTGTTGAAGACTTTCAAGAGTATGACACTCACTCTGGCCTTTGCTAAAGTCTGCCCTGTTGGGTCCACCTTCTGCCAGTAAAGACTGCAGCTCAGAAAGTTCCACAGGGTCAAGATCTTCAACTAAGACAGTGTCTTCTTCTATATCTAACTCTTCAGATATTGGCTCAACCACACAAGGTTACACCTCACACTCTGCCTCAGCAGGTGGAGGGATCACATGTGTGATCTTGGACAATCTCAGTGACATCCTTGTCGGTAGTACAGGGGTGCTGTCTGACTTATTCCTGGAGGTATTGGGTTTCCCCTTTGCCTCATTCTTTCTAGAAATGGCAGCGACCAACTCCTGTGGAGTGAGAGTGATATTTTATTCCATCATCTCCTCTGGAGAGCCTCTCAAGGGTCTCTCCCTTGCAGACCTTGTGAGCTCCTGTTTCCTTTTACTGGGAGGCTTGGGGGTGCTCGACACAACTCCAAGAGTTTTAAGGTCATTACCCAACAGGACTCTCCCAGGCACTTCACTCTGCACACTAAGAGGTATCTTGACATTCGTATCATTACACTGGATGAGAGCTGGTAACTGGGGAAGCATTTGCGTAGGGCCTCCAGCCAACTTGTTGAGGTGTTTGGGTGCCTTAGCAACATCCTCCACCTTGAAAAATGATTCATCCACCACAGTTATGCTGGCTCCAGTGTCTCTGATGGCAGGGGTTTCCTGACCATTTACAAGAACACTATCTTTACAATACTCTTTAGTATTATCTGGGATGGAATTATAGACATCTAGATTATGTTTTTCCCACAAGCCCAGGGACACTAAAGAAACACTGGCTGAGACTCTCATGGGTTCATCATCCAGTAAGTGAAAGTTTCCACTTGCCATAGGTACTTCTTCCTCTCGGGAGAAGGCTAAGGCGACAGTGTGGACCCCTGAAGGTTTACCCTTACATCTAGGATCCCCTTTCACATGGTCAGTTGACCCACACACATAACATTTCCCAAATGTTTTAATGAATGGGAGTTTTTTCTGACTTCCACCTGGTTTGGGTTCAGATGGTGCACTAGCCTGATTTGGTTTCCCTTGTGGTTTACCCTTATATTGCTGTTTGTGGTCCTCTTTTGGATTGGAGGTATTAGAATTTTCTTTGTTGTCTTTCTTTGGCTGTTTCCCCTCATCCTTTTTCTGAGTAGCCCCAGAATCCTTGTGAGCAGCTCTGTTGGCATCCCCAAGTCAGAAGCCTTAGCTAGCTTCTTTGGATCTATCTTCTTAGAATCAGCAAAGTGCTGTCTGAGCTCAGGAGAGCAGATATCAAAATAGACTCCAACATTACAAGATTTCTCATTCCTCCAGTGTTTTCTCTGTAACCCTTAATCCAACCATCTAAGTTTTTCAAACACTCGCATACCCAGGTAGCCCAAGGGGTACCATCATGCTTTTTGAGGGTCTTAAACCTCTTAAGGTACTGGGAAGGGGTTTTCCCAAATCTAGCAATTAAAGCTAGCTTCAAACACTCATAATCCATCCTATCCACTTCCCCAACTCCATCACAACATCAGACGCAACAGTGGGTAGCCTAGAGAAGAGCCAGGGAAGCAATTGATTTCCTGTGAGACCATGGTTGTATTCAAACATTGCCAACCAATCTAAAATATCAAGCTTAACCTCATACATACCAACAATTTCTTTAGGCATACGGGTTGTCTTAGGCCTGGAAGACCTAGAAGACTCTGGGAGAGAAGCATTTTCAAGAGACAATCTGTTCATGATTCAACTCCATTTTTTCTGAGTTTCAGTTCTTGATTTTTGTGTTCAGTTTGAGCATTTAACCGTTTGAATTCCAGTTCAAGCCTCATTTTCTCTAGAACAATAAAATCAGGACTGAGTGTAGGACCTGTGGGGGTCCCAGTGGGCAAGGGTTGAGGTTGCTGAGCAGGCAAGGGAGCAGAGAGACCTACATTAGGAGACACATCTACTTCTTCCAACTCATCATTAATAGACATAGCATCATCCTCAATACTTTCCACATTTGGTAAGGAGTCAGGCATTTCAGACCCACTCCCTAGACATGGGTTCTTTAAAAACGTTTCAACTAATTCAATCATTTTGCCTTTGGCAGAGAGTTTCCTTTTTTTACACATGTTTCTTAAATAATCAGCAGGTTAACTTCGGAGGGTCTCCTGACTGTAGCTTTCCATATCAGACATGATTAATATTGCTTTTAGTGATGTTAGCCTTGTGGTTAGTTGATCCAAGGTAATAGCACCACTCTAAGTGTAATTATTATACTTTTATCCCACTGCTGTACACCAGTGTTAGGCAGAATTATATGCAGTACCCTCTGGGAACACTACAAACAATTAAGACTACAAGTGGCAGTACAATTTCACCTTTGGTACAAGCCTGTACTACACAGTTATAGTGGTAGCAGTAGCAGAGCAGCAAGACTTATTTCAAGAGTAAGTGAGCAGTACAAACATTTACACAAAGGACAGTAATTACTATGATTCAGCCAAACATTGACTCAAGGTTTCTAAGTAATAGAATATATATATATATATTTTTTTTTTTTTTGATGTTTTAGTTTCGTCTCAAACTTTTTCATCTTTTGGTTCGTGCGGAGTACGTGGGTAGAAGAGGAGTCAGAATTGCAGTCTACATTTCTAGGATATCATTTTTCCTCCGTTAATCTCGAGAATGCTGTGAAGGTAAAGGACAGCTGTGAAAATGTATTTGTTATTTTGTCCACTGAGAATCGCAGCCCATCTCTCATCTGTTGTCATTTGCTGCGAGGCCATGTCAAAGTAGGCCCCAAACTGCTTGCGATGGTTGGCAAGGAAGGGACATTCCATGATCAAATGAAATATGGTTTCTGGTATCGTGGTGATTTCACAAAATCGACAGTGGTTCTGGTTTTTTGGAATTTGTCTAATGGATGCCAAGTACTCACTAGTTGGTAAAGTGTTCAGGCGGATTTTTAAAAAGGTCGATCTGATATTTGGATCAGGGAATGACAAGATGTATGGCTGTGGTTCATGTAATTTTCTGTTGTCCTTGTTGCATCGCAAAGTCCGTTTGTATGTAATTACTCAACAGTTGTATAACATTTCACTATTCTAAGCCAAAAATCACAATCATAAATACACCACACCATTTCCCTTAAATTCCAGACAAGTTAAGCTCACAAAATGAATTGGGAGCAAAATGGCACTCCAGCAATTTAAAAGGGAGGGAAAGACAAAGTTATTAGAAATTAGGCAAACCCAACGGGTAAGTAATCAGGGCAATTGAACAAGAGCGACTACAAGGTTAAAATCAGAAAGAAAAGGCTTAGGGCCAAAGTCAATGGTTCAAAAGTCTTTTGCTCAAGATAATATGGTTCATTTTAGTTTGCGGTAAAGTTTGTGGCATAGATTCCAGACGAGGTTGGTTGGTAGAAAAGTTAGTTCAAAGAGAAGAGAAGGACAAGCCCTCGGATTGGAGAAAGATTTCAAACACTTTCACTGCGACTAACCGAAACGGACAACCGGATTTGCACAGTACCTTGATACGGAGAGGGAGCTGTAGCTGAGGCGGACGTTCCTGGTGGTTCCTGCAGGCTCATGGTTCCTGAAGCGACTGTCAGACTGACAGAAAGTAGGAAGACTGGAGGGTCCTGAGCCACCCAGGGAAGAAACCAGCAGCAGCAGCAGAGCAAAACAACAAATAAAAGGTGTTCTCCTTAAAACCCAAGCAGGGTCTGACCTTCCTAGCTATCCGGCCCACTCTAGCTCTGTACAGTGAATTTGACCAGAGGAGGGGTCCTGGCTTGTAGTTTGGGCGAACTGGTTGGTCCCACCAGCTCAAGGGAAGAAGTTTCCCGGAGGATCTTGTCTGTCATCGGATTTGGAAATTCGGACCTACAGCATGGCTTCACCGGGCGGTTCAGTCGTGGTAGGGGTCCTCTTCTTCCAGTTCCTTGTTGGTTCTTTCGTTCCAGTGGCGACTCTGCTCTTCCAGTCCCAGAGACCTGATCTTTATGCAGTTTTCCCCCATTCATACAGCCTGGCTGACAATAACACAGCTGGGTGGCTGGCCTGGGAAGGCCAGCCCCCTTAGCCAATCAGACAAGAGTGTGATTTTTTTTTTTTGATTGATTGTTTATTTATATAGCGCCTATACACAATGTGTTTCAAAGCGCTTCAAGGAGGGAGGGAACAAAGGAAAATACAGTTACATTCTTACAGGTCCTTGAAAGAAATCAGAATGTGAAAAATAACTATCCTATCATAACAGATAGTATAAGTGCACGGAACAACAAGGGGGAGGAGGGGAGGGAAAAAAGGAGACAATACTAGCAGTAACATTACTATGCCTGGCGACAATTGTTGCAGTGCAAGAGTGACAATAGGAGGGGGAGGTGGGGAGGTGAGGGTAGGGAGAGAAGGGAAGAGAAGAGAAACAAAACAAGTGACTATCTTAAGGGGTCTAAAGACTGATCAAGGTAGTGCTGGGAGGGAGAGGGAGGAAAAAAATGAGGAAAAAGGGGGGACAAACAAGCTATTATCAAAGGTCAAGGGACATTGATAAGAGTAAGTGCTAAGATAGTAGAGAGGTGAAAAGGGGGAAGGGTGGGGCAAGAGGGCTGAATATGGACACGAGGGCCAGTGAGGGCACAAGATAGACAAAGGGGCAGTGGGGGCACACAGATGGACACGGGGCAGTGGGGGCACACAGATGGACACAGAGGCAGTGGGGGCACACAGAAGGACATGGGGGGCAGTGGGGGCACACAGATGGACACGGGGTAGTGGGGGCACAGAGATGGCAGTAGGGGCACACAGATGGACACAGGGGCAGTGGGGGCACACAGATGGACACAGGGGCAATGGGGGCACACAGATGGACACAGGGGCAGTGGGGGCACACAGTTTGATACAGGAGCAGTGTGGGCACGCAGATGCACACGGGGCAGTGGGGGCACACAGATGGACACGGGGGGCTGTGGGGCACACAGATGGACATGGGGCAGAGGGGGCACACAGAGGACATGGGGGGAAATGGGGGCACACAGAAGGACACGGGGGCAGTGGGGGCACACAGAAGGACACAGGGACAGTAGGGGCACACAGATGGACACGGGGCAGTGGGGCACAACAGATGGACACAGGCGCAGTGGGGTCACACAGATGGACATGGGGCAGTGGGGGAACACAGAAGGGCATGGGGGCAGTGGGGGCACACAGATGGCAGTCAGGGTGCACAGATGGACACGTGGGACGGTGGGGGCACACAAATGGACACGGGGCAGTGGAGGCACACAGATGGACACGGGGCAGTGGGGGCACACAGAAGGACACGGGGGTAGTGTACCATGGTGGACAGGAGTAGACAGGGCCTTTGTTGTGACTTTAGGTGTAAGGCCGGCTCCTGCCTCCCGGTTGCCATGATTGGCTTAAGAGCCAAGAGCAACCAATGGGAGGGGGGGAGCAGGGCCAACCCAAGGCTGCAGGACAAGATGGGATTTCCATGCGACCATGATGGAAGGCCATAGAACAATGAAGCTGGATCCAAGGTTGTGTTAAGACGGATTTCTGAACTCTGTCATGGTGGCGCAGAAGTTCAGAAGGCCAACCTAATTACTTGGAACAGGGTAACCTCTGGACGAGCCAGACCAATCAAGGTAGCGATCGCGGCGGTCAAGACTAGGTCTCAAGAGGGGTGAGGGTGACTGAAAGCCCGCAATGAGCACACAAAGCAAGATCACTTACAAACTACTCCAAACAGTTGTTATATTAAAAATATATACACATTTATTTCAAGGCCTTTAAAACAATGACCGTAGCAAGAAAATCACAATATAACGATAGTAAACCAACACATACCATATCAACACAATATATATACAAATACAACAAGTCTCAAGCGTTATATGCACGAAATGTGTAGTCCACCTAAAAGTGAGGGAAAACAGGCAGTGCGCAATAATGCTTAGACCCAGTTCGCCTTCAGAGGCACCTAACTAGATGGAAGTCCGAGCCCTGCGAAGAGTGGAGCCTTGTGCTCAAAAGTACCTGCACGCGCTGGTGCCAACGGGCAAAAGGAGAAGCTCTTCGAGGGAAATCAGGCAGTTCAGTTTAGTGCACAAAAGAAGAAGAACAAGTTCCGCCACTCAAGCGCAGCCTCCACAGTGGGCAGAAGCAGAGCGCGAGTACGGAAAAGGGTGCTGTTTGACACAGCGGGGAAAAGCAATGGGCTCCTGCAGGAGGGCGAGAAGATCCTAGCTATGCTACTCACCGGTCCCCGATGCAAGCAGACCCAGGATTCTCCGTGTCAGTTTCAGCAGCTGGCAGGTTCAGAAGAGCAGGGAACACCTCGTCGTCGTGTTGAGTAAAAAGACGTCCCAATCGAAGAAACCCGCACAGTTTGTTACCACAGCAGGGCAACGGAGCGGCCGTGTGTATCTGAGCCAAATGTACACTACTCACTTCAGACCTGGGAACGCCAAGTGTACGAAGCGTGTGAGAGTGACAAGGACTCAAAATACTACACAACCTGGCGGCGGTTACAGAGCAAGACTCCCGTGTAAGCTGGTCAGTCAACTGGATGGCCCAGAGACGCTTCCGAAGGCTTACTGGCAGGAGATGGTGAAGATGCCGAGAATAGCTGTTCCCGCTATTCCAAGGGTCGAAGTACCAGTACAGGCCTTCTGGTTCGATCAAAGGTGAAAAGGGTTTCACAAGGCGACAGCAGTGCAGAGGAGAAGTCCTTCAGCGGGTCACCAGCGATTCCTCGGTCCAGCCTCTTGGTTGCAGGATACTTGGCTCCTGTATTCCTTCGTTCGTGAGAACTCAGGAGATCGACATCGTAGTGGTGTTTCCAGCCCCCTCTTATCCACGGTTCCCTTCGCGCCAAAACGGAGGGGACCCATTGGGAGATCCGCTCATCAACACTCACACCATTCGTGGACCAATCACGGACCACGGTGGTCCCAGGCATTCACACCACCCTAGACTCTCTGGCACCCAGGATGTGTATTGGGACCAGACATCCCAGCCCACATCCTGGAGGCACACACAAGACATGTAGAAGCCCGCGAAAGCATCCGTGTTTCGCGGGAAAGTACATGCCCAAATAAGGAAGGCCCCAGGTCGGCTCGACCTGGGGAAGGTGAAGGGAGCAAGACGGTCAGCGGACAGGACAAAGCAGCCTCGTGGTCTGGCCATTTTGGAAGCCAGGCCACCATTTTGGGTTAAGCGCAAGAAACGCGCTTAGAACGCCAAAAGGAGCTCAAAACACAAGAAACGATCGCTGCCACCATTCCCGTCCCTGAATCACTTGCACCGATCAGATACAATCCTAAACGAGTATCTAGGGCCTGTAGAAGGCTAGAACCCAAGAGAGCTGTAACTTAGCTTACAGTGCCCTCTTGTGTCATGTTGCACGAAAGCCACAACATGATAAAAGAAACTACGGGAAACAGCGTTCCCCGGTACTGACTGTCTTAAGGGCATGTCAGTTTCCCCGTAAGAAAGGAGCGAAAGCCCAGAGGAGTGCGGCAGAAGGCTGCACTTCTCTGGCAAAGTCAAGAACAAGGTGAAAAATAACAGCAAAAAGTTTAGGGGTTGCCACATGGAAGGAAAATTACCTACAATTACGAAATCTTTCCTAACACTCGCCCCTCCCAGACTATGGACAGGGGGAACTAATCCACCCCTGGATGAGTCTCTTGTTCAGGTCGGTTAAACATTCTGGACAACCCATCAGCATTGCTATGTTGGACACCTGGCCTATGCTCAATAGTGAAGTCGAAGCCTTGTAGACTTATGGACCACCTAAGCAACTTTGTATTCTCCCCCTTCATGTTCATTAGCCACTTTAAGGGCTTATGGTCAGTTTACACAGTGAAGTGGGTCCCATAGAGGTAGGGCCTCAGCTTCCTTAGGGCCCATACAACAGAGAAACATTCTTTCTCTACCGTGGACCATCTGAGCTCTCTGTCCTTACGCTGGCGGCTAATAAAACCAATAAGGTGTTCCTTACCCTTCTCATCTACTTGTGATAGTGCAGCTCCTATCCCAGTGTCAGAGGCGTCCGTCTGCACGATAAAAGGTCTTTGATAATCAGGGGCCCTGAGGACAGGGGCCTCGCACAAGGAGTCTTTTAAGCCATTGAAGGCCTTCTCACACTCGTCGGTCCAAGTTACCTTCTTGGGTTTCTTCGGAGTTGTGAGGGCAGTCAGAGGGGCAGCTATGGTGCCATAGTCTGCCACAAAATTGCGGTAATACCCCGTGAGTCCTAAGAAGGCTCTCACTTGGGTTTGCGTAGGCGGGGTAGGCCAGTCTTGTACTGCTTGTACTTTACTGGGAAGAGGCTGTATCCTCCCTCCACCTACTTCATGTCCAAGGTAAACCACTGAGCCTTGTCCAATCTGGCATTTACTAGCCTTTATGGTCAGGTGTGCTTTCTGAAGAGCCTGGAGCACAATCCCGAGGTGTTTCACATGGTCTTCCCAGGTGGCACTGAAAACTGCTATATCGTCCAGATATGCAAGACAGAATTCGTCCAACCCATTCAACACATGATTCACAAGCCTCTGGAAAGTGGCAGGTGCATTCTTCAACCCGAACGGCATTACCCGGAATTGGTAAAGGCCTTCTGGAGTAGAAAATGCTGTCTTCTCCTTGGCATGTTCTGCTAAAGCTATTTGCCAATAGCCAGCAGTGAGGTCAAACGTGCTGAGGTACTTGGAGGCACCCAAAGTATCCACCAGCTCATCTGTTCGAGGCAAGGGGTGTGCATCTGTCTTGGTGACAGCATTCAGAGCCCTGTAATCCACGCAGAACCTCAATTCAGAACTGCCTGCCTTTGGAACCAAAACCACAGGGCTGGACCAAGGACTACTAGAGGGTTCAATCACCCCAAGGTCTAACATCTTGTTGACCTCGGTCTTAATATAAGACCGTACTTTGTCTGACATCCTGTATCCCCTACTTTTGGTAGGTACACTGTCTCCTGTGTCAATGTTATGCTTGCACCAAGGTGTCAAACCAGGCGACTGTGAAAACAGGGGGGAAAACTGCCTAAGCAAACTTTTCACCTCAGCCTGCTGATCAGAAGTCAGGTGAGGGGCCACTCGGACACCCTCAAAGGAGCTATCTGAAGGACCGCTTTGGAACAGGTCGGGGAGAGGTTCCGACTCCTCTTGCTCAACATCTGAAGCCAGTAGCAGTGCTGCGATTTCGACTCTTGGGACGAAAGCCTTCAGCCTATTCACGTGAAACACTTTTGGAGCCTGTCCAGGCCTTCCAAGGTCCACTAAATAGTTAACCTCACCCAGGGGCTCCACCACTGTGTAAGGGCCTGACCATTTGTCCTGTAAAGCTCGAGGCCTTATGGGATTCATGATCAGGACTTGCTGACCAGGTGTAAAGTTGATGAGGGAAGCTTTCTGGTTGTACCAATGTTTCACCAGCGCTTGTCCTGCCTTCAATTTATCACTAGCCAAGCCCATCAGAAGTACCATCCGTTTTCTGAGCCCTAGCACATAATCAACTACGTTGGTATGTAAGAGGATTCAATTCAACACTACAGCTAAATCAATGCCTAGTCTGGGATACTGAATGGAAACCCTTATTGATATATCTTTATGTCCAGTTCATGCGTTCTGGATGACTACCCCTATATAACACCCCTCTCTTGGAATCCCCCTGACCCCACTGAGCCAAGAAGTAGTTCTGTTTTGCAAGTTTAAAAGGTTTATTTGATAATTTAAACAATATATATATATATATATATATATCATGCTTTATAATAAATTAATAATTGAATATCACACTGAATCTGAGCAGTAATCAATAATGGATAGTCTGGCACTAGCACACTTGTGAATAGGAACAGAAGAATAAGGTGGTAGAGAATGCTTTATATAAGTTCAGATGGATGTAATGTTGAATGAAAATGCAATACAGAAAATACTCAATATGATTTCAACAAAACAATGTAATCACTTTTCTCTGGCAATCCCCTCCCCCCTTTATGCAATGCAAGGAAATGGAAGGAAAGCACACAGTTCTCAGAAATGCAATCAAATGTAATTCAGTTCACCCCAGCAAGCTTAGACTACAGAAGTTTGAAACACAGGCCCAAAATGCTTTTATATGTGATAGCATTATATTGGAAAATGTGCTAAAATGCTTTTATATGTGCTGGCAATGAAGTGAAAAATATGCTAAAATGCTTTTATATCCCTCTAGAGGTTCAGGGTGAGTGGTATCTAGTTAATATTAGTCCAGGCTCACTCTATAAATGATTCAGGGATGGTTCTTAAGAGGCAAACGAATTTTTAAAAGGAAAGCTGTTTTCACACGTGGAGAAATTTGCAAATCGCGGTAAATTCGCGAGTGCGTTTTTCGCGATTGCGGCAAACGTTTATGGAATAGGAATGCGGTTCTAGGTTCGTTGAAAAGCCAGGATTCCCAGCTTTCAGATGAAAGTTACTGCAAGTCTCTAAGACAAACGGCCACGGAGATATGAGCGATATGGTAAAGGTCGTTTTTCAGATTTGAAATTTTAAAGTTCAAAGTGACAAGTGACAGCTAGCAGCTAGAAAATGACAGGTGACAGCTTTTAGGCAGTTCTACTTAGATTAAAATAGATTGAATTATATTATTTTAACTAAGAGATTGGTTCTGCACAGTTCTGCTAGGTACTCACAATATATTTTTGAATTAGGCCTCGCCACGGATCTGGTCAGGTTTTGGACTGGACTCCGGTCTGGTCTGGGTCTCTTCACAGTGATCTGGGTCAGCACTCTGGTTCTGCTAACAGCGGTCTGGGTCAGCTCTGCTCTCTCTGAGTACAGCACTGCTTCTGGATCTTTCTGCACAGCTTTCTCTGGAGATTGATGGATTTGAAGTCTGGATCTCTGGATGTGGTATGGTCCGGCAGCATGCTCCGCAGCAAATGGAATTGAATCTCCCTATCTGTCCTGACTGTCTGCCTTTATGTGTTTTGAAAATGGGTGGAGAGGCCAGCTTCCTAGGCCCTACCCCTCTCCACTTGTCATTGGCCACTTCCTCCTCTTCCCCTTGATTGGGGGAATGAAATGAAGTGTCATCATGATGAGGTCTGTTTATGATACAGAGAACCCACCCCTGTCAAATTACACACAATCTATATTTTGACCCAAAAGACATATTTGCACAGGTACACATTTGTTTAAAATTACATGCACCCATCACATATCACAGGAGGTATACCCTGTCCAAATCTGCTCTTCCTGGGAGCTTGCATTGAGAAATGGCAACATATTTCACTTTTTGGTCAGATTACCAATATCAGATTCTTACTCATATTTACCCAAATGTGTGCAAGGCATGCAGGCATTAATTGATGAAGTATCAGACTTTTAACATGCATACATTTTAAGTAATACCCTCTTAACTGCTAGTTTGCCCCCAGATCATGCCACCGGTTCTAAAAACCTCTTAAAATGTGGGCAGAAAAATCACAAGAATTATGGTATCATTTAAATAATCATGACAAGTCCGTACTATGAGTTATTCATCTTTTTCTAAAACCATATTCTGGCTACAGGGGTGTGTCTTTTCAGGTCACATGGTACAGAAATCAGTCTTTCCACTTTCTTCAAGCTCAGCCTCTGTCTCCAGTTTCTCCCCCTCCCAGTTTCTGCCAAGCCAGCTTGCTCTCACATGCAGTGCTCCTCCCCTTTCCTTCCAGGAGGAAGCCACTTTTACGGCCCCTATAATAAAACATTTGCCTGGGCCCTGGAAGGCCCATTGTTCAAGAGGAAGCCATGTATGGCCACTTCAACAAACCCTCTGCCTGGGTCCTATGTTTAGTCTCTAGCAGTCCCTTGATAATTCAATCAGAGAAGTGTCAGATCCCTTTTGGTGGGAACAGCAAAAGGCAGCTGGCCTGGGAACACAGCTGTAGTGCAAGTCTCATCTCCTGTCGGGGGTAGCTGGTGGGCAGAATTCAGTTCCTTAAGCCAGGCCCCAGCTAATGTCACTTTTAGTTACCCAGTTTTCTGCATTCAAATAAAACTAACCATTTTTACATATGCAGCTAGAATTCTGATTCTAAGTTTAAAACTATGACATTTAAACAATTGCAACCTATGTGACACTCAAAAGTAGGTCACTCATTTCTTTTAAACATTTAGATTTTTAGTGTCTTTCAGTCCAAATTTACTTAAACTGCTGAAATCCACAGCTCAGCCAGTCTTGTTATAAACCTTCAAGTCACTTCAGAATATAACTTTACATTGGATCCACCTCTCAGTAAGTCTTTCTTTGGCCTGCTTTGGGTTCATTTATTCAGTTTTACACAAAAAGAGAAAAAAGTCTGGTGTTGTTTTAAAACGCCGGCTTTCTGATAGTGGTGAGTACTGGTAATGCACCCATTTTTGGGATTTAAGAAAATGAATTCCCCACAATTCTAGGTTGCTTTTGGCAATCAGCATTGCCATTCCCAATGGTTTCAGGCTACTGTGTGGGTAGTCCAATGGTGGTTTTAGGCAGTGCCCTTCTGTGCCCATAACATCGGCAAAATGGGTGGCGGCCTATTCTTCATGTACTTCCCGGGGCATTTTCTGGGAATCTCTGGCCATCATGATGTTTTCCATGTCAGTACTGCACAGTTTTGAGGTAGGGCTTGGATGCGTGGATAAAAACATCCCACAAGCCCCCCTCTTGCGATGGCCATTCTGTTTCACTGATGGGACTCGCAAGACCTGGGATGTTTCCTCATCTTCTTCCAATAGACGGCACAGTTCAGCATCTTTTCCTCCATCCGGTCGGATCGATCGGTTCTCCTCGCCGGTCCTGATGGGAGTATTGGGTGGTACACTGGGCCCCTTGCGTCTCTGCTCCCGGTCTCCGGATTGTCCTCCTTGGCCCGTCTCCAGGTTTTCTTTCTCCTAGGACGACAAAGGAAAAGTGGCAATACCTATTCATAGACATTTTTCCCCCACCATTGATATAGTGGGGTGGCATATAAATTTATAGTCAAAACATATGGACATGCACATTTCTTTTTGCATTCAAAAACGAAAACACCCACATTGAGAAACTCAGAATTTGATAGGCGATATGTAGGATATTTTAAGTTAGAACTGAATTAATCTGAGACAGTACCCTCTAGGATTCCAGAGGATTCCTCCTGTTGTTGCAGAGTGTGCCTGGGATGGCAACACTTCAACTGGTTTATGTGGACCCACTTGTCTTCCCCCTCTGCCAAACCGCCTTTGGGGATGCGGATCTTGTAGGCCACAGGGGAGATTTTGTCTATAATCTCAAAGGGTCCCTTCCATGTAGGCAAACATTTTCGCTGTTTGGCCTGGTTCCTTTGAAATTGTATAGATAGACCCGGTCCCCCACCTGATATTCCTTCCTGGAAGTCTTCAGGTCATAGTGGGTCTTCATGCTATCAGCTGATCTTTCTAGATTCCGCTGAGCATAAGCAAAAGCATGTTGAAGGTGTTTCCTTAAATTCTCCACATACTCGTGAGTTGTGGAGGCATTTATCAGTGTCTGCTCTTGGGTCCTGTAGAGCAAATGCTGAGGAAGCACCATCTTGCGCCCAGTCATCAACTCAAATGGTGACATTTTGGTTGCAGATGAAGGGGTAGATCTGATGGCCATTAGGACCAGAGGTAATAGGATATCCCAACTTGGCCCGGAATCTGCCACAAACTTCTTTAATATGCTCACAATGGTTCGGTTATATCTCTCTACTGCCCCAGAAGAAGCTGGCCGGTAAGCAATATGCAACTTCCTTTTGACCCCCAGTATCTCCCACATCTTTGTCATCACTTCACTGGTGAAGTGGCTACCTCTGTCTGACTCAATCCTTTGAGGTAGACCGAAACGGGAAAAGATGTGGTTAATCATCAGGGCAGCTGCAGTTTCTGCCTTGCAATTTGGGGCTGGGAGACATTCCACCCACTTGGTAAACAAGCATGTCACAGTCAACATGTACTTATTCCCCATAGCAGAGCGAATCACGGGGCCTACAAAGTCGATTTGCAAATCTGACCATGGCAGTGTCATCCCCCTCTTTTGGAGAGGCGCCCGGTGTGTGAGGGATGATGGCTGAAATTGTGCACACACAAGACAACCCTTCAAATATTGGTTGAGGTCCTGGCCCATGTGTGGCCAGTATGCAACCTCTCTTAAGATTTCCAATGTTGTGTGAAACCCCCTATGACCGGCGGTGGCCGCATCATGGGCGTGACTTAACATCAGGCTTCGGAATGAGGTAGGAACCACCCACTGATCGTGGCCAGCTTTGGATTTCCTTACCAGTAAACCGTCTTGGATTCGGAACATTTTTGGACATTTCATCAACACTCTTAGGTCCTCTTTCCCAATATAATCGGTATCCGTCAGGGGAAAGTTCTCAGGGTCCTCAAGGTGTTGGTAAAACTTACCAATTGTTGGATCCCCCGTCTGAGCGGTAATCAAATCAGCATCAGGGGTCTCCTTACTCCATTGTGCAATTGATAGGTCGTTGTGAGCATTTGTCTGGGACCTAGTGATAGCAGTGACCTGGATTTCCCCCAACAGGGACTCAATCTCAATTAGATCCCCTTGGATGGCCCCGGTTTTGACCAGCTGATCAGCTAAGTCATTTCCAGTTTTGTCTGGTCCCTCTACTTTGGAATGACCCTTGATCTTTTTCCAATAGATGGTCATCTCATTCGAGGTCACCAGATCATCAATGTTTTGGATCAACTTCCCATGTTTCAAGGGTTTGTTGTTAGCACATAACATGCCTCTGGCTTTCCAATTAACCAGGTGCTCCACGAACCCGTTTCGTACATAATCCGAATCTGTGATTATGACCAGTTCGTGGAGTTGATGCTGGACAGCAGTGAGGATGGCCTGATGCACAGCCACCAATTCTGCCACCTGACTACTTCGGGGACCAATCTTGTATCCAGCGGAGGGTTCTGGGAACTCCTTCACCCATGCATTCCCTACGCCGGCCACCAGTTCTTTCTCCCCGTTGTTGTCAACATGGTAAGAGCATCCATCCACATAGACAGTGGGCATTCCCTCACACTTGTCCTCTTCAAAGACTTTGTGGGGGGAATTAAGGTATGCCTCCATGTTGTCCTTTATTTTTAGACTTTCGTCCTCGAGACAGTTTTCTCTGGCACAATCATGCAAGTCAGCCAGACCTTGCGCGAGGGGACTCTTCTTGTTTTGGCCATATCTGACCTCCACAGGAAAGCCTTGCATTGACAGAATCCAGGAAGTAAATCGGGAATTACTCACATTTCCGGCCCGGATTCTATCACTTTGGAGATATTGCAGAGGCTGGTGTGGAGTCTCCACTATGATGTGTTCCCCCTGGATAAACGGGCGGTAATTCTTCAATGCCCACACCGTTGCCAGGAGTGCCTTCTCACAATCGTTGAATTTTTCCTCCACAGAGGATAAAGTTTTGCTCGCATAGGAGATTACTTTATTGACCTTGTCATGCTTTTGGTATAATACTGCTGTCAAGCACGTATTAGAGAACCCCGTCTCCAGGAAGAACTCCTTGTTTCTGACAGGGTAAGCTAGGCAAGGCGCTTGTGAGAGGCTTCTTTTGAGTTGTTTTACTGCCTCGGCTTGTTCTGGACCCCATTCCCACTTGACCCCCCCCTTCAGGAGATGAATCAGGGGTCTGGTGATCTCTGTGTAGCCCTCAATGAACTTTCTGCTGTAATTAGTCAGTCCAAGGAGGCTCCTTAGTTCCCGCAGAGTTGTGGGGTCTTTCAGTTTCTGAAGTGCTTCCACTTTCTTTTCCTGGGGACAGAGACCCTGAGGAGTAATCTCATGCCCCAAGAAATTAACACAGGTTCTACACCACTGTGCTTTCTGAAAGGAAATTTTGCTCCGGCGGCCCTCAACTGGGTCAGAACATAACGGATCTCCGCTATGTGTTCCTCCACAGATGAACTTTTGATGAGGACATCATCTACATAAGCCGGGTTACCCCTCGCACCCAGGTCGGGCATGGCCTTATGTAGGAAAATATTGAACTCATTACCGGAGTTAAGGTATCCAAAGGGAGTCCGGGTCCATGTATACTGCTGGCCCCCAAAGGTAAAAGCCAGCTTGTATTGGTCCTCCCTACTGACCGGCACAGTCCAGTATCCATTGGTCAGGTCTATTGCAGTGAATACCTGTGACCCCTGGATCTGGGCCAGCCCTTGGTCAATGTAGGGCAGAGGCCATCTGGAAGTATGGACCCGTTTGTTGAGCTCCCTGAGGTCGGCGCAGAGTCTCCACTGGCCGTTTGGCTTCAATATTCCCAGCACCGGATTATTGAAGGTGCTGTGGACTGGACGGATTATTCCCCGGGACTCAAGGTTCTTAATTATTTCAGTAAGGGACTCCATTGATGCGAGAGGCAAGCGATATTGCTTCACAAACACAGGAGTCATGCCAGGGTCCGTGGGGATTGTTGTTGTGTGGATGTCAGTGCGACCACAGTCATACGAGTCTACCGCAGAGAGATCTTGGAAATCCAAGAAAACTTGTTTCAACTTTTGCTTTTGTTCCAGAGTTACACAGGCATCAGCTAGGTTGACTCTCTCTTCCACCATCTGCCTGAAGCCTGGAAAGACTTCTGGTTTGGCTATCTCAGCGGCCTCCTCCAGCTGGGTGGAGAAGTCCCTAGTCAGAGTGCTGATTTGGACTGGAGACTTTAGGTGGGAAAGGCAGCCCTCATGGACCTGGAAAATCACCTCATCCCTCCTGAAGTCACAAGTCACATCTTCCTTACCATAAGGGCAAGAAGTGTACACCAGGAAGTTCCCCCCATGCCGGGAAAAAATCCTGTCTGGTGTTGTATTGTCATCACTGTCACTGTCAAAGCAGTCCTTGGGGATTGACCCTAACAGTTCATTACCTAAATCTATGGAAAAATGTCGGTCATCAACCGCCATTCCAATAACGGTGCCTGCGGCTAGAGTAATACTCTTTAAGTCGCTGTTATCCACCTCTATTGGAATGGTGTCATGTTCTATGTTGACTAATGGAGTTGGGTTTACCCCCAACCCTTGCTGTTGGAGAGAAGCGTTTAGATGTATGTAAGCATCAGGGTTTTGCAAATATTGTCCACTTTTAGCTTTCACTTCCAGAGAGAATTGTCGGGTCCTTTCTGGGATGGTGACTTCCTCTTTGATCTGAATTTCAACCGCATAAGGTAGCAATTGAGCTGACCTAAATGCTTTTTCTGGATCATCAAAGCCCATGGGATTATCAGCTAATCGGGACCAAGCTTTGAAGTTTATTAGGTCCAAACTAATGCCAAAGCGATTGAGAATGTCACTGCCTAAGTAAAAGGCGGCAGGGACGTCTCGCACGACCCAACAATTGTGGACTATGCTCTTGTTGCCAATGGAGATTTTGAGCATACACCTGCTTGGCAGGAGCTGTTTGGAATTAGGTGCTTCCAGGTCCATTTCCCATTTGTCTATCAGTTTGAATGTGGGAATGGCTGGATCTTTTGGGAGTTGGCGGAACATGGCTTCGCTTATGAAGCTCTTACCATTGTTCACGCACACTCGAGCGAGAACAGAGTCCTTCCCATCATTTAACTGAACAGGGATGAACAACTGCTCTCCAATTTGCTGAATATCAGCCAGGCTCTGAGCTGATTTCACATCTTTCTGGACTATAGGAGTGGGAGTTTCTGATTGTGGTTTAGTATAGAATCTCAGAGTGCTTCCTTCCAGCGTGGAGTTCCACTTTAGACTGGAAGGAAGGTTGATTTTCAGAAATAGAGAGGACCCTCCATCACCAGTCTGTTGTCCTACTGCTATTACTGTCACGTCTGGAATTTGGCTATTCTGGAAGTGAAATTCTACTTGGTCAGATTTTTGTTCAACCATGTGGCAGGTGCCCTTTAAACTAACATGGTTGACACTCTGTTTTAATTTTATGGGTCGGCTAGTCTGGGTCCAGAGGACCTTGTTTACGCAATCTATTAGGGGTGACAACCTTCTCAGGAGGTCATTCCCTAGTAAACAAGGGGTGCCCTCTGGAGTCACAACTATGACCGGGTGTTTCACCTTGTGTCGCCCAATTTTAATGTCCAAATCTGCCGTCCCCTCGACGGGAATTTCCTTCCCGTCAAAGTTCTGGAGTTGTCCAGGAAGTGAGGTGAGAGGAATTTGGTAATTCCCTCCCCTTCCTGCATTCAGTTCATCAAAGGCCCTTCTGGACAGAAGGGTAGCTTGAGATCCCGTGTCCACCAGCGCTGAAATCGTACCCTGCCCCTGTACTTGTACCGGGGCATAATATCTTCCCTCCTTCTCCTCAAGGGGGCACAGATAATGCACATTTTTGGACAACTGGTGGGCTAACTTTCTGGTTTTGGACATCGCTAGCGAAGAGATTTGGGCAGAATTCTGTGGAGAACCTTGGGAATCTGAAAGAAAAAATTGGCAACTGGAGATCAGAGCCATTGTGGGTTCCCCTGGCTCCAGTTCTGGGCCGCCCCCCCCCTTTTTGGAGGCAGTCATCAGGATGGGTTTGAACCAGGGGATTTCGGTATTGTGGGTTCTGGGATGAGATGATGGGGGGCGGTAGTTCAGTCTCCATATCTCCCTAGTCTGAATTGACATCCCTTGGGACCCATTTTTCCTTGGGAGGAGTTCCCCCATCTCTGAAGGAGAAGATCCTTTTCCCAGGATCCTCTGAGGATCCCTCTCCCTCAAATTGGAAGATCTGTACCTCCTCCTCAAACTGAGTCTGTTTTGGTCTTTTGTTTCTCCTACCCCCCCTCTGCTCCTTAGGAGGCAGACTTTCAGGGGCAAGAGATTTTGTTTCCGGTTCCTGGGTTTCCAGGGGCTGTTTACAAGTGAGGAAGGAAGCTTCCTCCAAGGCTTTACACCCCCCTTCCCTTTGTGCCTCCTCCCTGGGAACCGGTGAGTTATCGGGGTGCTGCCCCGTCATTGTTCTGGAGCACCAGGTCCAGAGTTGGGTGCGTTCTGCGCTGGCATGCCGATCTGAGGGTTCTGTTGAGCCCTCAGTATGTGACCCAGATCCCGCGCCATGTTTTGAACCTGGAGCTCTAACTGGGAAACCCGCTCAGGCTGATACGGGGCCCTGTTTTCTCCCCTGGGCTGATCCCGGGAAGGGTAGCTATCCCTTCTTTGGTAGTACCCCTGGTTGGGAAGATTTGGATACCCCTCCACCCTTGGCCTCCCCTCTCCCGGATTCGGTTGTCTGGGCTCAGGGAATTGGGGAAAGAAGGGTGGAGGATTTTGGGGCTGGAAGTTGGGTGGATACCTGGGGAAAAAGTTCTGCCCAGGATTTGGAGAATTTCTGCCCTCCGGTGGGAAGTTAGGAGGGAAGTTCCCTGGGTTAGGTGCTTGGCTGGATCCCCCCCCTTGGGCTGGAGGAGTCCACACATAACCCAGGATGGGTCGACTTCCCTTGTAACGGGGACTTACATAGTCAGGAGAGCGAGGGACCCCATTTGTGTGACCACCTCCTTGACTCCCTGTTTGTGACTGGCCCGAGGACCTTCTGGGCCTAGCATTATTAGTTGCAGGTAGGTTTTTAGGCCCCCCCATCTCCAACTCTAAAACGGGGGTGACCTTTACCTCTGCCACCTTGGCAGCAGCAGGGGTGTTGTTGGCTTTGGGGTTTTTGGGCGCATTATTTTTATTTTCTATTGGCTTCTGCTCCTCATAGATCCGGGTCGCCTGTTCAATGACCCAGTCTAAAGATCTTTTCTCGTGAAAATCCCTCACAAGCTGGGTCATTATGTATTTGGGCAAGGCATGGAAAAACGTATTAATAAATTCTCTGCTATCCATGCGCACCCTTCTTGTGGTCTGTGCAAAAGCACGCTTTAACTCCTGCACAAATTCTTGTGGGGCCTGATCCTCCCCACATTGTAAATTGTAGACTGCCTTGCGAGCCTCTTGAGGATTTCTATGAGTAGAAAAATGTTTCAAGATGGCCGCCTTATAGGTGGACCACCTTAAATGATTTTGGTCCTCCAGCCCCGCAAAGAAACTGGAGTATTCCGGGGAGAAGGTCCACTTTACATATTGAATACAGCTTTGGCTGTCTTTCAAATGGAAAGTCTCCATCATTTGCTCAAACAACTCTAAGTGCTCCCAAACAGAATACTTGGCGTTCTTATGATAAGGCGTGATGACGCTCCTGATTGCCTTAATCTGCTTTAAGGGGTCCTTAAGCAAGGCCCTTTTTGTCTTATTGGCCCTTTTGGTCCGGGTAACCCTGGTCCATTCATCTTCTGACTCAGAGGCACTGCTCCCAGAGGTTCCCGTCGGTTCTTCCAGGTTTTCCCGGATTCTGCGAGCCTGGGAATGGCTGGCAGAATGTGGGGACCTGGTCTCCTGTGTCCTGTACCGCTCAGAGGAGTCTTCAGATCCCTCCTTGCTGCCAGGATTTGATGGGTACCCCCCCACTGACCTAATTGGGCAGAGGTTTTCAGGATGCCCTTAATGGGCCTACTCTCCTGGGGTTCCCCATCAAATTGCACTGTGCTTGGGTGCCCATACCCGGATGCCCGTCCCTCCATTCCTGGGTGGTACTGGCCTATGACCCCCATGCTTCTGGCTGGATAGTAATCTGCCATCCCTGTGGCCCTGTGCTCATGTGCGCCAGGGGACATGGGGGTGGCAGAGTCCAGGGACTGAGAGAAATAAAGGCCTCTGGTACTAGGGCACCTGGGGTTATGCTCAGGAGTTTCTCTTTCCCAGCGAACCTCATCTCTATCCGCCCCTGCTCCCTGTTGCAATGCAAGAGCCCGCGCCTTCAGTTCCTCAGTTAAGGCCTTACTAGACTCTATCAGTCTCTCCTGCATCGCTACCTGTTGTTGGAGTCTATCATTGTGCTGGCAGAGAGCCTCATTCTCTCTCTGTGCCTCCTGATTGGTCCTGGAGCACTGGGCCAGTCTTTGCTGCAGGAGGGTTACCTCCTGAGCTGTGTCCCTATTGGCCTGCTCCTTTCTTGCCAGAGCATCCTCCACCCTCCTGGTGTGTTCTAACAAGTTCTGGCGTTCTTTTTGGAGGTCACCCAGCCCCTGGAGGGCCAAGTGATTTTCTTCTATTTTTCTTTTTAAATGGCAGACTTCCTGGCCTAAGGCGTCTCTTTCCTGGCTAAGAGCCTGCATTTGTGCCGCCAGGTCGTCCCTCTGCCTTTGAAAGGCACCAGCTTTCTGGCGTTCTTCATCAAACTCTGCCTGGGTATCCAGGTCTTTCAAAATCAGCTTGTTGCTCTCTGCCTTCCCTCTATCTAGATGACTTTGTAGGGTGGCTACCTGCTCCGTGCATGCCCTGTTAAAGTCTAATTGTTGCTCCAGCTTTTTCTGGCTCTGCAGTAAGGAGTCCAAACTGTCTTGGTGCTCCTTCTGCAGGGCCAGAAATCTAGTATCCTGGTCAGCCTTTTCCTGTTGCAGTATATCCATGTCCTCTTTTATTTTAATGATATACTGCCTACTATCATTTTCTGACTCCTGGCTCCTCTGCAGCCTCTGCTCAGAAGAGTCCAGATCAGATTGGGCCTTCTGTAATGCCAGCAGTTGCCTACTCGCCAGATCTTGGCCTTCAGCACATTTGTCCTGCATGGCTCCCATATGTAAATATAAATATGCCGCTACCCTGGCAATCTTGTTGTGCTCATCCTTGGCCTTAGAGGACATATATAGTTCACTCAGGGCCACATGTAAGGGACCCTGGTCTCTCCATATATCTGACCCTATTTCCGTGATCTGGGGTGCGATTACTTGCAACCGTCTGGTCCTGATGAGTCCACTCACCTCTCACAAATAACTTATGTAAGAAGTGCTCTCTGGCTATTTTCATGTCTACTAAGGTCGTCATTCTAGAGATTTGAGTTCCTTCCTGACTTACAGAAGTTTGTATTTTATTTTTGCAAAACAGACCTTTTCCTTAGAGCGTTCCTTTGAGGAGTGCTTTACAGCGTAACACAGCGTGGTGATCCGACCGGATATGTGTATCTGGTCAGCTGGCACACTGTATTAATCTGCACAAATGGTAGATCTAACCCAAACGTCCCGCTCGAGCCCCCAATTTGTAAGAGGATTCAATTCAACACTACAGCTAAGTCAATGCCTAGTCTGGGATACTGAATGGAAACCCTTATTGATATATCTTTATGTCCAGTTCATGCGTTCTGGATGACTACCCCTATATAACACCCCTCTCTTGGAATCCCCCTGACCCCACTGAGCCAAGAAGTAGTTCTGTTTTGCAAGTTTAAAAGGTTTATTTGATAATTTAAACAATATATATATATATATATATATCACGCTTTATAATAAATTAATAATTGAATATCACACTGAATCTGAGCAGTAATCAATAATGGATAGTCTGGCACTAGCACACTTGTGAATAGGAACAGAAGAATAAGGTGGTAGAGAATGCTTTATATAAGTTCAGATGGATGTAATGTTGAATGAAAATGCAATACAGAAAATACTCAATATGATTTCAACAAAACAATGTAATCACTTTTCTCTGGCAATCCCCTCCCCCCTTTATGCAATGCAAGGAAATGGAAGGAAAGCACACAGTTCTCAGAAATGCAATCAAATGTAATTCAGTTCACCCCAGCAAGCTTAGACTACAGAAGTTTGAAACACAGGCCCAAAATGCTTTTATATGTGATAGCACTATATTGGAAAATGTGCTAAAATACTTTTATATGTGCTGGCAATGAAGTGAAAAATATGCTAAAATGCTTTTATATCCCTCTAGAGGTTCAGGGTGAGTGGTATCTAGTTAATATTAGTCCAGGCTCACTATAGCAAGGATTCAGGGATGGTTCTTAAGAGGCAAACGTATTTTTAGCAAGGAAAGCTGTTTTCACACGTGGAGAAATTTGCAAATCGCGGTAAATTCGCGAGTGCGTTTTTCGCGATTGCGGCAAGAGTTTATGGAATAGGAATGCGGTTCTAGGTTCGTTGAAAAGCCAAGATTCCCAGCTTTCAGAGGAAAGTTACTGCAAGTCTCTAAGACAAACGGTCACCGAGATATGAGCGATATGGTAAAGGTCGTTTTTCAGATTTGAAATTTTAAAGTTCAAAGTGACAAGTGACAGCTAGCAGCTAGAAAATGACAGGTGACAGCTTTTAGGCAGTTCTACTTAGATTAAAATAGATTGAATTATATTATTTTAACTAAGAGATTGGTTCTGCACAGTTCTGCTAGGTACTCACAATATATTTATGAATTAGGCCTCGCCACGGATCTGGTCAGGTTTTGGACTGGACTCCGGTCTGGTCTGGGTCTCTTCACAGTGATCTGGGTCAGCACTCTGGTTCTGCTAACAGCGGTCTGGGTCAGCTCTGCTCTCTCTGGGTACAGCACTGCTTCTGGATCTTTCTGCACAGCTTTCTCTGGAGATTGATGGATTTGAAGTCTGGATCTCTGGATGTGGTATGGTCCGGCAGCATGCTCCGCAGCAAATGGAATTGAATCTCCCTATCTGTCCTGACTGTCTGCCTTTATGTGTTTTGAAAATGGGTGGAGAGGCTAGCTTCCTAGGCCCTACCCCTCTCCACTTGTCATTGGCCACTTCCTCCTCTTCCCCTTGATTGGGGGAATGAAATGAAGTGTCATCATGATGAGGTCTGTTTATGATACAGAGAACCCACCCCTGTCAAATTACACACAATCTATATTTTGACCCAAAAGACATATTTGCACAGGTACACATTTGTTTAAAATTACATGCACCCATCACATATCACAGGAGGTATACCCTGTCCAAATCTGCTCTTCCTGGGAGCTTGCATTGAGAAATGGCAACATATTTCACTTTTTGGTCAGGTTACCAATATCAGATTCTTACTCAAATTTACCCAAATGTGTGCAAGGCATGCAGGCATTAATTGATGAAGTATCAGACTTTTAACATGCATACATTTTAAGTAATACCCTCTTAACTGCTAGTTTGCCCCCAGATCATGCCACCGGTTCTAAAAACCTCTTAAAATGTGGGCAGAAAAATCACAAGAATTATGGTATCATTTAAATAATCATGACAAGTCCGTACTATGAGTTATTCATCTTTTTCTAAAATCATATTCTGGCTACAGGGGTGTGTCTTTTCAGGTCACATGGTACAGAAACCAGTCTTTCCACTTTCTTCAAGCTCAGCCTCTGTCTCCAGTTTCTCCCCCTCCCAGTTTCTGCCAAGCCAGCTTGCTCTCACATGCAGTGCTCCTCCCCTTTCCTTCCAGGAGGAAGCCACTTTTACGGCCCCCATAATAAAACATTTGCCTGGGCCCTGGAAGGCCCATTGTTCAAGAGGAAGCCATTTATGGCCACTTCAATAAACCCTCTGCCTGGGTCCTATGTTTAGTCTCTAGCAGTCCCTTGATAATTCAATCAGAGAAGTGTCAGATCCCTTTTGGTGGGAACAGCAAAAGGCAGCTGGCCTGGGAACACAGCTGTAGTGCAAGTCTCATCTCCTGTCGGGGGTAGCTGGTGGGCAGAATTCAGTTCCTTAAGCCAGGCCCCAGCTAATGTCACTTTTAGTTACCCAGTTTTCTGCATTCAAATAAAACTAACCATTTTTACATATGCAGCTAGAATTCTGATTCTAAGTTTAAAACTATGACATTTAAACAATTGCAACCTATGTGACACTCAAAAGTAGGTCACTCATTTCTTTTAAACATTTAGATTTTTAGTGTCTTTCAGTCCAAATTTACTTAAACTGCTGAAATCCACAGCTCAGCCAGTCTTGTTATAAACCTTCAAGTCACTTCAGAATATAACTTTACATTGGATCCACCTCTCAGTAAGTCTTTCTTTGGCCTGCTTTGGGTTCATTTATTCAGTTTTACACAAAAAGAGAAAAAAGTCTGCTGTTGTTTTAAAACGCCGGCTTTCTGATAGTGGTGAGTACTGGTAATGCACCCATTTTTGGGATTTAAGAAAATGAATTCCCCACAATTCTAGGTTGCTTTTGGCAATCAGCATTGCCATTCCCAATGGTTTCAGGCTACTGTGTGGGTAGTCCAATGGTGGTTTTAGGCAGTGCCCTTCTGTGCCCATAACATCGGCAAAATGGGTGGCGGCCTATTCTTCATGCACTTCCGGGGGCATTTTCTGGGAATCTCTTGCCATCATGATGTTTTCCAGGTCAGTACTGCACAGTTTTGAGGTAGGGCTTGGGTGCGTGGATAAAAAACATCCCACAGGCAGTAACAGGGGGAGTGGGCCTCTCCCATCCCTCTTTGACGATGGCTAAGGGTCCCCGTACTGGATGACCGAACAGAAGTTCGAAGGGGCTGAAGCCAACACCCTCCTGTGGTACCTCTCGCTAGGCAAACAGTAAGCATGGTAAAAGAAGATCCCATTTTCTTCTCTGAGGTTCCTCCAGAGCCCCAATCATGCTCTTTAACGTTCTGTTGAAACGTTCCACCAGACCATTGGTCTGGCGGTGGTATGCAGAAGAGAACTTGTAGGTGACCCCACATTCTTTCCACATAGCCTGCATATACTTCGACATAAAGTTGCTGCCGCGATCCGACACAACTTCTTTAGGGAAGCCAACCCTAGTAAATATGCCAAGTAAAGCTTTTGCAACTGACTTGGCAGTTACAGTTTTCAATGGGATGGCCTCAGGATATCTGGTTGCATGGTCGACCAGCACCAGGATAAACCTATTGCCCGAGGATGTTTGCGGGTCAAGGGGACCAACGATGTCGATCCCTACCCTTTCAAATGCTACCCCCACAACTGGGAGCGGTACCAACGGAGCTTGGATTGTCGCGCCAACCTTACCAGACAACTGGCAGGAAGCACAACTCCTGCAGTGACTTTCTACTTGCACCCCCATCTTGGGCCAGTAGAAGTGCATGGATAACCTTTGCTTGGTCCTCTTCATACCAAGGTGACCAGCAAGGGGAACTTCATGCGCCAACTGCAGGAGGAAGGGCCTAACAGCAAGGGGAACCACCAACCTCCTATGGTCTCCTTCTGTAGACTCTGTGGGCTCACTATACAGGAGTCCACCTTCCCAATAAATCCTATGCGTCCCAGGAGGTTCACCCTCAAGCTGGGAGCAGGCCTGTCTCCTTAGGCCTTCCAGAGATGGGCACTCATGTTGGCCTTTACTGAATTCGTCCCTATCGGGACCTCCTTCAACTAACAAGTCTTTTAGTTCAGGATTATCGTTGGGGTCAAATACTTCAGGCATCGCCACCTCCTCGTCAGGCCCGGGCGATTGACCAACTTCCTCCACCGCAGTGGTAGGCGAGCTCGGGGGAATATTCTCTTTCCCTCGTCTTGACTTGTCGACTCCTTTCGCCTTGGGTTTCCCCTTCGGCTGGGGCAGCGTATTGGTCTTGGCCAATGCTGCCCGTGCTTGAGACCGTGTGTAGGGTCTTTCGGCAGTGTCTCCTATGAGCCCTAAAGCTCTGAGATCATTACCTAACAAGACCTTTCCCAGGACGTTTCTCCGAATGCTCACTGGAATCCTGACTGCTGTACCATTTAAAGTAAGATTTACAGGTATTACTGGGAACATACGGAGTGGGCCGTCAGCCAACTTAGTGGGCATCAGAGTAGCTCTGGCAACTTCCTCTGAGTCTACCAAGGTAGAATCCACTACAGTGCGACTGCACCCACTATCCCTAAGAGCTGGAGTATCTACTCCATTGATCAGCACACTGTCTTCAAAGTAGTGCTTGGTATTATCCGGAATCCTAGCATAAGCCTCTGCGACTTTAGGCTCCCAGGAACCCAGGGAAACTAAAACTACCTCAGCCTCTATCCCGCTGGGAAATGAGTCTGAAGTGAAGGATGCTCCTGTAATCTCTTCTTCCTCGTAGGAGGAGAAGGCCAGATTAGCGGAGTGGACCCCCAAAGGTCTAACCTTACACCGGGGATCCCCCTTCACGTGGTCAGTTGCTCCACAAGCAAAACAAGATCAATTGGGTCTGTTTACATAGGGAGGCTTATTGTAACCAGAGTTCTGTTTCGGAGGCTGACCTCCACTACCCTGTGAGTTCTCTTGTGTCTTACCCTTATTTTTCTTTTTGTGGCCCTTATGAGAAGAAGATTTATCAGATTCTCCACCCTCCTTATCTTTGGACTTTTTCCCTTCCTCCTGCTTACCAGGATGAGTTTTGTCCTTATGGGACACTCGATGTGACACCCATAAATCGGCTGCAATGGCCAGCTTCTTAGGATCTATCTCCTTCAAATCGGCCAAATGCTGCTTAAGCTCCGGGGAAGAAGATGCAAAAATGTGTTCCAGCATGACAAGATTTATCATGCCTTCGAAGGTAGAAACCTTATTACCTTCGACCCAGCCAGTTAAGTTTTTCAAGGACTCAGTGACAGAAGATACCCAAGTACCACCTTCCTTTTTCTTATACTCTCTGAAACGTTTCAAATATTGGGCCGGAGTCTTTCCAAACTTTAAAATGAGAGTTTGCTTTAACATTGCGAAATCAGCTCGCTCAGCCTTCGACATTTCCATAATGGCACTACAGCCAGAATGGGGCAGTCTGCTGAGTAACCAGGCAATCTTATCAGCATTGTCAACTTGTTGAACTTCGCATGCATACTCAAACGCATTCAGCCAGTCCATAATGTCATTCCTTTCCTCATACACACTGAGCAGATCTTTCGGAAACCGTGGATGAGAGGAGGCCCCAGACCCATGTACAGGACCCTTGGACCCATTTGCAAACTGAAGCTTGGCCAGTTCCAACTGGTGATCCCTGTCTTTTTGTTTTTCTGCCTGTTCGATTTTTAGTTTGGCTATGCTGAATTCAAGCTCCTGCTGCCTAAACCGCAGCTCTTGCTTCTTGAATTCAAGCATTGCCTCCCCATCAGCACTGGCAGAGGAAACATTAGACATCTCGTCCTCCCTGTCCTCGTGGTCGCGATGGATCAGTGCAGCGGCAGAACCGTCGGTTCTACCAGTGAGAGCAGCCCCACCTCCTTCCGCACTGTCCTCAGAAGTTATAGCGTCAAGCTGCGCTTCTTGCCACGCCACAATTCTTTGGCTCATTTCCAATTTCGTGCCTTGAGAGGAAACACCTCTCTCCGCACACATCTTTTTCAGTGTTTCTGATTTGAAAGCATTTAAAGTTAACAAGGTATTTGTTTCCATACTGTTAGATAGGACTATGGCCTTTTTAAAGTTATACTACAACAATTCACTACGTGTCCTGGTTGGAATAACCTGAAATGCCTTAGTTCGTGCGCAACATTGGATACCTTCAGTCGTATCCCACCGCTGTACACCAATTTGTTAAGACGGATTTCTGAACTCTGTCCTGGTGGTGCAGAAGTTCAGAAGGCCAACCTAATTACTTGGAACAGGGTAACCTCTGGACGAGCCAGACTAATCAAGGCGGCGGTCAAGACTAGGGGCCTCATTACGACCCAGGCGGTAAGGGGTTAACGGCAGCGTTAACAGCGCCGACCCTTACCGCCTGAGTACGAGGTCCCTTAGCGCCATGGCGCTTTTAACACCTGCTTTTAGCAGGTGTTAAAATCCATGGCGCTAAGGGACCATGGAGTTAATTACGCCACCGTAATTTACGGTGGCGTAATTAACGCCTTCCCCACTCCCATTATACCCTATGGGGCAAAAATGGGAATGGGGAAGGGTAAATGGGGATTGGGGACTTACCGCCCCGCCAAGGTCGGAATGGGGCGGTAAGTCCGCCAACCACCATGGCGTAAACGTAGTTTACGCCATGGTGGTAAAGTCACGGCCCAGGCGGTAACTTACCGCCTGGGTCGTAATGAGGCCCTAGGTCTCAAGAGGGGTGAGGGTGACTGAAAGCCCGCAATGAGCACACAAAGCAAGATCACTTACAAACTACTCCAAACAGTTGTTATATTAAAAATATATACACATTTCTTTCAAGGCCTTTAAAACAATGACCGTAGCGAGAAAATCACAATATAACGATAGTAAACCAACACATACCATATCAACACAATATATATACAAATACAACAAGTCTCAAGCGTTATATGCACGAAATGTGTAGTCCACCTAAAAGGGAGGGAAAACAGGCAGTGCGCAATAATGCTTAGACCCAGTTCGCCTTCAGAGGCACCTAACTAGATGGAAGTCCGAGCCCTGCGAAGAGTGGATCCTTGTGCTCAAAAGTACCTGCACGCGCTGGTGCCAACGGGCAAAAGGAGAAGCTCTTCGAGGGAAATCAGGCAGTTCAGTTTAGTGCACAAAAGAAGAAGAACAAGTTCCGCGACTCAAGCGCAGCCTCCACAGTGGGCAGAAGCAGAGCGCGAGTACGGAAAAGGGTGCTGTTTGACACAGCGGGGAAAAGCGATGGGCTCCTGCAGGAGGGCGACCAGATCCTAGCTATGCTACTCACCGGTCCCCGATGCAAGCAGACCCAGGCTTCTCCGCGTCAGTTTCAGCAGCTGGCAGGTTCAGAAGAGCAGGGAACACCTCGTCGTCATGTTGAGTAAAAAGACGTCCCAATCGAAGAAACCTGCACAGTTTGTTACCACAGTAGGGCAACGGAGCGGCCGTGTGTATCTGAACCAAATGTACACTACTCACTTCAGACCTGGGAACGCCAAGTGTACGAAGCGTGTGAGAGTGACAAGGACTCGAAATACTACACAACCTGGCGGTGGTTACAGAGCAAGACTCCCGTGTAAGCTGGTCAGTCAACTGGATGGCCCAGAGATGCTTCCGAAGGCTTACTGGCAGGAGATGGTGAAGATGCCGAGAATAGCTGTTCCCGCTATTCCAAGGTTCGAAGTACCAGTACAGGCCTTCTGGTTTGATCAAAGGTGAAAAGGGTTTCACAAGGCGACAGCAGTGCAGAGGAGAAGTCCTTCAGCGGGTCACCAGCGATTCCTCGGTCCAGCCTCTTGGTTGCAGGATACTTGGCTCCTGTATTCCTTCGTTCGTGAGAACTCAGGAGATCGACATCATAGTGGTGTTTCCAGCCCCCTCTTATCCACGGTTCCCTTTGCGCCAAAACGGAGGGGACCCAATGGGAGATCCGCTCATCAACACTCACACCATTCATGGACCAATCACGGACCACGGTGGTCCCAGGCATTCACACCACCCTAGACTCTCTGGCACCCAGGATGTGTATTGGGACCAGACATCTGAGCCCACATCCTGGAGGCACACAAAAGACATGTAGAAGCCCGCGAAAGCATCCGTGTTTCGCGGGAAAGTACATGCCCAAATAAGGAAGGCCCCGGGTCGGCTCGACCTGGGGAAGGTGAAGGGAGCAAGACGGTCAGCGGACAGGACAAATGAGCCTCGTGGTCTGGCCATTTTGGGAGCCAGGCCACCATTTTGGGTTAAGCGCGAGAAACGCACTTAGAACGCCAAAAGGAGCTCAAAACACAAGAAACAATCGCTGCCACCATTCCCGTCCCTGAATCACTTGCACCGATCAGATACAATCCTAAACGAGTATCTAGGGCCTGTAGAAGGCTAGAGACCCAAGAGAGCTGTAACTTAGCTTACAGTGCCCTCTTATGTCATGTTGCACGAAAGCCACAACATGATAAAAGAAACTACAGGAAACAGCGTTCCCCGGTACTGACTGTCTTAAGGGCATGTCAGTTTCCCCGTAAGAAAGGAGCGAAAGCCCAGAGGAGTGCGGCAGAAGGCTGCACTTCTCTGGCAAAGTCAAGAACAAGGTGAAAAACAACAGCAAAAAGTTTAGGGGTTGCCACATGGAAGGAAAATTACCTACAATTACGAAATCTTTCCTAACAGGTTGCCAAAAGAAGGCACAAATATGCAGTGAGGATGGAAGCACACATATAGAAACTCCATTAAAGTTAATCCATAACGTGTGCCATGTCAAAAAGTCAATTTACAGCATTTTATTGGGTAATTTTTGCCGCGCCACATGTTCTTCCCCAAAAACAAAAGGCCTACCCATTAATTATGGAGATGGTTGCAGGAAGCATGGTGGGGCAGGTGGTGAGCCCCCAACGTCGATGGAGTGAACCCATGGCAGGGGTCCGAGGATCCCTCCCTCACATTCTGCCTACCTAGACTATCAGGCGCCTTAAGGAGGGCTTCTGTGCAGAAGCTCGCGAAAAGACAGCGAACAAAGGAATTATCCCCAGTTTGGCACGCAGAGTAAAACACGAGAAAGACTTTAACAAAAAGAAATGGCGAATAAACCCATCTGGAACCAAAATAAAATGTATTTGGTCAAGCGGGTTTATGTTTGAGGCTGATATAATTGCCTGGAGCTATACTACGTTTATATAAGATAATCGCGGTAGAAAAGTTAGGGTAGTTACCACTGCCACCAGCCAAGTCTTAATGTTAAGTGAGCGAAACAAGGCTCCAATAGGTACAGACAAAAGGGATAAGAGTTAACCCTTTCCAATACTCCATGTTAGATAGGGTGTGCTGGGTCTGTGATTTAATGTGACTATATAAAGTTAATGGAAACTTTACCTGTTTCTGGGGGACAGTAGTGAGCCCCAGAAAAATGGAGTTAGTGGGAAGTCTCAAAAACAACCCTGTGTCACTGCACTGAAGGTGCTGTGTAACACACAAAAAGTGGTGCACATGGAGTAGGTGAAGCTCAAGTGCCCAAGATCACACAAACAGTGAAAATACACACAGCAAAACACATGTAAGAGTGGGAAAAAGGCTCACACTCTTACCAGGTGAAAAAAATTAATCCTAGAAATCCAGCAAAGCTGCTGGGGGACTCTTTCCCTATAACATGCGGTGTTCCACAAGGATCTTGTGTGTCACCCACCCTCTATAATGTCTTCACAAAGCCTCTCTTTGATGAAATGGATCATCTGGGTATCGCTTATACTAACTACGCAGACGATACCCAGATCCTCCTCCCGCTCTCAGGAGACTACGCCAAGGACCTGGCCCTAGTGAACAGGATCTATAGCATCGTCCAGGCATGGATGGCCACACACGGCCTATGCCTGAACGATGATAAAACTGAGCTTATCATCCTGAGCACTACTACCTATATATCCAAACTCAGCCCTGATTACGAAAACTTCATTATTGATGGGAACAACATAAAAGTAGCTCATGAAGTAAAAACCTTAGGATTTTACCTAGACGCCACCATGAACTTTACTAAACAAGTTAACTCTCTAGCTTCTGCCACAGCATATACATGCAAACTTATCAGAGCGAGCAAACAATTCCTCTCCACAGATAGTTGCATTACACTAGCCAGAGCCTTGATACTATCCAAATTAGATTATTGTAATGGACTTTACATTGGAGCTAATAAACAGACCATCCACAAAATTCAAGTGCTCCAGAACAATGCTCTGAGAGCAGCACTCAACATTAATAGAAACGAGCATATTTCCTCCACAAGAAGAGAACACAAATGGCTCGCCACCGCAGACAAAATTCATCTCAAAATCGCCTCCCTCACCCACAAATGTATCAACAACAAAGCTCCACCTTACCTCATGGATAGATTACGTAAAAGGACTTCTTCCAGACCTACCAGAATAGCCAACGCAATCTGCCTCCAAGTCCCGCGTTTCAAACTTGCCACTATAGGAGGAAATAGCTTCCCGGTCAAGGCTGCGCAGTTATGGAATTCCCTCCCCCATGACGTTAGAGAACCTCAGCCTTTCGCAAAATTTAGACAAAAACTCACTAGGTGGCTGAGAGCCAACGACAGCTAACTACTCCACCTGTCACATTGTACATTACTGTATATAATTATATATTACGCGAACAGGAGCAAACTCCTTGCTCCCCTGTCCTTGATCTCTCCTTGTTCATATCTGCTTGCTGTAATATTGCTGATGTCTGTCTACTCTTCCTGCCTCTTCCTGTACGTGCAATTAGCCGAGCATATCTGTAACCAAGCTCGGCGCATCTCTGTGCCTTCATCTGATTTCTATGTACCTGTAACTAAGTTGAGCATATCCTTGTCTGTTTGCGCCCTGATACTCCAGGGTATGGCGCGCTATACAAATAAAATAAACTAAACTAAAGTAAACTAAAACTTTAGGTAAGGGAAATCAGCCCTAACAGTATTGAATCAGCGGGGGATCTGGCAGGCTGGAGATGCAAAAGAGAGGCTTCGAGAAAAAAAACGTGCTGCGGTGCACTCTCCCCAGTAAGGGGAAATCTCATCACCAACTGTGTAGCTACTCCAGCGGATCGAGTGCCCTCCGAAGGATGTTGCACCCACTTATCCATAGGGCCTCAGGGAGAATATAAACATTTGTAAACTGCTTGTAGTTCGGGAATAGGTTGGGTTACATTTTTGCGCAGCATCATGTCATTGTTAGGGCAAGTCGGTTGATTGAGCATGGAGTGACAAGCCATCACAGGGGACATTGCCCTAGTTGTTGAAATGCCCACAGCCATAGGTTCCACCCAGTTATATGCAGTGGCTTCCACTGCAGACTTTTTTCCTTTAACCACAATGATTTTTCCGGGTCCGTGGGAGAGTGGAGCTTACAATGGTAGAGATCCATGATTCTCTAGGCGCATCCGGGGGAGCACTCGTCCTGGGAGGGGGGGGCTTTCACCATGCAATTTTACTCATCAGTAGGTTTGGAGCGGTGGTAGGTGTCTCCATAATGACAATTGAATCCTGCCGACTGGCATTTCTGGTAGTGATGTGCTGTTGAGGCGACAGAGTGGAATAGCAGGCCCAAGAAGTGGTGCTCACATTCAATTCAGCCACAGCTGTACTATTAGTTAAAATAGTATCCACAACTCTGCCTAGAATAGTTTTCAATTCCAGCTGCTCCTTGGCCATTCTTTATACTAGGTCAAAGATTGCATCAAAGGTAACTGCAGCAGCTTTTTCTTCTTCTTCCTAATTACTGAAAGCATGGGCGGACCCACGTAGGCGCTTCCCCATCCAATAGGCTGATGTGCACCAACCCACCAATCAACACATAGGGCCTCATTACGACCCTGGCGGAAATCGAAAAACGATGGCGGAAATGCAATACCGCCATCGAATAGCGCTCGGTGCGATTATGACCCGTCACCGTAAAGTACGATGCCATTAGCGACACCGTAGTGAACGCCAACGCTAACTGCACCAAGTACGCGCGCGCGCGCCATGCCAAACCGTAATTAGCACCATGGCGCAAGGGTACGCGAATTCCGACCCTAGCGGACATGTACTTAACGCCATCAAGCACGGCGGAAAGTACCATTCCGCCATGGTGAGAAGTACGGCATCGCGAATCAACCGTAAACGGCCCCACTGAGTGCCTGTACACCGCTCCCTGGCCACATAGTACAACTCCCCGTAGGTGCAACGAAGTCACAATGCAACCAGTGAAATGTACAAGTCACCCATGCATGCCAACGAACAAAAGAATCACAAGAGGGGCCAATGGGAACTGCAGGGCACAGATGGCACGAATACAGAAGCCATACCAATGGACATGACCTCAGTCTCCCACCAAGAAACGCACGCAAACACAGGCACCTGTGACCAGCAATATTCCGATAATCACATCATTCCACCAATCCACCTGGCTGACCGGCATCTGTTACACAAAACCTAATCCCCCGCCCCTGAGCATGACATCATTCAAACAGTCATATTGGCAGCCCTCACCCCTGACCTCACTGGGCTTCGTAGGCAAAGGCGCCTAGCACAGTACCACGCAACTATACTCCGAAGCTGGAACCCAATGCAGATCTCCTCACAATACATCGCCCCCCAAATAGGAATATGCCACATCACTTGCAAAGAAGAACGCTACACGGCCCATATCAGAATAGAAATTTAATGCACAACAAATTCACCAAGCCCATACAGCCATTAGGCCATGAACTCCAAAACACATTTCACCATTGTGGGCTGCATCCGCAATAAATGACCAGCTACTTCTTGTGTGACGCCCTGTTCCTTCATGGTACACAGGGGCTACATTCCCGTACGAAAAGGCAACATGGAAGCGCCTAGAAACGCAGGGCCGTCCCAATAGGGAGGCACTAGTCCAGCTGAAAGGCCGAAATGTTGCTCCGAGCCACTAGTACTGCGTAAGGGCATGTGGCCCATTGGCGATCGTCCCATAAGATCGTAATGCTGCTCCACTGATTAACACGAAGCAGCAGGTGTCGGGAGTAAAACCCATCTGCAGGAGTGGCATACAGATGGCAGTGGCAAAAGGGGAGGAGATACCTGTCAACCAAAAGAAAAGAAAAAGAATAGAATGGCCATCAGAACTACATTCGAACAACTCACTTCAATGATCACACTAAATCCACAGCCATATGCATGCTAGCCCACTCCAAAGGATCATCACCACCCCAAAACCACTTGCGACTCATAACTATCCATATCGAGGTGAAAACACCATCACAAACGAGTGTACCTGTGCATGCGTCTGTGAAAACAGAATCCATCAGATGGGATTGGTAACGTGCATGGACACAAGTGTCTGAAGGCGCGTCGAGACAGGGAGGGCTCAACAAGGCCAGATAGACGATGGTCCCACTATGGCAGCCCTGAATCACATAGCGCAGGGGAGGCGGACAGATTCCAAGAAGCCCTGTACATGAAACACCGTATCAAATCATCTGTCCATGCATCCATTAATCATACCCTCATCCAGTAATGATAACGCCTGTTTCCATACTCACATAACATGTGAGAATTCCATTGAGTCTGTGCGTTATGCAGCCTGCAAAATCCACTGTGCCCCAGCCCGTAATTCCAGTGTTGTGAAGTAACATGTATTTGGGAACGTCCGGCCTCATCATCCACTTCGCTATTGCGCATCCCAAACTATTCATATCAATCATTGCATCCTCGCCATGGCCCCTGTCCCAAGGACACTGAACAATAGAACGTTATGTTTGCAGTCAGACCTGTGGGCATCTCCTCGCCGCTAGCTGAAGACCGAAAGCGCCGCCCTTCGAATTCCTCATTTGCAACATCACGTCGAAAAGGCATCTGTGGCCGCTTGAAATCACAAATTAATCCATCTAGTGCGGCTGTGTGTGAAAATGGCAACTGCCTTCACTCACAAATGGCACGCCCCGCCCGTCGGTGAACCTCGGTACAGTGATGCATGAGGGTCCACCGTTACTCGAGTACTACGTTCCACTGACCCTTCACAAGTCTGTTCGCGACTGCAAAGAATGCATGTGAAACAATGGGACCATAGCCGAATGAACATATCAACCAATGTCACACGGCCATCGGGTACTAATACATGATTGTAATAGCAAGATGCCATTCCTCGAATTGCAGCGTTGTGTGCGGGACGTGCTCGCCCAAAGGGGAGAGCAGCTTGCACAGGTGGAATGAATCACCACAGGTGGAGGCCATACAGCCTGGAAACACATAAATTGCACACCCAGTCTCCTCCCACAACCACACCCACTCCGAAATGCTACCGGCAGGACTCGCGATGTTGGCCCTGGGGGACCTGATAGCACTGCAAGTACTCCAACTCCAAGAAGAAGACGAACACCAACTACAACCGGCCGCACGGAGGAGACGCAGGAGGAGGAGGAGGGCAAGGCAGGGCCAGCAAGGGCTGCCAGCACAGCCACTACCACCACGCAGGCAGCCCGCAATCCCACGCCTCCGAGCACATCCGTTCAACCTCACTGATGAGCAGATCCACACCCTCTACCGTTTGGACCGGGACACCATAGCCGCCATTGTGGACATGACACAGGCTGACCTTGTCAGCATGATAGATAGCCCAACCGCCATCCCACCCCTACTGAAGGTGGTGTCTGTACTCCACTTCCTGGCCACAGGCACCTACCAGCACACAGTCGGACAGTTGCATGGCATTTCTCAGCCACTGTTCTCACGGACACTATTGCAAGTGCTCGATGCCCTCCTGCAGCACGCAGACGACTACATCTCTCTACCACGCTCGGAGCAGGAAATTACCAACACAAAAGGGGGATTCCATGCACTTGGCGGCATACCGGGTTGCATTGGTGCCATCGACTGCACCCATGTGGAATTGGTCGTCCCACATGCCATGGAGGCCCAGTACCGCAACCGAAAACAATTTCATTCTCTGAATGTACAAATGGTGTGTGACTCCAACAGGATCATTACACATTGTTGTGCCCGATTCCCTGGATCAACCCATGATTCTATGGTCTTGAGGAACTCAACAATACCACGCTACATGGAGCGACACGCAGGGAACAGATCCTGGCTACTCGGTGAGTCTCATTTCATGCATGATGATGTGGGGTATGTGATGCGGCAATGACCTGGCGGGAAGGGGGGGGGAATGGCATTCCACATAATTCGTTTATCGTCCACATACAGGTGATGCCGGATATCCACTGAAGAGATGGCTCCTCACACCAGTCCGGAACCCACGGGACCAGCATGAGGAGGACTACAACCATGCCCACTCACGTACCCGTGTAGTCATTGAACAGGCATTCGGCCTACTGAAGACCCGTTTCCGGTGCCTCAGCAGGTCTGGCGGGGCACTCCTGTACCGCCATGAGAAGGTTGCAAAGATGGTGATGGCATGTGTCATGCTACACAACATGTGCGTACGTAGAAATGTGCCCATGCCCCCTGACGCAGAACTGCAAGCACCTGAAGATGGTCATGATGAGGGTGGGGATGTGGCAGCACCTCAAGGAGTCTGCGAGGCACAGGAGGGCCGTGAAATTCGTCAGCATCTCATAGATGCATGCTTCTAGCACTCACGCCTGGTGGCTGATACATGGACACGGGACTCGTGGCACTGTGTGTGTCTGGTACATGCACAATATGGACTGTACGCCTATGATGGCCTAGTACACAAAGATCATTGTCCACACATCTCATTGGTTGATCGTGCATTGTTTATGGCATATGTGATATCATGTTGAACACCCTATCGACCCGCCACCCAAGTGAGCCCAACACACCCCCTCCACCCTCCTACCTCCCCCCCGAACACCAGTGTCCAAAGATGCTCATTGTCAGTGGGCAGTCGCTATTGCAAGCCCCCTCTGCGGGTATCAGGGGCACCCCTGCCTGTGGAGCGCAGGTTCCTCCCAGATCTACGTTGGGGCTGCCCTGGACGGAACTTGCAACGGATGATGTCTCTGCCTGCTCACGTCCATGCATGTCCCTAAGGGTTTGTGAGAGCTCAGTGAGCACACGGCGCACTGCGGCAAGTTCGGCACATACGTCTTTGGACGTCGCATGCAGTTCCCCCCTGAGGCTCTCGGTGCTTCTCTCCATTTGGACTCTCAGGCTCTCGGTGCTACTCTCCATTTGGACTCTCAGGCTCTCGGTGCTACTCTCCATTTGTGCCCTAAGTGTCTCAGTTGATGTTTCTATGTCTGCCTTAGTGCCCCCACATCCATCGGCATGGTCCTTGAGGAGCGTGGCCAGTTGCTGCTGTTGCACGATTAACTGGTCGAGGGACTGTTGCCTGTGCTGTGCCATGGCCATTTGCGGTGGTGTCACAGAGGGGCTGTTCGCCTCATGTTGCCCTGCCACAGGGCTTGTGGGGGATGGCCAGTCGTCGTCTTGTGGGTGCCCCTGCGTGGTATCCTCATGGTGTACGGGATGGAACAGACAGGGGGATTGGGACAGGTCATGGATGGATCTGACTTCGACATCCCCGTCTTCTGTGTCGGAGCATGCTGCCATTAATGGGGTGTCACCTATGGTGCTGCTGCCACCAGAGGCAGTACCTTCTGTGGCATCCATTGGGGGGACCTGTGGTGGTGGTGTTGTGGGCATGCTGGCTGCTGGGGTGCCTGTTGATGTTCCCTCCTGTGTGCTGCCACTTGATATGTGCTGCTGCCGTGTCTTGATGCGTGCAGCTGAGGTGGAGGGTCTTTGGCCGTCGGTCTTGGCCCTCTTTGCAGGTGTGCTGGTAGGGGTGTCCTGAAGCTCGTCGTTTGGATCGGACCCTGTGGTGGAGTAAAGGAGGGCGAGCGTTATTAATGGGTCTGTGGGAATTGGAATGGCAATGTATCACATGCATTGGGGTGGTACCTGAGGGTGATTTGGGTCGGGGCCTTGGAGGTGCTTTCATTTGTGTGTGGAGTGAGGGTGCAGTTGTTTGGCAGCCTGCAGTTAGGGTGTGCCTGCTGCACGTGTAGTGGGTGTTTTTGGGGTTTTTACTTATTTATGTATTTATTGTGGTTTTAAAGTGCGCTATCAGGCCAATGTGTGTGGACGTTCTCCTGGCCATGTGTTGCTGTTGCGCTATGTGGACACATGTGGATCACATGATTGGACATTGTGGATTTGGCATGGTTTTATTTGGGCCACCTACCTGATTCTCCGGATGTCTGCACTCCTTTCTCCATCCCTCCGACTCCCTCTATGCTCTCCATTCCAATGGTGGAGGCACAGATTTCTTCCCAGGGGGTCAACTTGATGGGTGATTCCGATCCTCCCCCGGTGGCTGTGGCAATGTTGCGGTTGGCAGAAAGTATGCTACGGACGCGTATCCGCAGGTCGTCCCACCGCTTCCTGCATTGCTGTGGGTTGCGGGGTGCGGTCCCCACCGCACTTACCCGCTGTGCCACCAGGGCCCATATGGCCTTCTTGTTCACAAGTGCCGTCCTGGTCATTTGCGTGGAGAAGACGGCGGCGGCATTCTCCTGGAGGGTCTCTTTTAGCACGGTGAGTTCCTCACGGGAGAAGTGGACCTGCCGCTTGCGGTCGCACGCTTTCTTCGCTACTTTTCCCATTTTTCTTGGTTTCACTAGGGTGGATGACGGGTTGGGATGTGTCTCAGGGTGGTGTTTTTAGTGGTTGTGTGTATTTTGTGGTTTTATAGGTGTACGGCGTGTTGTTTCCCGTTCCGGGCCCATGTTTTTACTTCCGTTTCCGTATATTTACGGTCACCGTACTTTCCGGTTGGCGCTCACTGCGGTGTCCGCTATGATGGGTGGCGGTATTGCACCTAGGGTGCCGTACGGCAGCGGTGTGGGCCGTTTTGGGGTCATTTCCGCCATCGCGGACTTTGCACTTCCGCCATGGCGTGGTGCTCGTGCCCGATGGGTCGGAATGGGCCGCACTTTGCTCCATCGTGCAATGGCGGAAACGCTATTTACGCTGTGGCGGTCCGGTCAGTCACTTTCCGCCAGGGTCGTAATGAGGGCCATAGCCCACATAAACTCACAACTCCTCCCACCCCCCCCGTCTGCCTCACAAAATCCAACAACACACTGCTCCTCCTCCTGCCTCTCACCCAGTCACCTCCCAGCAAAGCCTTCCCACTCATCTCAGCCACACCCAGCGCAGACAACCGAACCCTCATCAATTCTCTCTCTACAACATGTCTCTCGCACCTGAGCAAAAAATGCCCCACAGTCTCAGGCACCCCACACACTGCACAGTCCCTCGACTCATGCTTCCCCACTCGATACAGACAGTCATTCAGCCCCACATGTCCTATTCTCAACCGATTCAGCATCACCTCCTCCCCCCTACTCCATTCCAGACTCCCTGCATCCACCTTCACTGACACTTTCCCACGGACACCAAACATCCACCTGCCCTTCACCCCACTCACCCACCTCTCCTGCCACTCATTCATGACCCGTCTCACCACCACAGCCTTCACCTCATCCACACTCAAAGGCAACCTCACATCAACCACTCCCTTCCTCATACCCTCACCCGCCGCCAGATCCACCAACCCATTACTCAAAATGCCACTGTGACTGGGGACCCACGCCAATTCCAAATCCATTCCCCCACGCACACACCGATCAATCTTCCTCCTGATGCAGCAGCTTTAATGTTGGAACGGGCAGTTCTTCTTGCGCATAAGTAGCGGCTGAGCTGAAGGAGCTTTCAAATGTGCTGTCCAATGATTCCAAGCCTGCCGCTATCCCAACAAGATCCGGTGTCATGGAAACATGTGTCCCAATGATATTGTCATAAGGTTGAGTAGGTATTGGATTGATGATAAATTGCGCCACTTCACATAATGACTCTGTCTGTAGTCCAAGGCAGAGATTCAGCAGAGAGTTGTTATTATCGATGCTTGGGGATAAAGCTGAAGATTTAGCAAGCAGATGAGGTAAGCTAGAATTCAAGGCCGGAGGCAATACCTCTGCCTCTGTGACTGGCGAGGGTGTTAAACTGAAAACAAAATGGTGATCTTGTATTGCACAACTACAGGCGCTGTGATTTTTTCAATGTTCCCCTTTTTTTGCTTTTTTGAGCACTGTGGCAGGCCACCTGATGGCAGGCTAAACCAGACAGGACTACGGCCACATTTTTTAGGTCCCTCTGGTTTGCTGCGCAGAGCTTAGGATCGAGTCTTTCCAGATTTCATTTCACCACAATGAGAGCTCTAGCAAGGAGAATGGGGAATGGGGGGGGGGTTGTGTTATTATTTTTAAGTGTTTTTATAGATACTCACAGTCCGCTCACCCACGCAGATTACGATGGTACCAAATAAAGTGGGGGAGGGAGAACGTAGCAAAGAAAAAGTTCAAGCCAAGTCATTCGTTTTTACGGACATAATTGGCAGTAACAAATCTTCAATAAAAGTACTTGTTTCGCTGCAATGAATGTTGCGAGGACGCGGACAAGGAATCAAACTGTAGAAAGCATAAATAGGCAAAAAGGGGAGAACTTCTCTTACAAGAGCCATTTAAGGAAAAATCCCAAATTATCAATGCTCTTAGCAGTTGGCTTTGCTTACATATATTTGCTGCAACTTGAGTTCCCCAATCTGCAGATGGGTTGTTGTTGGTTTCACTTTAAGGCATTCTCCACCTGGGTCACCACTGGTATTGCTTGTTAGGGAGAATTTTCAATTTACTGCTAAATTCCTCCAACCTTAGAGATGCCCAGCTCTTTTGCTGAACTTTGGGACTTTGTACTTTTAATTGTATGTGTTTTTTGTGTTTCTTTTAACTTTGGAGTCTGACCAACTCCATAGGCATCATCTTTACATTGTGACACACAGCACTTTCAGGGCAGTGACACAGGGAAGTCTCTCAGATGTTCCAAAGGTTTAAATACCTTCTCTTGGTGAAACTACTGTTTCCAAGAGCAGAGAAGTGAAATTGACTTTACTTACATTTTGTAACTTTCTAGACCCAGCACACACTATCTTAAAATAGGGTGCTGGATGGGTTACCATATACCCTTTGTATTTTTTCTCATGTAAACATTTTTATGTTACCCTTTCTACAATTAATGGCTGGTGGCAATGGTTTACTTTTTACTACCATTGTCTGTTTCTACCTTGCAATGCAATTGCTGCTGCAGTAAAGCACCCATGAGTGCCCATTTTGTCAAAATGTACCCGGTCTTCTTTTTTCACCATTTCATGTTGGAAAGGTCCTTCTTGAGATTTACTCTGCACGACAAACCAGGTTTGGTCCCTTTCTTCATTTTGACTTTGGTGGGATTCACTGGTGAAGCCTGCCTCTGGCTCCAGCGTGTCTGGCAGGGCAGGACACGAGGGAGGTGCCTGAAACTCCCTGTGCTTAATCCCCTTGGTTACAGGAATGCACCCAAAGTTGATTGGCTGGCTCGCTGTCCTTGGAGGACAGCCACACCGCTGTGTGAGTGACAGCTAGGCTTCAAATGAATGGGAGAAACCTGCATAAAAGGCAAAGCTTTGGGCTTGGAAGACAGAGTCGACCACTGGATGAAGGAATCTGAAGAAGATCTTGGAAGAGACGCTTGCTGCAACTCCTGGACCGTTGTTTTGCCCAGTGAAGCCCTACTGCATTGCTGAAGCTCTGAATTCGCCTTGACTAGTTAAGCCCTGAAACGGACGTCTTCTCTCCTTGGGTTGGTGGGAACAATCAACCCCAAAGTGAACTTGTCTGGATATCCTCTCAGAGCTGGCTGTACTTCCATTGCTGCTGCAAGAACAGATTGCCAGGGAGAGGAACACCAGAATTGAGTGTCTCGTTTTTAAGTTGGTCCCGAGCTACAGGAAGATCCGCTGGACTCCCATGAAGCAGGACTGACCAAGCCGAGCCACCTCAATAGAGTGCTGGACCCCAGATGCGAGGAAAGTCCATCAAGGTATCCGAGAACCACGGTGGTGCTATTAGCGAGAGCCACAAGAAACTGAAACCGCAAAGTGATGCTGATCTGAAGTTTGCCCATTGCTGCTGCTGACCTTCAATTCATAGTGCAGGAGTCCCCAGACATCCTCTTTCTTGTCCCCATGACTGAGGCCCAGGAACAACAAGGTCTGCAGACCTACACAGGAATAGAAGCCAGCTGGAACCACTTTCTTGAAACCAAAGGTACTGTAAAATTAAGGGGACTTCCCTCTTGTTGTGTAGCCTTGCTAGCTCTCAGTTGAGACTTGTCTTGGTTGCCTTTGCAGAGTTGCTTGCAGCTTTTCCCCATCACATGCCTCCCAGCTTTTGGCCCTAGAGGGATTTCATTTTAAACAAAGGGGGTCATTACGAGTGTGGCGGTAAGGGGTTAACGGCACTAGTAAGGATGCCGGTGCCGTTAACCCCTACCGCCGCATTCCGAGGGCCCTTAGCGGGTCCCACTAAGGCCGGATGGTAAAACCAGTCGTCCTTAGCGAGAGCCACTAATGGACCAGGGAGCTCATAATGGGCCCGTAATTTACGGGCCAGTTATTAGCTCCCTCCCCATTCCCAATGAGCCCTATTGGGGCTCAAATGGGAATGGGGAAGGGTTTATTGAATGGGGACATACCGGGTCCCCAAGGTTGGAATGACCTGCTAAGTCCCCATTCAGAGAACCCAGACACGACATTAGCACCATGGCTGCCTCCAAACTCGTAATGACCCCCAAAGACTTCTAAAACATTGTGCAATACTTTTTACCTACTTGAAAGAAGTGCTTCAGCTCACCTAGACTTCTGCTCAATTAACAATGGCTGCCTTGACTCCCTGAAAGATGCTTTTTACCCCTGACTTTGTGCTTTAACTATCCTTCAGGAAAGGGTTAATTTACTTTGCATTGGAGGGTTCAAAAAGTACTTACCTGTTTATGAATATTTGCTAACCATTGTTCTATTGCCTCGTCTTCTCCTTTTGGCACCAACCTCAGTATTGCTCTAACTGTGCCAGTGATATATCAATGTCCACAGTGTCCTAGTTTTTAGTCACCTCAGGGTGTAGGAAGTATCTGTGTGCCACCCCAAATGGGCATCCACTGATTTATTGAAGCCGAGAGTGTGTATTTTGAAGTATATTATTGTGTTACATATTTTGCTCCCCTCTAAAGAAGGCTTATTCAACTGACTGTTAAATTAATAAATACTTGTTTAATCAAGAAACCTTGAGTGTGTTTATTTGGAAACTTGTCACTGCGAATTTCTGTGTGATAACTCTACAGCTCACATTGACACCTCTTCACATAAGCCTGGCTGCTCTGTCACTCTACCAACTTGTGTAGTACATGCTTATACCAGAGGTTGGGTTAACTATTGCCAAGAGGACACGACTGGTGCTGTCTCCCACAGGGTACTGCATACAATATTGCCTAACATTGCTGTAGAATGCTGGGCCATCGATCAGAGCGCAACATCCCTGCCGCAAACTGCTGACAACTGCACTCAGCATGCACTCTGCGCTCAATGCCAAGTTTTAAAGGAGTGTTGGTGTCACAGTCAATGCTGCACTCCTGTAAACACGATGAGGAAAAAAGAGGGCTGCCTCCTGCCGATAACTGCACTCGGCAAGCACTCCGTGAGCATTCTGCGCTCAATGCCAGGTTTTACAGGATTGTTGGTGTGCTGGTGTCACAGTCAATTCTGCACTCCTAGAAATGTGATGAGGAAAAAACAGGGCTGTCTCCTGCTGACAACTGCACTCGGCAAGCACTCCGCTTATTTAGCAGTACAAGGGGAAACCATATGTTCCCTATCCATCAAGATCAACTCATCAACTCTTCTTTTTGTACATACTGCCATTCAAAACAGGAGGAAAACACTGACACCTTCCAATCCTCCAACACCCCACTCACTCGTACTAAACCACACTGCTCATGAACCTTGTGTTTTGTTTGATTATTGTTATTGTTTTATTACATTTTAATGTTTCTTTTTCTTTTTTCATTTAGTTATTTTCAGTCATATATTTTTACCTCATCATATTTAGTGTTCCTCATCTCTAGCACAAATGTTAACTGTGAACTATTGTAGTTTACCAGGCAAAGGATTACAGAATCTGTGCATTGGTTTATGCGCAATTTTGCAGTGTTAGCACTAGGGCAATCTCTACCCTGCTGAAAAAAATGCACTGAAAGAATGGGTGTTTACTTAAGTGCTAATACTGTGCAAAGTTGCTTTTTTGCTGGTCCAAAGTTTCCATAATGTGGCCAAATACTCTTTTCAAACAAAGTTACAAGAGTCTAGTTAATCTACAACGTCAGAGACTGATTTACAAATGTGTTTTCCCGTGAGATCGAACCATTGAAAAACGCTTTTGTAAATCAGGCCGTAGGACACTGTCAGAGGTAACCCACCTTTGTCAGAGAGCTCTTTATAGATCACAGGTTAATGCCTAGCCTCTGACCAGGAGTCAGCATGAAATGTTCAAGTTTGAATCCCTACAAGGACTGACTCAGCCCTTCATCCCTCCAAGGACTATAAGTGAAATACCATTAAAATGGCTACTAATCACAGCTGTAACTACAGTGCTTAGAAGCAGGAGGAATCTGGCATGAAGTGCTATACAAACATCTGACATTTACATGTTCAACAAAAACTGAAACGGGCGGTGAAAGGCTCGGGTCTGATTCATAGAACTTGTTTCAATGGGATTTTCCCATTGAGAAGGCTTAGTGAATGAGCCCTGTGAGCCCCTGCAAGTGTTTCAAATGTCATAGGTCCACAGGCAGAATAAGGATCCATTTATTAAAAAAAGCATTACGTAAAAATAATGCTTTACTCAAAATTCTCACCGGTGGATCACAATCGTAAAATGAAATGTTTTACCCATAGCTTGATCCCGCACCTGCTCAGTTTAAACGACTTCTGGGAGGAATAGAGCTTCTTAAACATTTTACGTTGTGATGCTCACGCCTCAAAGTCGTACTGCAGGCTTCACTGAGTGCAGGAATACACATAAGCATACTGCGCTTTCTTTACTTATTAGAGGCAGACGCCCCGGACACTGACTTCATACAAGAGCGAACACATGTCAGGAAGCATTGTGTAATTTCTGCAGATATGTAAAAAGAAAATGGCAGACCTTTAGTATACATTGTTTTTGTTGTTTAATTTTAACTTGAAGGTATATGCCTAGGAAATCATTGCAGTATGTTATTAGATTGTTAAATAGGTGTATTGTATTTCATTTATTGCATTTGTATATACAGGTAACACCAAAATGAATAATGCATTACTTAATGAATATGAAGTGGTCACTGTTTAAAATACAACCAGGTCAGCTGCATTATTTCAGTATTGGTGCCAATAGCCATTGGTCTACTGGGCCCGTGGCATTTAATGACTTGGTAAATTGGGCCAGGGCAATAATAGGGTATGTTTAACATTCCAAAGAAAACAGTGTTGAGTTGAGGGCCATCTGTTGGAACAAAATGCTCATAATATAATACTTGTGAGGATCTAGCAGAATAGCAGATAAGATACTTTTATGTTTTGTTGACTGACACCGTGCAACGTTACCACCCAAGGACAGTCTCCAGCCACTCACGTGGCTCTGCAAGAAAGAGGACGCAGTTGGTTAGTGAGGGTAAGGGGATAGGATAGGTCCAGAACCAGGTGAAACTGGTGTCTGTGTGTGTTGGGTTGATTGCGTGAACTGGCTTGTTGTATCATCTCGGGAGGATAGCTTGCGGGCAACGTGCTTGCCTTGGAAGCAAGACGACACGGAGCACCACAGGTTCAATCCCCGGGTCCGCGCTTAGAAATCTCTGGGTATCATATCATCATATCATATACATAAGGGTGAGGCCCAATGCCTGAGTTGTTTGTTTTATGTGAACTAATGTTATGTTGGTTGTGTGTTTTATGTGTAGATTAACTGGTATTTAAGGTTGTGGTTGAGTGCACTGGCTTGTGTATCCGTAAGCGGGAGGCCCAATGCCTGGGTTCTTTGGTGTTTGTGATTATCTGTTATGTTGGGTTTGCGTGTGTGTGTTTTATCTGTAAATCGGCTGGTATTTAAGGTTATGGCAGTGCGCAATAGCTTGTAGTGTCCAGTGCCCGGAACTGTTGTTGTATGCAAATGTTAGTTATGATGGGTGTGTAGTTTGGCTAGAACATGGGTCAGTATAGTGCAAGGGAGGTGTGTAGGAGGGGAGCAGGAGTGGCGTGGTTAGTACATTGGGTACTCAAAGTTCTTCTAGGTGACTAAAAATCACAATTCTATCTAAATGTGACACATGGCTAAACTTCACAAATCTATCTAGGTGTGACAAATGGCTATTCTTCAAAAATCTGTCTAAATGTGAGGCAAGGCTAATCTTCACAAATCTATCCAAATGAGACAAATTGCTAATCTTCCCAACATGTCTATTGTAACACAATTCCTGCCCTCAAAATACATTTCACCGTAACACATTTTGTTTCCTGCAAAATACATCTAAATCCAGCATGACATCTGCCTCCTAGTACGCATGTGTACACATTTCCTTCTACATTTCAGTACAATGGCTTACTATGAAGTGTATCACAATGGCTGACTATGGAGGGTAACACAATTCAACTCAGATGCTAAATATGGAACATCCGTTTACACAGTAGTAGTAGTGTAAGAGTGGATGGGTTTCTGGAGCACAGTAATGGTTGTGCTTCGCGCCCGTATCACCTTACAATGGCTAGTTACAGGGAGTGGCAATGTTCAACACAAATTAGCATTGGTGCGGAACACAATGGCTAACTAAAGGGCACGGCACAGTTATATCTCAGAGAGCAGCAGGGGAATATAACAAGGCCATACCAACAGCTCAGATGTGAAGTATGGCTAGCAACGTAATTTAGGCCCTATCTAGAGTATAGTTGTCTTGCACACTTAGACTGAGTGCCAAAATGGCTACCATACACAATTAGGCTTGATGATAATAGATAATAAGAGTGGTGGGGTGTTACTGGAGTAGAGTAATGGCTATACTCCCCGACCACACCACACTTACCTTATCCGTTGCTGTAGGTTGTCACTTATCAGGCATTCCAGGTGAAAACGGGCAAGCATGGAGTGGAGCTGCTTAGACAGTAGCTGCCTTTTGCCTTTTGGTTCTAAGCCGATTGGCTGCCTAGGCAACAGTGCCCTCAAAGTGCCTGTGAAAAGCTGCTGTTCCAGTCAGATGGGGGCACAGACCAATGAGAACCAAAAGGATGGGTATGGGAGGACTGAGGAAGGAGGGACAGAGGATGGATGAAGGTGAATGGGAAAAGACAGAGGAAAGCAGGGAGAGATGGCCACCACGACAGAGACAAAGATACACCTGTCTGCGTGAGCCGATTGCTAGGGGTTGGGTGGGAGAAAGAAAAAAAGCCAGGACCAAAAGACAATAGCACAGAGGCATGGCACTCCAGAAGTAGTCATGAAACCTTGGGAAAGTGACTCACTCTGCCGACGTTGCTTTGAATTGTCTGCTTGGTTGTCTGGCTACTCCAACCGTAGTTGGTGAAGGGGTCCGATCGTGGGTGCTAGATGTTATATGTCATCACGATCATATGATCTGCCCCCCCTGTGAGAGCCATGTTATTTATTAGATCAGTACAATCTATGGTTATGATCAGACTTACTGATGAGTGCCAATGGTTTGTCTCTCTTCTGTTTGTCTCTCTTCTCTTTCGTTGATACTGTGTAGTTACACACGTGAGCCGCGGGTCTCGGTTCATATCGACCGGATTATGGTGGTCGGCTGACGGGATGACCACTGCTAGATTGTATTGAACTGATACATACAACGGAGAGTTTGATACCCTTTAGATTGAGGTAAGCGATTATGAGTGTGCATGATCTGAGGGTGGTCAGTCTCTGCAAGGATTTAGTTAACTCTGTACAGACGCTGATCGTTCAGGTTAAGATATCACCTGCCCAGGTGAAAGTATTATACTTTTCACTCGATCATTGTGTGAAATATTAAGAGTTATTCAGTTATATTATTTTATTATATTTTGTTATATCTTTTTGTTTACCTCATGTTACTTGCAGGTGGTGTTTGATTAAACAAAATGGGGTCTAATCTCCCCGTTCCTTATTCGGATCTTTTGATCTGATCAGTGTCTTTAGGCGCTTGAATACTGAGCCTATGTGTTTTTTACCGGAGGCACGGATAGAGACATCTACAAGAGACTTGCTGTAAGCGTTTGGCATGCAGATAATATAATCATTGCATGTGTCCACGTCTAGTGAAAGATCGTGGGTGTTCTCACTGGAGCGGTGTTACCTAATCAGTGCCGGTTGTCCCAACTAGCTACGTGGTGTTGGTGGTGGTGGTGTCACTAGGGACATATCAATTAATATGGTGTATCCGTCTTGGGTCCGATTTTCGGACTTTTGAGATATTTGCAGTGGTAGAGGCATATGTAGGGTACTTATCACCCCCTTTTTTACATCCCGTTGATGAAATGTTACGGAGATGGTAATGATCTATCTAATAAATTGAGCAATTACGCCAGATTGATGTTGTTTATTCTGTGTTTGTATTTAGATGAGTCTTTCCGGTGCAGTATACTCGTTCCATTGTTCTCCATCTACTATCCACCTGACCACATGGGACCATAATACCCCTGAAGAATTTCTGTTTACTTAAACTTACACAGAAAGAAACATGTCGGGTTGGGGAATGTACTGTTAATTATAAACAGTTTCAAGTATAACTAGCTAGAGTCGGACTGGAGTGTAGCACTTGAGTCCGACTCAGTAGTGAGTGTGTATAGTCCACATTAAATATTGGACATATACTATAAACTTGTTTTTTTAGTATAATCATTTTTAGAATGATAAGTATTTGTAAAAAGTGTATGAATTGATGAATGGTTTGAGAGAGAATGTGGTATGGTTGATGTGTGTTGCTTTGTGGTTTTTAGATGGGAATGTTATATTGTACCAGCCCACGTATGAATTTGGGGGACTGGTTTACGATGTGAATAATATCAACATTCTTGATAGTGTGTATTTTTTATGATAATCTTTTTCAAGAAATGTTAATAAATTATATTTACTAATGCTGGTGTGTCGACTGGATCGAATTCAATTTGTTTCTACCCAGCTTAATGCTTGTAATACGACACCTTGTTGTATTCTGTGTCTTTATGTCATAAACCAATGGGTGTTGGGAGACAGATAGATTGCACTGGGACTCACCATATAAACACGAATAGTACTTTGACCTTCTTTGTTAAGTATTCTTGTGCTCTATCCAGGCCAGGTCACAGTACTGAGATATCCCTGGTATCCCCTGTTACTTTTGTTTTTTGATGTTTTTGCACGGCTGTTGACCGTGGGATTTTGCTTCCTGCCTTTTCTGCTACTGTGGGTGACACCGCTATCCCTGGATATCACGGTGCATGTTTTGGATTTCTTTAGGCTGTATTAGGGACTGTGGGCTGTTTATAACGTTTAACAGTTTGAGGATAAAATGGCAGCAGATAAAACTCGCAGCTATGATGATAGATATGTGGCAGAATTACTGGCCCAGTCGTCACTATTTTCTAATGATGGGGAAAGCTCTCCCTTGACTAATATTAGTAATTGGGATGAGCTTTTCCAACTTCGTAAGAGATCTATCCGCACAGAACTCCACGGTACTATCATGTTGGAATATCTACGTAATGGTGTTCTACCGCAAGGATTGGTAGTGAGGAATGAACCACGCTTATTCCTTGATAACAAAGAATTCATCATTAGATGGAGCTATATTGCTAACAAGTGCGGACGAGATTGGCTAATCCTCATAATCGACACTGCAAAGGAAATGTCGGTTAAACAACTTGAAGAGCTTAAGAAACTAGAAGAGGCTATCAAGAAACTGGTTCCATTGGAAGTATATACTAAGAGACTTGATGAGATCATCCGAGAAATGAATGATTTTAAAGAATCCACTGTACGGGATCGTATTAGACGTCTGAAGACCGATATTATTGATTTCTCACATGAGAAAGCTTTTCGTTACACCCAAGAAGGGTATGTGCCGGACCAACATTATGATGGGGCCTCTAGGCCACAATCACAAAGAAACGTTAGATTCACTAACACCTCGTTAAGTTCACTGAGTTCGGATGATGATGCCTATGCACGTGGCACAGGCGTGAGACAGCAGAGACGTGGTAATAATAGGGGGCGAGGAAATGCCAATAGACGGAGGTCTCAGAACACCCGTCCCTTTCCTAGAGGTAGAGGACCATCGGTTGGTTTTTTAGATCAGGACCAACAAAATTGGGATTACGAACCACCAGTAACAAGGAGCAACAAAGCTTACTAATCAACTTGTCGACGTACACCCCTAGCCAAGTTGAGATCTCAGTACTGGAAAAAGGGTTTGGATTTGTTCCTACCGTTGCCTATGACCAATTTGTCTCGAGGGTTGAAATTGAGGAACTATTTAGGAAAATACACTTGAAACAATATTTTCATGAGAATCCCTTTGATGATGAGGAAAGGAATAGTGGTTTACATAATCGATCCACTTTTAGTCCACCCACTACCAGCCATAGTCCTGAATCTGTGGTATTTGAAAGGAGGGTGTTGGCTGATCTAGAATCATTGGAGCGTACACATTCCCCATACTCCTTCCAAAATTGTTCGGCGGCACAAAGGAAGGCATTTGACTCTCTTAAGAAAAATACATCTATAGTAATACGCAGTGCCGACAAGGGTGGTGCGATTGTGTTACTAAATCGGGAAGATTATGTCTCCGAATGCTTAAGACAGCTCTCGGACACGTCTTTTTACAAATTGGTTGAACAAGATCCTACAGGACGCCTGATGAAGTTGATCGCTCACAAGGTTGAGAAAGCTATGGATAGACACTGGATAACCAGGAAAGAAGCCGAATATTTGGTTAAGAAGGATCCCAGTGTCCCCTTGTTTTACATTTTGCCCAAGATCCATAAGACACTAGTAAATCCTCCTGGGAGACCAATAGTGTCGGGCATTAATACAGTTCTGGAACCTTTAGCGAAATTTGCTGACTCTTTTTTAAAAGGGTTTGTTAGCAAAATGACTTCCTATGTCCAAGACTCTATGGCGGTGATTAAACTGATTGAAAATTCACATTTTAACCCACAAGAGGACATATTAGTTACTATGGACATTGTTTCTCTGTATACGAAAATTCCCCAGATTTCCACACTGGAAGTGATTGAAGAGTTGTTACTATCCAAACGTACATCGGGGATGACACCAAATTCGTTTATATTGTGGTGCACGGAGCTGGCCCTTACGGAGAATTATTTTCAGTTTGATGGCCATTTCTACCAACAAATCCATGGCACTGCGATGGGTACAGCTGTGGCACCTTCGCTGGCAAATCTATATGTGGATTTTGTGGAACATATGAGTGTTTACAGTGAAAATAACACTTTCAAAGACCACATTAAGTTGTGGCGGAGGTACATTGACGACGTATTGATGATTTGGCATGGCGACCAAACTACTCTACTGGCTTTCTTTCAATGGCTGAACGAGATTAACCCCTTTTTAAAGTTCACCATGAATTTCCACAAGGAACAGATTGATTTTTTGGACTTAACCATCTATTCTGATGTGTCAACTAATGTATTGGGTTTAAAACCATTCCACAAACCCACTGATAGGAATTCTCTCCTCCGTTATGACAGCTTTCACCCAAAGGCCTTGCGGGATAACTTACCGTTTGGGCAATTCTTACGACTTAAACGTAACCGCAGTATGAGAGATACCTTTGAGTCTGAATCCACGACTTTGAGTCAGAATTTGATCCAACGAGGTTATCCCGATAAGATTGTAAGAAGATCATTCAAGAGAGCCTCAAATAACCATCGTGAGGCCCTTCTTGAATATAGACCAAAAAACCGTCCCTCTTGTGCTGACCCGTTGGTCTTTGTCAGTACCTTCAACCACCTGTCTAACCATGTGGTCAAGATTATTAAAAAACATTGGCACCTTTTAGCACAAGCTAGAATACCAGTGGCTAGTCCGCGGTGTGCTTTTAAAAGGGGACGCAATGTTAAAGAGTTGGTGAGTAGGAATGATATAAGTATCAAATTGGATAAACAAACCACCATCACTCAGCAGTGGGGGCTACCTAAGTTGCAAGGACATGCCCCCTGCGGCACGTGTGTGTGCTGCCCTCTAACGAAACGTACCACTCAGGTTGACATTGGTCTGGCTAGACCTTGGGTTCAAAGGGAGTTCTCCAATTGCAACTCGTGCCATGTAATCTATGCTATTTGGTGTCCTTGTGACAAAATATACATTGGCAAAACGGAAAGAAAAATTAAAACCCGCATTAGTGAACATAGGAGCTGTATTAGATTAAGGAATTTGACAGCCCCCCTGGTAGGTCATTTCTTAATGCGGAACCATGGGTGTGACGAGTTAAGATGGACAGTATTGAAGAAAATTGCGGTAACTAATAATGTCGCAGTGGACAAACAGACCTTATCAAGGGAAGAAACCAAACTCATTTTTATGAGTAAAAGCCATTATGTTGGTTTAAATGAGGCAATAGACTGGAGTTTCTAGTCTTAGTTGCTTCATTGAGATAGGTGAGTCTGACGACATAGTTATTATATTGTCCTGCGACTTGGGATATATACTGATTTTTAATTAAATGTGGACTATGTTCACCTACACACGTTTTGGTGTTTGGTTTGAAGACACATTAACTGGTGTCTTTCCGTTATAAGACACATTAATTGTTGCCTTTTCGCTATATTCACATAAAGTTGTATGTGCGGCTCTAAATCCTAATTACTTAGACGAACCGCGTTTGGAGTTACGTGCTCATGAGGATTTAGAATTTGCCTTTGTTAGTGCATGGTTACTGTGTGCAGCGTGCTCATTTCGTGCATTTGTCCAGCTGGGATGACGAGCCCCTTTTGGGCCCAGTCTAGTGGGCGTGGTGATACGGCTACTTTGCCGTGTCGCGGTGACGAGCCGTATCAGCTGATTGACGATTGATGGGCGTATATCTATTGACGTACCAGGCAACCTTATCACGTGATTATCACGGGATTGGACGTATGCGTGTATATACTGTGGATACGCCTCGCCCACACGCAGGACGTTAAGGCTCAGAGGAAGATTATAGCTCCCCTCAGAGTATACTCGAGAGTAATTCAGGTAAGCATGGCTGCTGTGAATAGGTCTATTAATGTAGCCGCTGTCATGAAACCTCGGGAAAGTGACTCACTCTGCCGACGTTGCTTTGAATTGTCTGCTTGGTTGTCTGGCTACTCCAACCGTAGTTGGTGAAGGGGTCCGATCGTGGGTGCTAGATGTTATATGTCATCACGATCATATGATCTGCCCCCCCTGTGAGAGCCATGTTATTTATTAGATCAGTACAATCTATGGTTATGATCAGACTTACTGATGAGTGCCAATGGTTTGTCTCTCTTCTGTTTGTCTCTCTTCTCTTTCGTTGATACTGTGTAGTTACACACGTGAGCCGCGGGTCTCGGTTCATATCGACCGGATTATGGTGGTCGGCTGACGGGATGACCACTGCTAGATTGTATTGAACTGATACATACAACGGAGAGTTTGATACCCTTTAGATTGAGGTAAGCGATTATGAGTGTGCATGATCTGAGGGTGGTCAGTCTCTGCAAGGATTTAGTTAACTCTGTACAGACGCTGATCGTTCAGGTTAAGATATCACCTGCCCAGGTGAAAGTATTATACTTTTCACTCGATCATTGTGTGAAATATTAAGAGTTATTCAGTTATATTATTTTATTATATTTTGTTATATCTTTTTGTTTACCTCATGTTACTTGCAGGTGGTCTTTGATTAAACAAAATGGGGTCTAATCTCCCCGTTCCTTATTCGGATCTTTTGATCTGATCAGTGTCTTTAGGCGCTTGAATACTGAGCCTATGTGTTTTTTACCAGAGGCACGGATAGAGACATCTACAAGAGACTTGCTGTAAGCGTTTGGCATGCAGATAATATAATCATTGCATGTGTCCACGTCTAGTGAAAGATCGTGGGTGTTCTCACTGGAGCGGTGTTACCTAATCAGTGCCGGTTGTCCCAACTAGCTACGTGGTGTTGGTGGTGGTGGTGTCACTAGGGACATACCAATTAATATGGTGTATCCGTCTTGGGTCCGATTTTCGGACTTTTGAGATATTTGCAGTGGTAGAGGCATATGTATGGTACTTATCACCCCCTTTTTTACATCCCGTTGATGAAATGTTACGGAGATGGTAATGATCTATCTGATAAATTGAGCAATTACGCCAGATTGATGTTGTTTATTCTGTGTTTGTATTTAGGTGAGTCTTTCCGGTGCAGTCTACTCGTTCCATTGTTCTCCATCTACTATCCACCTGACCACATGGGACCATAATACCCCTGAAGAATTTCTGTTTACTTAAACTTACACAGAAAGAAACATGTCGGGTTGGGGAATGTACTGTTAATTATAAACAGTTTCAAGTATAACTAGCTAGAGTCGGACTGGAGTGTAGCACTTGAGTCCGACTCAGTAGTGAGTGTGTATAGTCCACATTAAATATTGGACATATACTATAAACTTGTTTTTTTAGTATAATCATTTTTAGAATGATAAGTATTTGTAAAAAGTGTATGAATTGATGAATGGTTTGAGAGAGAATGTGGTATGGTTGATGTGTGTTGCTTTGTGGTTTTTAGATGGGAATGTTATATTGTACCAGCCCACGTATGAATTTGGGGGACTGGTTTACGATGTGAATAATATCAACATTCTTGATAGTGTGTATTTTTTATGATAATCTTTTTCAAGAAATGTTAATAAATTATATTTACTAATGCTGGTGTGTCGACTGGATCGAATTCAATTTGTTTCTACCCAGCTTAATGCTTGTAATACGACACCTTGTTGTATTCTGTGTCTTTATGTCATAAACCAATGGGTGTTGGGAGACAGATAGATTGCACTGGGACTCACCATATAAACACGAATAGTACTTTGACCTTCTTTGTTAAGTATTCTTGTGCTCTATCCAGGCCAGGTCACAGTACTGAGATATCCCTGGTATCCCCTGTTACTTTTGTTTTTTGATGTTTTTGCACGGCTGTTGACCGTGGGATTTTGCTTCCTGCCTTTTCTGCTACTGTGGGTGACACCGCTATCCCTGGATATCACGGTGCATGTTTTGGATTTCTTTAGGCTGTATTAGGGACTGTGGGCTGTTTATAACGTTTAACAGTTTGAGGATAAAATGGCAGCAGATAAAACTCGCAGCTATGATGATAGATATGTGGCAGAATTACTGGCCCAGTCGTCACTATTTTCTAATGATGGGGAAAGCTCTCCCTTGACTAATATTAGTAATTGGGATGAGCTTTTCCAACTTCGTAAGAGATCTATCCGCACAGAACTCCACGGTACTATCATGTTGGAATATCTACGTAATGGTGTTCTACCGCAAGGATTGGTAGTGAGGAATGAACCACGCTTATTCCTTGATAACAAAGAATTCATCATTAGATGGAGCTATATTGCTAACAAGTGCGGACGAGATTGGCTAATCCTCATAATCGACACTGCAAAGGAAATGTCGGTTAAACAACTTGAAGAGCTTAAGAAACTAGAAGAGGCTATCAAGAAACTGGTTCCATTGGAAGTATATACTAAGAGACTTGATGAGATCATCCGAGAAATGAATGATTTTAAAGAATCCACTGTACGGGATCGTATTAGACGTCTGAAGACCGATATTATTGATTTCTCACATGAGAAAGCTTTTCGTTACACCCAAGAAGGGTATGTGCCGGACCAACATTATGATGGGGCCTCTAGGCCACAATCACAAAGAAACGTTAGATTCACTAACACCTCGTTCAGTTCACTGAGTTCGGATGATGATGCCTATGCACGTGGCACAGGCGTGAGACAGCAGAGACGTGGTAATAATAGGGGGCGAGGAAATGCCAATAGACGGAGGTCTCAGAACACCCGTCCCTTTCCAAGAGGTAGAGGACCATCGGTTGGTTTTTTAGATCAGGACCAACAAAATTGGGATTACGAACCACCAGTAACAAGGAGCAACAAAGCTTACTAATCAACTTGTCGACGTACACCCCTAGCCAAGTTGAGATCTCAGTACTGGAAAAAGGGTTTGGATTTGTTCCTACCGTTGCCTATGACCAATTTGTCTCGAGGGTTGAAATTGAGGAACTATTTAGGAAAATACACTTGAAACAATATTTTCATGAGAATCCCTTTGATGATGAGGAAAGGAATAGTGGTTTACATAATCGATCCACTTTTAGTCCACCCACTACCAGCCATAGTCCTGAATCTGTGGTATTTGAAAGCAGGGTGTTGGCTGATCTAGAATCATTGGAGCGTACACATTCCCCATACTCCTTCCAAAATTGTTCGGCGGCACAAAGGAAGGCATTTGACTCTCTTAAGAAAAATACATCTATAGTAATACGCAGTGCCGACAAGGGTGGTGCGATTGTGTTACTAAATCGGGAAGATTATGTCTCCGAATGCTTAAGACAGCTCTCGGACACGTCTTTTTACAAATTGGTTGAACAAGATCCTACAGGACGCCTGATGAAGTTGATCGCTCACAAGGTTGAGAAAGCTATGGATAGACACTGGATGACCAGGAAAGAAGCCGAATATTTGGTTAAGAAGGATCCCAGTGTCCCCTTGTTTTACATTTTGCCCAAGATCCATAAGACACTAGTAAATCCTCCTGGGAGACCAATAGTGTCGGGCATTAATACAGTTCTGGAACCTTTAGCGAAATTTGCTGACTCTTTTTTAAAAGGGTTTGTTAGCAAAATTACTTCCTATGTCCAAGACTCTATGGCGGTGATTAAACTGATTGAAAATTCACATTTTAACCCACAAGAGGACATATTAGTTACTATGGACATTGTTTCTCTGTATACGAAAATTCCCCAGATTTCCACACTGGAAGTGATTGAAGAGTTGTTACTATCCAAACGTACATCGGGGATGACACCAAATTCGTTTATATTGTGGTGCACGGAGCTGGCCCTTACGGAGAATTATTTTCAGTTTGATGGCCATTTCTACCAACAAATCCATGGCACGACGATGGGTTCAGCTGTGGCACCTTCGCTGGCAAATCTATATGTGGATTTTGTGGAACATATGAGTGTTTACAGTGAAAATAACACTTTCAAAGACCACATTAAGTTGTGGCGGAGGTACATTGACGACGTATTGATGATTTGGCATGGCGACCAAACTACTCTACTGGCTTTCTTTCAATGGCTGAACGAGATTAACCCCTTTTTAAAGTTCACCATGAATTTCCACAAGGAACAGATTGATTTTTTGGACTTAACCATCTATTCTGATGTGTCAACTAATGTATTGGGTTTAAAACCATTCCACAAACCCACTGATAGGAATTCTCTCCTCCGTTATGACAGCTTTCACCCAAAGGCCTTGCGGGATAACTTACCGTTTGGGCAATTCTTACGACTTAAACGTAACCGCAGTATGAGAGATACCTTTGAGTCTGAATCCACGACTTTGAGTCAGAATTTGATCCAACAAGGTTATCCCGATAAGATTGTAAGAAGATCATTCAAGAGAGCCTCAAATAACCATCGTGAGGCCCTTCTTGAATATAGACCAAAAAACCGTCCCTCTTGTGCTGACCCGTTGGTCTTTGTCAGTACCTTCAACCACCTGTCTAACCATGTGGTCAAGATTATTAAAAAACATTGGCACCTTTTAGCACAAGCTAGAATACCAGTGGCTAGTCCGCGGTGTGCTTTTAAAAGGGGACGCAATGTTAAAGAGTTGGTGAGTAGGAATGATATAAGTATCAAATTGGATAAACAAACCACCATCACTCAGCAGTGGGGGCTACCTAAGTTGCAAGGACATGCCCCCTGCGGCACGTGTGTGTGCTGCCCTCTAACGAAACGTACCACTCAGGTTGGCATTGGTCTGGCTAGACCTTGGGTTCAAAGGGAGTTCTCCAATTGCAACTCGTGCCATGTAATCTATGCTATTTGGTGTCCTTGTGACAAAATATACAATGGCAAAACGGAAAGAAAAATTAAAACCCGCATTAGTGAACATAGGAGCTGTATTAGATTAAGGAATTTGACAGCCCCCCTGGTAGGTCATTTCTTAATGCGGAACCATGGGTGTGACGAGTTAAGATGGACAGTATTGAAGAAAATTGCGGTAACTAATAATGTCGCAGTGGACAAACAGACCTTATCAAGGGAAGAAACCAAACTCATTTTTATGAGTAAAAGCCATTATGTTGGTTTAAATGAGGCAATAGACTGGAGTTTCTAGTCTTAGTTGCTTCATTGAGATAGGTGAGTCTGACGACATAGTTATTATATTGTCCTGCGACTTGGGATATATACTGATTTTTAATTAAATGTGGACTATGTTCACTTACACACGTTTTGGTGTTTGGTTTGAAGACACATTAACTGGTGTCTTTCCGTTATAAGACACATTAATTGTTGCCTTTTCGCTATATTCACATAAAGTTGTATGTGCGGCTCTAAATCCTAATTACTTAGACGAACCGCGTTTGGAGTTACGTGCTCATGAGGATTTAGAATTTGCCTTTGTTAGTGCATGGTTACTGTGTGCAGCGTGCTCATTTCGTGCATTTGTCCAGCTGGGATGACGAGCCCCTTTTGGGCCCAGTCTAGTGGGCGTGGTGATACGGCTACTTTGCCGTGTCGCGGTGACGAGCCGTATCAGCTGATTGACGATTGATGGGCGTATATCTATTGACGTACCAGGCAACCTTATCACGTGATTATCACGGGATTGGACGTATGCGTGTATATACTGTGGATACGCCTCGCCCACACGCAGGACGTTAAGGCTCAGAGGAAGATTATAGCTCCCCTCAGAGTATACTCGAGAGTAATTCAGGTAAGCATGGCTGCTGTGAATAGGTCTATTAATGTAGCCGCTGTCATGAAACCTCGGGAAAGTGACTCACTCTGCCGACGTTGCTTTGAATTGTCTGCTTGGTTGTCTGGCTACTCCAACCGTAGTTGGTGAAGGGGTCCGATCGTGGGTGCTAGATGTTATATGTCATCACGATCATATGATCTGCCCCCCCTGTGAGAGCCATGTTATTTATTAGATCAGTACAATCTATGGTTATGATCAGACTTACTGATGAGTGCCAATGGTTTGTCTCTCTTCTGTTTGTCTCTCTTCTCTTTCGTTGATACTGTGTAGTTACACACGTGAGCCACGGGTCTCGGTTCATATCGACCGGATTATGGTGGTCGGCTGACGGGATGACCACTGCTAGATTGTATTGAACTGATACATACAACGGAGAGTTTGATACCCTTTAGATTGAGGTAAGCGATTATGAGTGTGCATGATCTGAGGGTGGTCAGTCTCTGCAAGGATTTAGTTAACTCTGTACAGACGCTGATCGTTCAGGTTAAGATATCACCTGCCCACGTGAAAGTATTATACTTTTCACTCGATCATTGTGTGAAATATTAAGAGTTATTCAGTTATATTATTTTATTATATTTTGTTATATCTTTTTGTTTACCTCATGTTACTTGCAGGTGGTGTTTGATTAAACAAAATGGGGTCTAATCTCCCCGTTCCTTATTCGGATCTTTTGATCTGATCAGTGTCTTTAGGCGCTTGAATACTGAGCCTATGTGTTTTTTACCAGAGGCACGGATAGAGACATCTACAAGAGACTTGCTGTAAGCGTTTGGCATGCAGATAATATAATCATTGCATGTGTCCACGTCTAGTGAAAGATCGTGGGTGTTCTCACTGGAGCGGTGTTACCTAATCAGTGCCGGTTGTCCCAACTAGCTACGTGGTGTTGGTGGTGGTGGTGTCACTAGGGACATACCAATTAATATGGTGTATCCGTCTTGGGTCCGATTTTCGGACTTTTGAGATATTTGCAGTGGTAGAGGCATATGTATGGTACTTATCACCCCCTTTTTTACATCCCGTTGATGAAATGTTACGGAGATGGTAATGATCTATCTGATAAATTGAGCAATTACGCCAGATTGATGTTGTTTATTCTGTGTTTGTATTTAGGTGAGTCTTTCCGGTGCAGTCTACTCGTTCCATTGTTCTCCATCTACTATCCACCTGACCACATGGGACCATAATACCCCTGAAGAATTTCTGTTTACTTAAACTTACACAGAAAGAAACATTTCGGGTTGGGGAATGTACTGTTAATTATAAACAGTTTCAAGTATAACTAGCTAGAGTCGGACTGGAGTGTAGCACTTGAGTCCGACTCAGTAGTGAGTGTGTATAGTCCACATTAAATATTGGACATATACTATAAACTTGTTTTTTTAGTATAATTATTTTTAGAATGATAAGTATTTGTAAAAAGTGTATGAATTGATGAATGGTTTGAGAGAGAATGTGGTATGGTTGATGTGTGTTGCTTTGTGGTTTTTAGATGGGAATGTTATATTGTACCAGCCCATGTATGAATTTGGGGGACTGGTTTACGATGTGAATAATATCAACATTCTTGATAGTGTGTATTTTTTATGATAATCTTTTTCAAGAAATGTTAATAAATTATATTTACTAATGCTGGTGTGTCGACTGGATCGAATTCAATTTGTTTCTACCCAGCTTAATGCTTGTAATACGACACCTTGTTGTATTCTGTGTCTTTATGTCATAAACCAATGGGTGTTGGGAGACAGATAGATTGCACTGGGACTCACCATATAAACACGAATAGTACTTTGACCTTCTTTGTTAAGTATTCTTGTGCTCTATCCAGGCCAGGTCACAGTACTGAGATATCCCTGCTATCCCCTGTTACTTTTGTTTTTTGACTCCAGAAGTAGACCAGCTCAAAGAACGGTTTGGGAGTCAAAGGAAAACGCCAAATAAATTCATCAGAAAACGAAGAACTAGCTAAAAACAAGATTGCAAAATACACTCAAATTCCTCCAAAAGGCACTCAAAATGAAGTAAAAAAAAACAGATCATAATCAAAGTAAAGCACACTCCAAATATCGGACAGGCCCTTAAACTGCTTACCAAGGGCTCTCTGTGCAGGACCACAGCAGGTTACAATCCAGAAGGGAGGGGGGACAGGGAGAAATGGCCACCAGGACAGAGGCAAAGAGCCACCTGACTCAAAAAGCCAAATGCTAAGGGGTTGGGTGGGGGAATGAAGACATCCAGAAACAAACAAAGGATCACAACACGAAGGCAAGGCAGTCCAGAGGTATCATAGCTTAAAGAATGAATTGGGAGTCAAGTGAGAACACCAAATAAATCCCTCAGAACACAAACAATTAGCTTCGTAAAATGAGAGCAAAATATAGACGAATCCCTCAAAAAGGCACTCAAAACCAAGTCAAAAAATGGATCAGAATTAAAGTAAGGCACTCACCAAGCATCAGACAGGCTCTACGACTGCTTACCCAGTAGGGTCTGTGCAGGATGACTACAGATTAATTTAGGAAGGGAGGGGGAACAACGAGAGATGGTGGCCATGACAGAGGCAAAGAGACACCTAACTTCATGAGCCAAAGGGTTAGGGAGGAGGAAAAAATCCAGAAGCATACAAATGAATATAGCACAAATGCATGGCATGCCAGAAGTGGACCAGCTAAAGGAACACGTTGGGAGTCAAAGGAAAATACCAAATAACTCCCTAAGAAATCCAGGAACTGACTAAAAATCTTTCGCAAAATACATACAAATCCCTCTAAAAGGCACTGAAATCCAAGACTAAAAGTGTATCAGAAAATGTAAGGCACACAGCAAGCATCAGTCTGGCCCTAGGATTGCTTACTAAGTGATCTCTATGTAGGATGATGGCAGATTACATTCACGAAGGCAGGGGGAACACTGAGAAATGGCCCCAAGGACAGAGGCAATGAGACCGCTGACTGCCTGAGCCATTTGCTAATGGGTTTGCTGGGGAACGGAAACAAGCCAGATATAAACAAAGCACAACAGCAATAGCAGTAATGCAAGCCACTCCAGAAGTAGAACAGCAAAAAAATAGGTTGGGAGTAAAAGGAAAACACAAAATAAATCCCTTAGAAAACCAATAACTAGCTCAAAAAACGATTGCAAAATATACACAAATCCCTCCAAAAGGGACTCAGTTCAAAGACAAAAGACGGATCAGTATCAAAGTAAGGCAGACATCAAGCATCACACTTGCCAATAAGACTGCTTACTAAGTGGTCTCTGTGCAGGATGACTGCAGATTACATTCAGGAAGGGAGGGCGAACTGGTAGAGATGGCCACTAGGACAGAGGTAACGAGACACCTGACATCATGAGCCAATTGCCAAGGGGTAGGGTGGAGGAGAGGAAAAAAGACAGAAACTAAACAAAGGACGACGGCACAAAGCAGGGCACTCCAGAAGTGGACCAGCTCAAGGAACACATCCAGAGTCAAAGGAAAATACGAAATATGTAAGAAATCCAAGAACTAGCTAAAAATCTATCGCAAAATACACACAAATCTCTCTGAAAGGCACTCTACTCGAAGCCATAAAATTGATAAGATTCAAAGTAAGGAATTCAACAAGTATGAGACAGGCCCTAAGACTGCATGCCAAGTGGTGTCTGTGCAGGGTGACTGCAGATTACAATCAGGACGGGAAAGGGAACAGTGAGAAATGGCTTCCATGACAGAGGCAAGGAGGCACCTGCCTGCTGGAGCCAAATGCTAAGGGGTTGGTTGGGGGATAGAAAAAAGTCGGAAACAAACGAAGGACTACAGCACAAAGAAGAGCACTCCAGAAGTTATTATTATTATTATCTTTATTGTTTTTGGTTTATACAAACCTTTACAAAATGAATTCTTTTCATAATATGAACGATAATAGAATAAATTTACAAAGAAAATACAACATATGGAAATACTTTTCATAATACAATCGATTAGTAGAAAAGGTTTACAAAAGGTTACAGCATATAAAAATACATTACACTACACTTTTTAAAACACATTTTTCTAATATAATACCGAACCTATAATTCATTAGACAGCTGAATGAATTCTTTCCATATTACAAATGATTGATAGAAGAAGTTTACAAAAGAGGTACAATGTATAAAAATATTTTTCATAATACAATCAATTAGTAGCAAAAGTTTACAAAGAGTTACAACATATAAAAATACAATACGCTACTTTAAGATACATTTTTCTGATACAATACCGAACCTATAATACATTGGACAGCTAGAAACGAGCAATTCATTTTAAGACGCTTATCACTTGTTACTTCTCAATGTATGTGTGATCATAATAATTATTCCTATTGACTAAAACATTGTTAAAAATTTGTGACTTCAACTCATTGTTTTTCAAAGCTTCCGGATAATTTAAAGGCTTAAGTAATCCTTATGTTAATTCACAGATAATTCTCAAAAATTCATTAATACGTATTTTTAAAATCGTCGAGTTACCATGAAGCATTTCGGACCACAAATTGCATCTATTTACATTTGAAATATCATGAACAAACATTGCAAAGTATTCTATTCTTTGTTTCAATAAGGCCGGACAAACCAACAACAAGTGCATTAATGATTCGTTAACCCTAGTACCCGCACAATGTCTACAGGATTTCTTTGTCTCATTTCTATACCTTATATTCCAAATTTCGTAAGTACTTAAAACATTAAAACGAAATCTCATAAATTGGTTTCTATATGCTCTGGATGGATATTTTTCTAGATATTTCTCAGGATGAGGTTTCCATTTCCAGAAAGATATCGCTTGTGAATATATCGAGGAATTCAGGATTACCACATTATTCTCCAACCAATCAGAGGCCCTTAAAAGTTCTTTCACTTTAAGAGGATTTCTTTTTAGATTTTCTAGTGTGAGACCTAAATCACTTAGAATTTTCATGCAGTCTTTTTTTAACTCACAGATGAAAACTCCAGTCAAATCAGCACCCAAAAAACAATATAGTGTATTATCTTCAGACATCATATACTTTCGTAATAGAGATAATTTTTTCCAGTGTACTGTACACTTTAGGGAAGACAAACCTAACTCATAACGTATGAGTTCCATAGGCAAACATTTCGGTAAATGTCTTAGGACCCTTCGCCATACTTGTGCTTCAACTATTTTCAAATAGGATACCAATTCTTCAGAGTAGAACTCAAGACCATACGTCAAACGGGGGATAGCTTTCGACCGATAAAACAAAATACAGGGCATCATTGTAAACCTGCCATATCTTCTCTCCACAGCTGATATTTGGTTGGCGATGGCAGAGGCTTTTATACCAAGATGTTTTTTTATAAACCCTGACGAAAAGGGAGATGTATATATATAACCCAGGTATTTTAACATAGATTTGTTTTTTAGTTTCAAACCACCACATGTGATTGAAAAAGAGTCTTCTTTTATATTTTTTATACCTGTGTAGAATATTATTGTTTTGTTAGGGTTTATCAGTAGCTTTCTATTCAAGATAAATTTCTCGAATGCAACAATCAGCCTTTGCAAGCCCACCTTGGTCGCGTCAAATAACAAAAAATCATCCGCATAGGCCAACCAATTCAATCTTATTTTGCCCAATTTAGGTGAGACTAAACCGCTATCATCTAAAAAGCTCCCTGCTTTGGACACATAGAGATTGAACAGTGTGGCTGCCAGTCTGCAACCTTGTTTTAGACCATTATATGTAGAGATTTGGTCAGATAGTAGGCCATTGTTATTAAGTCTCACCCTAAGCATAGTGTTAGAATAAAGAGCTATTATAACATCTAGTAGGTTTTTTTCAATGCCAAGCTCAAGTAGGGTTGTCCACAAGGTTTCCCTATCGACCATGTCAAAAGCCATAGATAGATCCATGGATGCTAGATACAATGGAGGCTTGTCTTTTTTCCTAGCCATACTCAGCAAATTTGTTACGACTGACCCGCCCAAGTCTGTGCCCATCCCTTCTCTGAAACCTATTTGTTTTATGTCTAAAATGTTCTTTTTATTTATCCATAAATTCAGCTCGTCCAGAACAATTGCCGCAAAAATCTTAGATTCTACATCTGTTAACATGATAGGCCGGTAATTCAGGGGACTTAGGCGGTTACCCTTTTTATGTATCAGTATAACATAAGACATTTTCCAGGATTTAGGAATTTTCCTCTCATGTATAATGGATCTAAACATACAGTTCAGTAAATCTGCCCATAGTGTTACATTGTTTTTCAGTGTGATATAAGAGAGATTGTTGGGACCGGGGGTACATGTGGATTTAACTTTATTTATATGCCTGGAGATATTATTTGGTGATATATTCAGTAACCACATCCGGTCATTAATATAATGGGTTAAGATTTGAGTATCTGGTTGTTGATACAGCTTCTCAAAATAGTTTACCCATATGTGTCCAGCAATTGGATTTGTTATCAATTGTTGTTGAGAAACTTCAGTTCCATTGATTATAAGCCATATATCCCTGGGGTTTCCATATTCCAGGGCTTTAATCATCGCTTCTCCATCCTTTTGTGCCATAGTGGCTCTATAAGATAGAAGCCAGTTTTTATATTTCTGTTTGATCTGTTTTGTTATGCAGAGCAATTCTATCTCGTTTGATGTTACCTTTTTTGCTAAGCGCAGTTCTTTCCTTAACAAAGCCTTCCTGTTTTGCACTTCAATATCAAAAACATGTAGACATTTGTTTTTAGGGATTTGTGAGGTTGATTTTATGATATTACCTTTTACCAACATATATGCTACATATGTTTTAAAGTAATCTCCTGAATAAGTTGCAAGCTTCCACTCTATTGGTGAAGATAGATAATCATGTAATATCAGGGTATTTAGCTTGGTTATATTTTCCGGGGTCCATTTTACCTTAGTACCAGCAACATTAACTGTAATATTCCCCAAATTTTGCACCACATCTTTGTTTGCCTTCCTCCATGGTAAAACTGTAGATAGCATTGCATGATCACTTTCCAACAGACCAGTCACCTTTAAGGAGCTAGGGAAATATTGGGAGTTATTATTTACAAAGATGTAATCCAATATGGAGCTAAGGCCTCGTGCTTGCCATGTTGGAGTAGAATTAAGTAAAGGCTGCATTCCCCAACTATACATGAAAGTCACCCACATACAGCCTCTATACACTTTATTACGTGCCCCCAAAGCCTCCAATTCAGTGGAGGCGAGAATCCAGGTTGCGTCATCATATTCCATGGTGCAATCTGCATTCAGATCACCCGCAAGCAGCAAAGCACTACCCATGTTCGAATCCAACCAATCATGTAAAATTTGATTAAGCAGTGCAAAAAGCTTTAAAAGCTCTGTGTTTGTGTGAGTGGCGGTGTTCCAGTATATATTTATCAGCATTATGGGAACATTGCCATTGTCTGTGGCTAATCTAAAAGTTCCAACAATTGCGCAGTCCATAATCTGTTGTTCAGAGATCAGCTTTATATTAGTTTCTGATCTATAACCTAATACAAGGCCACCACTAGGACGACCTAGCAGACCTTTAGAAGCTTTCATGTTAATTATACCATAGCCATCCCATAATAAATTGCCTGTGGCCCAGGTCTCTTGCAACAAAACAAAATCAAAACACTTTAACATATCAACAGTTTCAGCATTAGCAGTGAGATGTGAACAACCCCTAGTATTCCAAGAACCAAGGTTAAAAGCTGTATCTATGCTAAAGTGGGTCCTTCAGTGTTTTCAGCTCAGTTATGGATTCCCTAAGAGATAGGGCTAACCATCTCCATTCTTGCATATCAGATAGTTGGGATTTAACTTCCTTCATTGCCGGCTTATCACCTTCATTACCATTGGGGCACCTAACCTCTTGAGAGTAGGTACTTGGATCAGAGGAATGTTTCATATAGCCTTCATTTGACCCCATGTTTACGTCAATATTATATGATTCCTGGAATTCCATCACATCAAATCCTCTTTTTTGGAGAGCACCTGCCTCTTTTAAAATAAGTGTTCTAACCAGAGGAGAATTGATTATTAATCTGACATAGTCATATCTCTCATCATGGATAAAGTCTACAAGTTGAATGTCTGAGGAGGTAATTAGGCGTAGTTCTTCAATGTCGTTAAATAAGCTTAAGATGTACTGCCTATTTAAGGACCAAGGTCCCCCGTCGTCAAATACGTAATAAAGCACCAGACTTGGTTCATTCGGGTACACAGGACGCCTTAAGTAGCGGGACTCATTTCTCTTATTACTATTGACCATTTGTTCGGATTCTTGGAATTGATAGCGTTCCTGTCTACCTCGAGAAGACCCTATACCCATGTTTTGACTTGGTGCTACCTCAGGGACCCAGTTATTTCTACTTGCAACACTTCCCATAGTAAGATTATCGTGTTTACACGTGGAGGGGTCCACTAGGCTCGGTAGATGTTTTTTTGCTTCACTTAGCTTGTGATTTAAAATGTCTTCGACAATACTACTAACTGCTTCCCTAGATAAATTAGGGTGTTCGGAAGTCCCTGCAGTTTGATTCGTAGTTATGTCCACATTTGGTGTATTAGTTTCGGCATTTTTTAATTGACGTGACTCATAAGTTTTATCTTTTGCAGTGAGATCGGGATGCTTGATCTCCTGCACCCCCTCTTTAGAATTGCAACTTTGTGTGATCCCACCACCCTTTTTGTCAATTTGACGAGCCACCATAGTTTCTTTTGCTTGTGCTGTTGGAGATATAGAGCAAGCGGTGGAGGAGCAGTCCACGATTGTAGGAGTATTTGGTCTGGATAAGACATCTGGGTTCTTAAAGATATCAAAAATGTCTTGGACCCCCCTTTCTAAGGCTCGAAGATTGCTATCCATCCTGTCAGAAGTAACTTTATTTTTAAGTACGGCTGACAGCATAGAGGTACCTTCTGTGTACACCGAATTGTCTGGGCTTCGTGTGGCAACCGGTGGTAGGGTTGCCGATTTAGCTGATGAAACTGGGGGGATTGGGTCAGCTATATTATTTTCGACCGCCGCCTTGCATGTGTTGTTGTTAGTATTCTTGTCTAGCCAAGCCTCGCGAATATCAAGAGTTCTCATAAATTTACGAGATGTTGTTAGACTCGCCTTCGCTTGTTTTGCCTGTTTTTTTCTATTTTTCTTTTCCTTTTTTTTTGATATTTTTTCAATAAAAGCACCATTGTCATCATCACTTATGGTAGTTATACCTTCAGTGACAGTGTCGGGAGTGCTTGTACCTAATTTAGCAATGTTAGTCTCTAACACACCTGTAGCCAAACCCTGCGGGATCTTTAGGTGATTTGCATTTATGATCAGCTCTTTAGTCTTTGTGATGTCACTATTGTCTAGCTGCTTTTTCACGCAGTTAGACTCAATATCATGATTTAAGATCAATTGTGTTAGCATTTCGGGTAGAGCTGTAAGAGCTAGTACCATCTCATTTAATAATCTAGAGTGAGTCTTTAATTCTGATAATACCAATGCTTGGGTCTCTATACAACAGGTCTCAGGAGATATGACTGGATTTCCATTATTTATTTCTAGTACAGAAGTGTTGTCATAGCTTGAATCTTGGACCAGATGTTGTGAAACGTCCATCAATGTAGTTGCTCCTATGCTAAAGATTGGAGGAGTGTCGGCATAAGTAGGACTCACATTCATACTATTTTTTTTGTTGTCTGGTTCGATCACCCTATTACCATCAACATCAGAAGTTGTGCCCTCCTCAGCAAATAGAGATTGCGAGCTTTCTGAGAGATGAACAACATTGGCTATAAGATTTTGTTCATTTGAGCATATTTGCGCACAATCCATCATCTCTCTTTCGGAGTTAGATAAATCCGAGGTGGATAGGGCTATTGCACGAGCAATACTCATTCTGGTGGCCATGTGAGGCACAGATACACTGGTAGAGCGTAGCTTTGATTTAACAGATTTTTTTGCAGCTACTTTAAAAGATTTTTTTGGGCTCATGACTCATTATGCTGTAACAAAAGTGAAGCTCCAGACATATTTTACAGAGGGAAAGTGAGACTACAATAAGTGCCAGAGAGAAGCAATCAGCGAGGTGTAACTAAGGAAGTAGAAATCGTATTTCTGTAAACATGCTATGCCGACATGCGTGCCATTGGAGCAAGATAGTCAAATATGAAAGTAGGGCAGCTGTACAATACAAAACCCGTCAATACCCATCAAACAGATATAAGTCGTGTTCATCAAAGTAATTGAATACAATATATTACGTTCATTGGATATTCGTATGTAAGTTAAGAACACTTAGCTAAATTCATCGCGCGCAGCACCAACACACATGACACGAGTACAACCATCATTTTGGAAAGGGTGGAGGTCACAGAAATGATCGCACCGCGGCTAGCTGCGAGCAGCGAACAGCCGAACAGCCACTTACAGAGCCACTTGCTCTGAGCGCGCGCGCATGAGCGCGCAGACCACAATTCTTAAAGATTTCTGGGTAAAGTGGGAGGAGCCAATCTAAAAAATTAAGTAAAGAGGTGAAATTAGACTCTATATTACATATAGAGATCTTATAATTATATTAGAGAGTCCATTGATCTTTGATCCTTCAGTAAAAACGGACGATAGGTTCAGTAGCGTACCAGTGATGTCTTCGGATATTTTTCAACTTCGAATCCCAGCAGAATACCCAGCCGAACAGCCACTTACAGAGCCACTTGCTCTGAGCGCGCGCGCATGAGCGCGCAGACCACAATTCTTAAAGATTTCTGGGTAAAGTGGGAGGAGCCAATCTAAAAAATTAAGTAAAGAGGTGAAATTAGACTCTATATTACATATAGAGATCTTATAATTATATTAGAGAGTCCATTGATCTTTGATCCTTCAGTAAAAACGGACGATAGGTTCAGTAGCGTACCAGTGATGTCTTCGGATATTTTTCAACTTCGAATCCCAGCAGAATACCCAGCCGAACAGCCACTTACAGAGCCACTTGCTCTGAGCGCGCGCGCATGAGCGCGCAGACCACAATTCTTAAAGATTTCTGGGTAAAGTGGGAGGAGCCAATCAGTGATGTCTTCGGATATTTTTCAACTTCGAATCCCAGCAGAATACCCAGCCGAACAGCCACTTACAGAGCCACTTGCTCTGAGCGCGCGCGCATGAGCGCGCAGACCACAATTCTTAAAGATTTCTGGGTAAAGTGGGAGGAGCCAATCAGTGATGTCTTCGGATATTTTTCAACTTCGAATCCCAGCAGAATACCCAGCCGAACAGCCACTTACAGAGCCACTTACAGAGCCACTTGCTCTGAGCGCGCCAGAAGTACACCAGCTCAAGGAACGGGTTGTGAGTCAAAGGAATATACCTAATAAATCCCTCAGAAAACCAAGAACCAGCACAAAAACGATTGCAATATACACACAAATCCCTGCAAGAGGCACTCAAAACCAATACAGAAAATGGGTCAGAATCAAATTAAGGCGCGCATCAAGCATCAGACTGGTGCTAGAACTGCTTACCAAGTGGTTTCAGTGCAGGATGACAGCGGATTACATTCGAGAATGGACGGGAACTGGGACTGATGGCCGCGAGGACAGAGGGAAAGAGAGACATCTAACTGCATGAGCCAATTGCTAAGTGGTTGGGTGGGGGAAGGAACACAACCTGAATCAAACAAAGGACTAGAGCACAAAGGAAGGGCACTCCAGAAGTAAACCAGCTCAAAATTCAAGTTGGGAGTCAAAGGAAAATTCCAAATAAATCCCTCAGAAAACAAAGAACTAACTCAGAAAATGATTGCAAATGACACAAAAATCCTTAAAAAAGGCTCTCAAGACCAAGCCAAAATATTCATCAGAATCAAAGTAAGGTACTCACCAAGCATCAGACTGGCGCTATGACTGCTTAACAAGTGGTCTCTGTGCACAATGACTGCGGATTATATGCAGGAAGGGAGGGGAAACTGGGAGAGATGGCCACGGGGACAGAGAGAAAGCGAGACATCTGACTGCATGAGCCAATTGCTAAGGGGTTTGGTATGGGAAGAAAAGAGCCCAAAAACAAACAAAGGATGAGAGCTCAAAGCAGGGAACTCCAGAAGTAGACCAGCTCAAGGAAGAGTTAGGGAGTCAAAGGAAAATACCAAATAAATGCCCCAGAATACCAAGAACTAGCTAAAAAAATGATTGCAAAAAAACACAAATCCCTACAAAAGGCCCTCAAAACCAAGTCAAAAAATTGATCAGAATCAAAGTAAGGCACTCAACAAGCATCAGACGGGCCCTACGAATGCTACTTATCAAATGGTATCAGTCCAGCATGACTGCAGACTACTTTCAAGAAATGAGGGGGAACAGTGAGAGAAGGCCAGCAGGACAGAGGCAAAGAGGCACCTGACTGCCTGATCCAATTGCTAAGGGATTGCGTGAGGGAAAGAAAAAAAGCCAGAAACAAACAAAGGACAACAGCGACAGCACAAAGTCAGGGCACTCCAGAAATAGAACAGCTCAACAAACAGGTTGGGAGTCAAAGGAAAACACAAAATGTTTCCCTGGGAAAACCAAGGAATAGCTAAAAAAACCGATTGCAAAATGCACTCAAAGCCCTCCAATAGGCACTCAAAACCAAGCCAAAGAAATTGATCAGAATCAAAGTAGGGCACTCATCAAGCATCAGGCAGGCCCTAGGACTGCTTTCCAAGTGGTATCTGTGCAGGATGATTACAGATTATAATCAGGAAGCTAGGGGAAATAGGGAGAGACGGTCACCAGAACAGAGGCAGAAACCTGACTGCCAGTCCCAATTGCTTAAGGTTTGGGCGGGGGAAATAAAAATACCTGAAACAAAGAAAGGACTAGAGCACAAAGGCCGGGCACTCCAGAAGTAGAACAGCTCAAGCAGTGGGTTGGGAGTCAAAGGGAAATATCAAATAAATCCCTCAGAACACCAAGAACTAGCTGGAGAAAAATAATGATTGCAAAACACACACAAATCCCTCCAAAATGCACTAAAACCTAAGCCACAAAATTGATCAGTATAAAAGTAGAGCACTCAGCAAGCATCATACATGCCCTTAGACTGCTTACTGAGTGGTCTCTGTGGAGGATGACTGCAGATTACAATCAGGATTGGAGGGGGAACAGCTAGAGAGGGCCGCAAGGACATAAGGCAAAATGCCCTGTGCCAATTTCTAAGGGGTTGGATGGGAAACGAAAAACAGCCAGAAAAAAACAAACAACTACAGCACCAAGCAGAGAACTCCAGAAGTAGACCAGCTCAGAGTTTTTAATCAAAGGAAAACATCAAAAGAATCCCTCAGAAAACCAAGAACTAGCTAAAAAAAAACAATTGTAAAATACACACAAATCCCTCCAAAGGCACTCAAAACAAGCCAATAACCGGATCAGAATAAAAGTAAGGCACTCACCAATTATCAGACATGCCCAAAGACTGCTTACCAAGTTGTGACTGTGCATGATGACTGCAGAGTACAATCAAGAAAGGAAGAGAAACAGGGAGAGATGGTCAGAAGGACAGAGGCAGACACTTGACTGCCAGTGCCAATTGCTTAAGTGTTGGGTGTGGAAGGGAAAAATGCCAGAAACGGGGACAGATTACTGTCATGACAGAGGCAAAGATGTACCTGACTGCCTGAGTCAATTGCTAAGGAGTTGACTAGGTGAAGCAGAAAGAAACAAATGACTACAGCACAAAGGCAGGGCACTCCAGAAGGAGGCCAGCTCAAGAATGCGTTGGTAGTCAAAAGAAAATATAAAATAAATCACTCAGAAAACCATAACTAGCTAAAAAACGATCACAAAATACACAAAATCCCTCCAAAAGACACTCAAAACAAAGCCATAAAATGGATCAGAATCACAGTAAGGCACTCACCAAGCATCATATAGGCCCCAACAATGCTTACAAAGTGGTCTATCTGCAGGGTGACTGCAGATTACTATCAGGAAGGGAGGAGAACAGGGAGATATGGTTACCAGGACAGAGGCACAGACACCTGACTGCTAGTGCCAATTGCTAAGTAGTTAGGTAGATTAGCTCAAAAAACGATTAGCAAAATACACTCAAATCCCTCCAAAAGGCACTAAAAATTAAGCAAAAGAAATTATCAGAATCAAAGTAAGACACTCAACAAGCATCAGGCAGGCCCTAATACTGCTTACCAAGTGGTCTCTGTGCAGGAAAGATGCAGATTACAATCAGGAAGGGAGGAGAAACAGGGAGAGATGGTCACCAGGACGGGGCAGACACCTGACAGCCAGTGCCAATCACTTAAGTGTTGAGTGGGGGAAGGAATAATGCCAGAAACAAACAAAGGACTGCAGCACAAAGGCAGGTACTCCAGAAGTAGACCAGGTCAAGGAGTGAGTTGGGGATCAAGGGAAAATACCAAATAAATCCCTCAGAAAAAGAAGATCTAGCTCAAAAAATGATCGCAAAATACACACAAATCCCTCCAAAAGGCAATCAATACCACGCCCTAAAATGTAGCAGAATCAAAGTAAGGCACTCACCAAGCATCAGACAGGCCCTAAGACTGTTTACCAAGTGGTCTCTGTGCAGGATGACTGCAGATTACATTGAAGAAGGGAGGGGGAACTGGGAGAGATGACATCATGCCAGAGGCAAAGAGGCACCTGACTGCCTGAGCCAATTGCTAATGAGTTGGCTAGGTGAAGCAGAAAAAGCCAGAAACAAACAAATGACTACAGCACAAAGGCAGGGCACTCCAGAAGCAGGTCAGCTCAAGAACAAGTTGGTAGTCAAAGGAAAAGACCTACTAAATCCCTCAGAAAATCAAGAACTAGCTAAAAAAATGATCACAAAATACACACAATACCTCCAAATGACACTCAAAACAAAGCCAACAAATTGATCACAATCAGAGTAAGCCACTCACCAAGCATTATACAGGCTCAACACTGCTTGCCAAGTGGTCTCTTTGCAAGATGACTGCAGATTACAATCAGGAAGGGAGGAGAACAGTTAGAGATTGTCGCCAGCAAAACAAAAGAGGTGACGGTTGGAAGGTTTACAATAAATCTTAACCTCTGGCATTGCTCTGGGAAACCCTCCAGACCATCATTCTTCGCCTGCCAAGCCATTAAAAAAGGAGAAAGACCATATGCAAATCAGGCTTGGTCCCATCTCCAAAGGGGTAGTCCAGCCCGAACTGCTAGGTCTGCACGAGACCACAAGATTCCCCAAACATGTTTCAACCTTGTTGGGTGTCATCAGTGAGGAGTAGCTCGGGTCTCTAGTCCCAGCAGGCACGGGACCCACGTCTGGGCATAGCCGTTCCACTCGGGGTGACAAAAGCAAAACAAAAGAGGTGATGTTTGGAAGGTATAGAATAAATCTTAATCTCTGGCATTGCTCTGGGCAACCCTCTAGACCATCGTTCTTCGCCTGCCAAGACATTACAAAAGGGGAAAGACCATATGCAAATCAGGCTTGATCCCACCCCCAAAAGAGACTGTCGCCAGGACAGAGCCAGAGACACCTGACTGCTAGTGCCAATTGCTAAGGAGTTGGGTAGAAAAAGGAAAAAAGCCAGAAACAAAGAAAGGACTACAGCACAAGGGCAGGACACTCCAGAAGTAAACCAGCTCAAAGAACGGGTCGGGAGTCAAAGGAAAACACAACATAAATCCCTCAGAAAACCAAGATCTAGCTCAAAAACCGCTTAGCAAAATACACTTAAATCCCTCCAAAAGGCACTCAAAACCAAGCAAAAAATGGATCAGAATCAAAGTAATGCCCTCAGCAAGCATCAGACAGCCCTAAAACTACTTACCAAGTGGCCTCTGTGCAGGAAGACTGCCGATTATAATCAGGAAGGGAGGAGAAACAGGGATAGATGGTCTTGGACATAGGCAGACACCTGACTGCAGGTGCCAACTGCTTAAGTGTTCGGTGGGGGGAGGTAAAATGTCAGAAACAAACAAAGGGCTACAGGGGGTGTGGCTACAGAGCCATGCAATAGGACCTGTTTCTTGGTTGCTCTTGCGGATCCAGAACTATCCTGATGTGAAGATATGATTGGAATCTCGTATTTCGAGTAATATTGAAGCTGCCGCTGCATGAATATCCAAGGAACAGTATGCTCGTGCTTTCACAGTGAACTGAAGCACTGACTCTGAGTTACATGCAAAAGTAGGAAGAAAGCGTCCCGTGGGTGATGTGACAAAATGGCGACCAGCCTGAGACAAAGGACAGTGCATGATGGCTATGAAGAGGACTGAAAGGGACTGCAAAGCAGAGGTGACTGTATAAGAACACAGCCTGCACAGAATACAGAATTGAAACGGGAAGAAGCAGTGGACAGATTGCCACCATTTTGTTGGGCACAAGAGCCACTGAGAGGTAATAGATGGAGCAGCGGACTGCGCCTAAGTAGAGAGGCAAACACAGAGGACCCGAGGTGGTAAACCCCAGCACAGGGGCTACTATTACCAAGGGACCACTGCCATACAGCAAGCATACTTAAATAATAAACCCGTAATGGCAACGGACCACCTGGATTGAGAAGTAGGAAGAAGCGGATGGTACGAATAGCTGCCAGTACACCGACGTTGATAGTAAAAGTGATAGCGGAGCACGAAGAAAGCTGAGAGGTGGTCCGGTGTGAGAGGAGTATTAGCAGAGACCGCAGAGGACTATGCGGGGGAACTTTACATGCAAAGTGAGCTGGATACAAATCACATTTAAAGGTTTAACAGTTGCCAGCACAGGAAGGCACAGTTGCCTGCGGAAAACAAAAATGATGTAGCATTAAAGCAAGGGGAATCTGATGCAGATGGGAGCTCAGCAAATACACAACACAGGGTGAGTTTGGCAAACAAAGAACGGAAGTGATAAGTGAAACTGCGTTGTTTAAATACTGTACACTTGAGCGGCGTAGATGCCAATATGTAATGATCTGAAATTGACATTTAAGCTAAAAAGAAAATATGTTTTCACTGTTAGCTAAATGCAGGAAGCACAGCCGCTGCCTAAGGTTTGGGCGACGCTGAAAAACACACTATCATCCAAATTAGTTTATAGTAGACAGGATACTGTACCCTCTTGCAGCACTCTGACGCTCGCAAGTAGCCAGGATAGGAGCGAGGTGCAGGGATGCCTGAGATCCAGATTAGGAGCTGGGCAAACGTGGAGAACGGGTGGGGAGGGAAGGGGTTTGGGGCTGTTAAGTGGAAGTTGGCCTACAGCTATGCAAGAGGTGTGGAAGACGGCGATACCAAAGATGGGAGGAGAGTGGAAGTAGTTAAGACTATGGGTGAACTCAAAATAGCAACCTGGAATGTGAAGGGCCTAAACAGCTTTATTAAAAGAAACCGGGTTATGTCATATTTGAAGTGCCAGAAAATAGATGTAGTTCTTCTTCAAGAAACTCATCTAACCAAATATAGACAAGGCACATTGGCACGGAAATGGAGAGGGGCGACTCAGGGCTCAACATACTCGGAGTATGCTAGAGGGGTCCTGATATGGATAGCACCTGCAGTCCCGTTCAAGATCCTGCAAACCTTCCTAGACAAAGATGGCAATATGGTAATTTTTCGGGGATTGGTTGAAATATGTATTATTAATATGTACGCCCAAACAGATTATGTATCCCAAAATTAGTCCATATAGGGATTGCGCATTGATGTGGGGAGGTGATAATAATTGTACATTGGACCCGAAGAAAGATAGATCAGATGATAAATGTACTCATACAACCCCTGCAGCCAAAACTTTAAATAGGTTGTTGTGCACATTTAAGTTAGCTGATGTTTGGAGGACATGATACCCGCACGACAGAGTATATTCCCACTACACTACCCCACAGAATTTATATACAAGACTGGATGGATTATGTGTTTGTAGGGGAGGAATCGTTGACCGAGTTCACACAAACTGAGTATAAAGTTGCCCCACTGTTCGTAGCTTGGAAGGCCCCCCCCCCCGGCTAGAATACCGATGTGGAGACTTAGGCGTCAAGCACTGAATGACACATTTGAGAGACGAGGTGAAAGAATACTTTAAGTACAACACTGGCAGTGTAATCTCAGGCGGTACACTGTGGGAGGCCTTTAAAGTGATGGCGAGAGGAGCGGCTATACCTAAGTCGAAAGGGATGCAAGATGTTATTGAGTGGTATTTACAAAAAACAGAAAGCAGATTAGAAACCATACTGTGAACAGGGACGAGGTCCCTAGAAGAAGACCAGGAGGTGTCTTGCTTACAACAGGAGTGCAGGGAACACTGGGAAAGGTTGGGTAAATTAAGCTACAGAACATACATCAAGAGACAACATGCAGAGGGAGACAAGCTGGAACGATAACTAGCTTGGTTATATAAAAGTGAGACCACACGACAGACAATTAGGGCAGTGAAAGGAATGGATGAAGAGTTACGAGAGACCCAATAGGAAGTGAACAAGTCCTTTTACGAATATTATACACACTTGTATACAAAATCTGTGGAAGGGGATGAGGAGGATATAAGGATGCCTTAACAGAGATCTGTCTTTCTAAACTAAATAAGGAGGAAAGAGACAGTCTAGAGATACCCAATAAGGAAGAAGAATTAGAGAATGCTATAAAGAAACTAACGACTATCAAGGTCGCAGGGGCGGATGGGCTCCCCCAGAATTTTATAAAGAATATCGGGCAGAAATCCTTCGCCCATTACTGGCAATGCTAAACAAAGCACTGGACAAGGGCAGTCTGCCCGTGTACCTGAGAGAGTCGATAATTATCCTTCTCCTTAAACCGAATAAGCCAGAGACCGAATGTGGCTCAAACAGGCCTCTTTCATTGCTGAAACAGATGGCAAGATCCTCACTGCAGGGATGGCAAGGAGGCTTAGACTGCTCATTGATACGCTTATTCATCCAGATCAGACGGGGTACATCCCACACAGAAATATTACCAACTACCTGAGGAGATTACACCATATAATAGATTATACCCAGGGAGGAAAAGAAGAAGCAGCAGTAGTGTCACTCGATGCAGTAAAAGCGTTTGGCTCAGTCAGATGGCCTTTGCTGTGGTGGTTCTGAAAGAGTTTGGCATCGGACCCACATACATTAAGTGGGTGCGATTGCTGTACACCGAACCAATAGCAAGGGTCAAAACAGGCACTAGTATTTTTGAACAGTGGCAGTTGAGTAAAGGCACGAGGCAGGGATGCCCTTGGTCTCCGATGCTTTTCATCTTAGCGCTGGAGCTACTAGCTGTTTACTTAAGGAAAGAATATGGGGAAGCAGGTATTGGAACCTCAGTGGGGAGACATCTGATCTCGTTATACGCAGATTACATGCTCCTGTACCTGCTGCACCCGGAGGAGAATTTAAAATATGTCTTGGCATGATGGAACGGTATGCTACACTGTCAGGTATAACCATTAATCCACATAAATCGAGTCTGTACCCCCTGGGTAGGTACATAGGGAATCTCATACATGTATTACTGGTGTTACCAATTAAGTTGGAGGTTGATAAATTTTGGTACTTGGGGGTAGACATTTACCGCGACCTTAAGAGAGAAAATATACAGAATACGAGAAGGCAGTAAATAATATCATCAGCTACAAATCATTTTGGACTCAATTACCACTGTCCATGATGGGGCCTGCAGCATTATTGAAGATGGTGGTGCTACCTAGACTCTTCCATTATTTTGCAAATATCCTGTTCGCCATACCAAAAATGTTCTTTAAGAAACTACATAGCACATGCAGGAGCTTCATATGGCACAATTGAAGATGCAGGGTGGCATTATGGAAACTCCAGAACTCATATGAAACGGGGGGAATAAAACTGCCACATTTTGAAGTATATTTTATGGCTAGCCAGTTGCAATTTGTGTCCAAGTGGCTGTCATACGGTCAAACACCCGAATCGAGGTTACTACGGGCAGAGAGCACACCATTATTTTTGAATTAAGTTATATGGCTACCTGATGCGCGCACAACCCGTGCACACTTACTGTTGCCCCAAGGGTGCATAATGTAAAGGAGGGCTTGCTTCTGGATAGAAAACACAACACTGTACTCTCCACATATCCCATTGGTTGCCTTGGAGGAGGTGGATTAACACATGAGGCTTAATGTGAGGACGAGTTGTGAACCCATGGGAGTAGCTACAGTGGGGGATGTGCTGAAGAAGGGAGTGCCTAAGGAATTCAAAGAACTGAGGGGAGACACCGGGGTACACCGGGGGCAACATATCACGTATTCCAGACTCTTGAGGAGCTTAATACACAGATGACCGGAGATTGAGACATCCTTACAACCGGATGAGGTCATAGAGACATTGTATAATGTGTCGGAAGGGGGACATGAAGTCTCGCTGATTTATGAGCTGTTGATGTCCAAAGTAGGGAAGGACTTAGGACAGACAAGGCAGGATTGGGAAGAAGACCGACAGGAACCAGTGTCGGATGGGATGTGGAATAGAGCTATGCATTATCATAAAAAAGTGTCACGGAATGCACAACTAAAACAGATCCAATTATGCATAACCCATAGAGCCTATCTCACTCGGAACAATATATCCAAATTCAGTCGTGCGGAAACACAGTAATGCCCAAAGTGTGGGTAGATAAATGCAGACCTGGTACATATGTTCTGGGCATGTGTAGAGATTGGCAGATTTTGGGGAGAAGTAGCCCAAGCATTAGAAAAAGAAGAGATCACCCTGGATGTGGGTTCCCCCATGGCTTGTCTGTTAGGGGGCATCCCCAGGCCCAAACAGGCTAGACACGTGAGCAAGCTCAAGGACTTAGCATATATACTGGCGAAGCGTAGAATAGCGATGGGATGGAAAGCACAAATGAGGCCAGAGGTACAGACCTGGTGGCGAGACTTATTAAAATGGGCTAACACGGAGACTATGTTGTGGCAGGAAGAGGTAGATAGGAGCACGGAACGAGGGGTGTTGGAAGCTTGATTTGGCCACCTCTGAACATGTTGCGCGATATGTAGTGTAAACGCTCGGACAAGAAGATACTGTAGCTAGGAGGGTTGAGAATGAATAAATGAGAGGTTTTAATAGAGGGTGCAAAGTAATCCGGGGATGGGAGGGGGGAGTTGTGGGGGGTAGAGTAGTATTTGGACAATTTAATGTGATATGTCTACAATGATAAAATGTATGTGAGTTGTTTTGGTAATGTTAAAAACCAGTAAAAATTGTTTAAAAAAACTAAAAAACAAAGGGCTACAACACCAAGGTGGGCACCTCAGAAGTAGACCATGTCAAGGAGCCAGTCGGGGTTCAAAAGAAAATACCAAATAAATCCCTTAGAAAAAGAAGAACAAGCTAAAAGAAATATCGCAAAATACACACAAATCCCTCCAAATGGCGATCACTATCAAGCCATAAAATGGATCAGAATAAAAGTAAGGCACTCACCAAGTATCAGACAGGACCTAATGCTGCTTGCAAAGTGTTCTTTGTGCAGGATGACTGCAGATTACATTCAGATAGGGAGGGTTAATGGAGAGATGGCCACTAGGACAGAGGCAAAGAGACACCTGACTGCCTGAGCTAATTGCTAAGGGGTTGGGTGGGGGAAGGAAAAAAGCCAGAAAAAAAACAAATGACTACAGCAGAAAGCAGGGCACTCCAGAGGTAGACTAGCTCAAATAAGAGGTTCGCAGTAAAAAAAAACACCAAATAAATCCATCAGAAAACAAAGAACTAGCACAACATTTTTGCAAAAAAAACACAAATCCCTCCAAAGGCACTCAAAACCAATCCAAAAAATGGATCAGTATCAAAGTATCGCACTCATCATGCATCATACAGACCCTAAGACTGCTTACTGAGTGGTCTCTGTGCAGGATGACTGCAGATTACAATCGGGAAGGGAGGGGAAACAGCGAGAGAGGACCGCCGGGACAGAGGCAGAATGACACATGACTGTCTGTGCCAATTGCTAAGTTGTTGGGTGGGGGAAGGAAAACATCCAGAAACAAACAAAGGACTGCAGCACAAAGCAGGACACTCCAGAAGTAGACCAGACCAAAGGACAGGTTGTTAGTCAAAGGAAAACACCAAATAAATCCCTCACAAAACCAAAAATGAGCTAAAAAAACAATTGCAAGATACACACAAATCCCTCCATAGGCACCCAGAACCAAGCCAATAAATGGATCAGAATCAAAGTAAGGCACTCACCAAGCACCAGACATGCCCTAAGAGTGCTTATTGAGTGCTCTCTGCGAAGGATGACCGCATATTACAATAAGGAATGGGAGCGTGAACAGGGAGAGATGGCCGCCAGGACAAAGGCAAAGAGACACCTGACTGCATGAGCCAATTGCTAAGGGTTTGGGGGGGGCGGGGAAGAGACAGAAACATACAAAGGACTACAGCATAAAGGCATGGCACTCCAGATGTAGACCAGCTCAAATAATGGGTTGAGAGTCAAAGGAAAACACCAAATGAATCCCTCAAAATGATAATAATATAATACTTTGAGGATCTAGTACAATGACAGACAACATACTTTAAGCCAAAATCCCCTCTCATCAAAGCATCAAGGTTGGAGACAGAGGTGAACATCCTCTTTTATTATGAGACATTTCTAATGTGCTATCTCAGACTGCAGACTTGCACTGATCTGGGATTCTGGAAGAGGTTGGTTAGTTATTGCATAGCAAATGTCCTTTCATCCATACATTGCATAACGGTTACTCTTTTCCACCCTTGCAAACTAAGATTACACAGGCATTAACAGGACATTGATCAATGTTATAAAAAGGTCATATGATACTAGTCAGTAACTGAGGTCTACCAGGGACAATAGTGCTGCAGTTTCTAAACATTGTCCTGGGTCTGGGGCGCCCTCATTCTCCCATGAATAAGGAAACCCTCATTAATATTAATCAACATCAAGGTGGTGCCAAAACGTCATGCTGGGAAGTCACCACAGTAACTTTTAAACATAGGAAGCTGCTCTACCGAAGAAAATCAGCCTGCTTGTAAAATCCTCATTAGTTGACAGAACACAGCCAATCATTCAAATCATTCACATTTTATTATTATTATTGTTGTTACTGTTGAGCGCCGACTTAGTTTCGGAAAGCAATGGAGCACTGTACAGTTACAGGGGGAAGAACAAAATTAGAGGGAGCAAAGAAAAATGGAGCATGCGAAGAGCTAACAAGGGAGGGCAAGGATGGGCAATTGGCAGCAAGGAACTACACGTTTTTAGGGGTGGAGACAGTAGGTAGCAGATCACAGAGTCTCAGGTAGGTTGGGGAGCGGAGAGTACATGGACCTAGGTGTTAGAAAGGAGCCATTACTTGAAAAGGAAGGTATTGAGCTCTTTCCTGTACTGTAGAAGTGATGGGACAACTCAGATTTTGATGGGGGTGTGGGGGGTGTTCCAGAGTATTGGATACTAAAAGAGAAGGCCTGTCTTCTGGTTTGTTCCTTCCAACACCATATGAGTTCAAGTCTGCCCATTTCCTTCCTTCTGATGGATCACAGGCCTGATGAGTTTCTCTATGAGATAGCTTTGGGACGTCTGTGTCAGATGATGTCAGTGAATTTGCAGAGTCCTTTGATGAGTCTTGCTGCAGCATGAAGGACACATACCAGGGATGTCAGGGTGGTTGCCGGAAGACCTTCCAAAAGGGAATTTCTACCATCCAGGTGGGAGAGAACAAAGGCTTGGACAGCAGATCTGAAGTTGTTATCTCTGATAAATGGCTTGATTCTCTTTTGGGAGAGACAGTTGGTACCAAGCCGTGTCTTCCTTGCTATGTGTTGTTTGAGTGTGAGGTGTCTGTCGATGTTGACTCCAAGGGACTTGGCACAGGTGGCCAGCTGGGGTGTGAAGACCTTGAGGTACATAGCAGAGAGCCAGGTCTGGGTGTCAGGGTGTTCAGTGTTGTAGGTCAGCAGTAGCAATTCAGTCCTGGAGGGGTTAAGCTAAAGGTAAGCACTGGACATCCAGGACTTCATGAATGTGAGGCAGGCCTTGAGCCGGTTAATGTCTTCGACGGGGTATATCTTGAGGTACATGTGCGTATGAGTGGATATGGATGTTTTGGGGATAGAGGAGGGTTCTGAGCATTAAAACTCGTAGGGGACAGAATGGTTCCTTGCAGGATTCCACAGTTGACAAGTAAAGATAGTAATCTGGAAGAGTGGTGATGTTGATTGTCAGTGAGTGCCTGGTGGTCTACTGTCTCAAATGCTGCTGAGAAGTCGAGGAGAACTAGGAGACAAGAATGGCCATCATCAAGGATTTTAGGGGCATTGTGGATGTCCTTGATGGTAGCTGTTTTGATAAAGAATCTGGTCTGAAGCCAGATATGTAGGACTGAATTAGATAATTGCTTTGATGTGTTGGTGGAGTTGGCTAGCTAGTGCTTCCTCAACGATCCAACCTAGGAAGGGAAGATGGGTGATGGGGTCGTAGTTGCTGAAATCATTCGGGTTCAGTGAAGGTTCCTTAAGAAGCAGGAGGATCTGTCCAGTCTTAAGGATCTTTGGGAAGGTGCCTTGAGTTATAGAGTTTTTGATGATTGTCAGGTAAGGGAGAAATGCTTTAGTCAGAGGGGTCTTGTGTACGGATGCAGAGAGGATATGATGTGGCCTTGAATGATGCTAAGGTGTCAGCGAGGTCTTCTATTTTTACTGTCTTGAAAGTTGTCCAGGTAGCTGTGGTTTTACGAGGTGGGATGTGTAGTGTGCTGTTAGTTGTGGCATTGGTGTCTATGTATTGGCTTTGGTCTTGGTGACAAAGGAAGAGTTGATGGCGGTGTAGGTTTCGATGGAGTCAGGCACTGGGTTGGTGCAGTGCTTGATGTGTTTGAAGAGGGCTCTGCTTTCATTGTTTGTTCTTGGTAGAGGGGCTCCCAGACCTTTTTTGTGAATTGTTAGGCACTTGGGGTTTCACCTTAAGTTACACTGGCTGATCCAGATGTGGACCCCTTGCTCACTGTGCTTAGAAAAGCACAGCTTCATCTAACAGATGAGGCCAGACTAGGCCGAAACACATGTATGGGGTTGCTGTTGATGCGCATGTTCAGAGGAGAATTGTCAAGCATTTCAGTGCTGGACTACCTTAGTGGGTGGGACCAGACTGATATGCAAATTGATAGTTCTCCTCTGTGAAAGTTATAGTGAGGTAAGACATGGTTGTAGACTCTTCCGGGCTGGCACCGTCCCATAGAAAGTGTATTTTGGCTGTGTTCCTTCTTGGTAGAGAGGCTCCCAGACCTTTTTTTTGTTTTGGTAGTGGTTGACCTTGGCAGTGTTTTCAATCATCTGCGTGTAGCACAAGTGAACATGCATTTATTCAGGTTAGCCTTAAGTTCCTCCATTTTTTTGCTTCATGCACTCACTCTATTTTGCGATCGCCTATTTGGAGCTGGAAGGAATATGTTTGCCGCACTGAAATACTGAGCCACACGGAAATGTTGCTTGCAAATAACGATGAGCTCAATGTTTATGCAGAGTTGAGTCTTGAACAGCCAGGACTCAGTATGATAAGATTTACAGGGTGCCATCTCATCTGTAGCTGTTAATTGCATGGGTCTCTCAAATGCATGCACACATAATGTATGCTGAATGTACCATGAAAGGGTTATCCTAAATAAACTGTAAGACACACCGATCCACAGTAACCCTCGGTCATGAAAACAAAGATAATGGTGGTAGGAGTGTTTCCTTTCAGTGAGAACAGTCTGTTGTCTTGTAAGGTCAGAACGTTAGAATGTACAAGCATGAAATCACTGATGCATGTATGTTTTCACAGAAAACCCTTTATGTAGCAGGAAACTGTAAACTATTTTTGACATGGCACTCACAGCAGAACTCATGTAAACTGGGTTGCATAAAAGACATGATTTCCTTTTTGTAAATTGCTCCTTTCTCCACAACTATTGTTGTGTGGAACCTGGGTCCACTTGAAGCTAATCAACTCTGTTGTTTATACTTGCCTCCGTGTCTGATGGTCTTGTCTTATCTTATTTACATTACCAGATTTTGGTTTTACAATTGGCACCCAACGTGGGGTCCTTTCAAGGATGATACATCGTATTTCGTGGATGAAGTGACCAAGCATTGGGACCACCGATGAACAGGTTTCCCTCCCAAATCTGAGATGAAGTTTCTCGCAGCTGCTACTAGTGATCCACATCAGCCTCTCTGCTCATCGATCATCCCGACAAGGGGTCCGGATCATAGCTGTGTGACTTTGTTTCACCCTTTTGAAGACAACTAGTCACAGATGTCGTTTGATCGGAAAGTTTGATTTTGATTGAAATCAGGTGAGTTTGTTTCGAGTTGGTTGCACAAAAACATTTTCCAAAATATTTTGGCAGGTGAGATACCGTCTTGTGTAAAAATGTCTGGTTTCAGTAAAATGCACACTTGTTGGGCAATGGTGTGCTGTTGCAGAAAACAACCCAGTAGGTTAGAATATGGACAGCCTACCCCACCTGAAGGTTCTCCCTCTCATGACATGCATATTTAATATTGGTTAGGAACAATTGTTTTTAATCGTCTTTGGCATCGCCAGACCAGACATGTACCTGATTTACAATGGCTCATTTCAACTGGCAGGGATACGGCATTTGTAGTCAGTTTCATTGCAGAAAAAGGCTAGGCCAGCTGCTTTTCATGTGGTCTGTGATTGGCACAAAGAGGCAACCCAGCGCATCAAATGTAGACAGAAGCAAGCTCACACACATATAACCAAAGCAGATAAAGCTTCAGTACATGACCAAAAGCAACAGGAAGACTGTGATAGGGTGACAGATAGAGCCATACAGTTAGACATATGCTAAATATTCCCACCCAAAGAGCTGCACAAAGCCGATAAATTAATGGATGCACTATTGAGTGAAAGACAAGAACACCACCTCTCTATGTACCTTTGCCGTGAGCGCTGACTCAAGCATTGCTGCATGTAGCCAACACCAATTCTTGGTCTTCTGCACCTCCCACAACAGAGCTCCTTAAGGCTATGCCCCCTAGCTCCCCTGCCACTTCCAAATCCGATACCCCTTTATTGCAATATTCATGACCGCTTAGTTATCAGAGAGCAAGGTTTCATAGCGCACTGACGGAGAAGAAGAAGGCAAGGTTAGAAGAATAAGCAGAAGACTATATACTGGAAGGGATTGAATTAGCTGTCTCATATATTTTGACTGACTACCATACCACTGAACGGAAACATTTGTTAGAACACATGGGAAAAACACTTGCCCGAGAATGGTGCAAACTCGCTGATACCGCAGTACACAGAGAATTGCAACATTTAAATCATTCAGCATCCACCATCAATACACTAGAAGATGCACCTCCACACCTATTTGAGCTGTTCTCACATAAGGAGGATCTACATGAACTACAGATACAAAGCTAGATGCTTTAGGAATATCTTGTCCTTTAATAAATAATGCGTTCATTCAGAAAAGCACCCTCCCCAAACACAGTGAAAATACTGCAGAAATGCGCATCATCACTAGAGACGATCTTAGATGGATTTCTAATACATCTCTTTCCCCTATGGAGATCCATGACGCATTTAAGCAATATTCCCCATCATTCAGAAACAGGTATTACAAATAATGGCTGAATACCTACTGTGTTTGTGTTGTGCAGCAGATGTTATGAAAATATATAAGCGCACCTTCACAGATGATGCTTCACTCACTTCCCTGTCCCTCGACTTAGCTTTACTGCTCAACAATTGGATTGAAAAGGACACCGCTCAGATGCCCATGAGAGAGGTGCCTCTGACACTCGTCCCAGAAAGAGAGGAGCGAGCCAATGGTGATGGGCCTGCTACAGTTTATTGAACAATTTGTATGTGTCCCCTTTTCCAGACAAGAAGCTAACACGATTAAGCTTAACATCCCAGACATAAGGAAGAACCGCACTGGGTTCTATAAGGACGTACAATCGGTATTGGCTTCTACAGTTTTTTATCTTAAAAGATATGGATTTGTTATTTCCCATAATTTTACCTTTCTGATTTATGGAAAAAAGTCAGCAACATAGATGATAATGGGGCATTGGGGGAACATCACCAGACCTTATGGCTGCCAACATACAGAGAAAAGCTGCCGAGAAACCTCCAGAGAAAAAAATAGCATTACCTAACTCCATCCTTGCTAAACGTAAGACTTTAGTACCATAGAAAAGGATTATATGGGACAAAATAACGGCCTGCGTGCAAGGGAAATCTGAAGGGGCAACAGAGTATTTCAATAGATTTGAGCAGGTATTTTCTGAATCAGGAAATAGATTGTTTGTTGAGAAGTTTGTACATGCTCTCTTGCCCGAAATTCAGTCTCAAATCAAGGCTTCGTAGAGTGCCTGCTAACAAAGACACTTTCTGAGACACTGTTGATGGATCAGTATTATGAGAACAGAGTTAACAATGAGAAAGAAAGTGCAGAAAAGAAAAAAGTGGATCTGAAGACTAGGGTGTTGTTACAGCAGGTAGCTAGTGGACTGCAAGGATATCCCCAAAATAGGGGACAGGTTGCGCAACACATTGGGATATTGAATGAAAATCAGTGCACCTACTGTAAGCAGGAAGGCCACTGGGGGGCGCACTGCCCAATACTCCAGCAGAACGGATACAGTATGTATGTGAGACGAGGATGAGGATGCAGTAATGGCATGCAGGGACGTTTTCGCAGCATCAACAGTTCACCAATAATACAGCAAATACAGACACACAACAATTGAGTAATCTGGAACCGACCTCTATACCTGTCGATCAAAAATGAACTTACGTTACAATGAAATTTGGTGGTAGGCCACACACATTCTAGTAGTTGATACTGGTGCACAGAAGTGCTCAACTGATCACCTATCCGTTCCAGATCTTCCTGTCAGAGCAACATAATGTTTCTATAGAGATCGCTGGTCTCCAAACTGGTACCTATTTCTCTTGGACCATTCACTGATGCATGTCCTTTTCTATTGACAACTAACTGTGGTGAAAACTTGTAAGGTTTGAATTTACTGAAGATATTATATGCTGTTATTTACTGGTCACCCGATGGTATATATTTGACTATTTCATTGCAGCACACTTCTACATCTCAGTTTTTAGCATTCCCAGCTCCCACTGAATTGCAAAGTGTATCCACTAATGTATGGGCCCTTAGCAATAATGATGTGGGAATGACCAATGTTGAACTAGTACGCATCTAGTTAAAGCAAAATGTCACATTACCGCGCATACCACAATACAAGGTTTCAGTGGACGGATTACAGGTTGCACTTGTAACAGTCCCATGCTTCCTGTATACAAGAAGGGTGACAACGCACTGCCTTACCATTTTGTAATTGATTCATGGGCCATCAATATAATTGTTTGTCCCCAATTTACCATTGTACCTGGCATCACAACTATTTTGACTATGATTCCTGCCAAGGCCATCCATTTTTCTGTGGTAGATTTAAAGAATGCATTCTTCAGCATACCGCTGACAGTAGGTACTTGCTCGCCTTTACTCTTGGGGGTTGTCATTTACATTCACTAGAATACCCCAAGGACACACTGATAGCCCTAGAATTTATATTAGGGCCCTCAAGGAACAACATCACACTTTAGAATGACCTTAATCTTGCACATTGATACAGTAAATTGACAACCTACACATTGCTGTGGATTCTGAGGAACCTTGCACGGAGGGCACTGTATTGTTGTTAACACACTTGGCTAACAACGGTCACAAGGTTTCTTCCTTACTCCAATATTGTCAACAGGAGGTTGCCTACTTAGGATACCTCCTGTCGAAGGAGGGTAGGTGTCTTGCACCAGAAAGAATACAGGCTATCTCTGACAAGGCTGTTGCAAACACACAAATTGAAGTTAGAACGTTTATCAGGATGACGTCCTATTGCAGGCAATCGATTCTGAATGTTTCCCTTTTTATTAACCCATTATTAGCACTAACGAAAAAAGTTGTAGCTCTACCTCTACCTTGGGATTCAGCTTGTCAAGATGCTTTTGATATGCTCAAAACTGCTTTGTGTTCTGCTCCAGTATTTGGCACACCAAACTACACTACGGAATCTGTGTTATTTGTGCATGAAAGTGATGGTTGTGCTTTGACTGTTTTAACGCAGAAACATGGGGGAATAAACAGACTGTGTGGCTATTTCTCCTCCTCATTGGACCCTGGTGCATGCGCTTTGCCTAATTGTCTTAAAGTTGTGGCTGTTGACCCTGCATCAGCACAACAGAGTGAAGGCATGGTTTTGGGTCTCTCCTTAACCGTCAAGGTGCTTCATTCAATAGATGTACTATTTAACAGAACGCAAACCCAACATCTCACAACTGCCCAGCTGACTACATACAAGCTCATTTTGTTTGCGCCTCACATCAAAATTAAAAGTTGTTACACATTAAACCCAGCTGAACTGTTACCTCCTGTCATGCCTGTCCCACTGGCGCACACATTGGGAACCATCATGGACTATTTGGAACACATTGATCTTCATAATACTCTTTGAACAACCCCTATTCACACTTTGGTCTTTAATTTCCATTTGCACGACTTTGGTACTTTCTTATTTAATTCAGCTAACTACATGTACCATAATGCACAAATTCCCATTCATCAGTATTGGAACCACAATCCCCAGAAGCCCTAGCGATCAGTGCTGCTTCCACCTTCTCAGGACCAGAGAGGGAGGAGGCAGATTACCTGCAGGTGTGTTGCTCCAGGTGCTGCCAATAAGCCTGCCTAAGTACAGGGCAGGGCTGTATTTAAGCAGTTGCCTGCAGGAGCTCAGTCTCTTGCATTAAGAGTTCTCCCAGCACCTTTTTGCCTTGAGCCATGAATTGTATGCTGTTCCTGTTGCCGTATTATCCTGCTTCTGATCCAGTGCCCTTTGCCGGCTCATCTGGGCTCCCTGCCTTACCGCCTGCTACACTCCTCTGCCTTCTGCCCTGTTCCTCTGGGCTCCCTGCCTCGCTACCCTGCTCCTTTGGGCTCGCTCCTTGCTTCCCTGCTCCTCTGGGCTCCCTTCCTTGCAGCCTGCTACACTCCTCTGCCTGCAGCCCTGCTCCTCTGGGCTCCTGCCTTGCAGCCTGCTACACTCCACTGCCTTCAGCCGTGGTCCTCTGGGCTCCCTGCCTCGCTGCCCAGCTCCGCTGGGCTCGCTCCATGCTGCCCTGCTCCTCTGGGCTCTCTGTCTGCAGCCTACTACAGCTCTCTGTGTCCGGCTCCTCTGGACTCCCTTCCTTGCAGCCTACTACAGTCCTCTGCAGTCCACAACAGTTTGCCTGCACCTTGTGCCATCCTTTACTGCAGCCCTGCTTCCTTGTTTGCAGCCCCCCTATTTCCTGGCTAATGCTCCCTTGCTCTCTTCCTTGTTTGCAACCCCCTGTTCTTGATCCTTGTCTTTCTCTTCCTTGAGTCTTCTGTCCTCCCCTTAGGTTATCCATTTCCGTTATACTGTTCCATTCTTTTCCTTCTGCTAGCTTTCTCTTGTCTTTCCAGCCCTGAGTTACTGTTCTACTATTCCGTGTACAGCTTCCGGTCACCATTCCCTACAGTAAGATACTAGGTTCTGCCCTTCCTTTCTTCCGGATCCTGTTATGAACCTTGTTCTCTTTGACTTCCTTTTCCCTGGATATTTCTGTTCTTGTCTTCACTTGTGTCTTATGTAAATCATTTGTACAGAGATTGACTGTTGGTTTCCGGCAGGCAACCTCTGCCCCTTCCCTTGTCACGTTTTCAGTGTCGTACTTTGTGTCATTGTTTGGTTCCTGCTGGACCCGTACAGGCTTCAGTCTTGTGAAGTACTGTTACCTTGTTTGTGCATTAGGGTTCAGGTGCAGACACCCATTGCTGTTGTTCGCAGCCATGAGCATGCAGAGTGGGCCCCCGTTATAGCAATCTGTGCAGAAGGCTGGAGTTTCCAAAGGTCCGTGGAACACTCCCATTTCTGCATACACCCCAAGAGGGAATCCAGTTTGTTTGTACCTTTGTAATCCCTGCCCCTTTTTGTTCACAGCTACTGTTGCCTATTCTTCTTTCTTGTTGAGCTTCCTGCTGTGTGTGCTTATCTGTCACCTTACATCAGCACAGCTACCCTAAACCTACATGGGTGCCCTGTGCCACTCTTGACAGAGTGCCATTCCTGTCACCTCCCCTAGAGGAGAGGAGCCATCCTGATACCAATCATGATTGCATCTTTTTTTACTGAAAATGAAATAAAAGGGGCAATCGATTAAACTGACACAACTCTTCCATCCCCAAAGGAGAAATATTTTATGATGGTTCTTGCTTTAAACTTCTGCATGGCACTTCTACTGCTGCCTATGCAATCACCACACTAGATACTGTGGTAGAAACGAGGAGGATCCCTTACAGCTCTTCACAAGCAGCAGAAATAATTGCCCTGACTTGAGCTTGTGAGATATTTCAAGGGTTGAAAGTAAATATCATGCAGACCGTCAGTGCGCCTTTGGTGTAGCTCACAATGTTTGGAAACTATGGGCCGAAAGGGGATTTCTAACATTCCATGGCACTGAGATTAGGCATGGTCCCTTGATAGTGCAGCTTTTATCAGCACTAGCATTAACTAAACAGCTATAAATAATGAAATGAGCAGGCCACCAGAAAATCACTGACATTATTTTGAAAGGCAATGCTTTCACAGACCGAATTGCCAGTCAATCAGCCACAGACTTACAGTCTGGAATGAATGTATTGGGTCCTGCTAGATGGGTCGCTGAGACTGGGACGATGGAAGAGGGCATTAGCAGTGTAAAAGAGATTCAGGCCAAGGCCACAGCCAAATAAATCAAACAGTGGAGTTCGGGACCAGCTCGCGTAGATGAGGACAGTTGTTGGGTTGACCATGACAAACAGAAATGGATGTTACCGGATGCATATTTACAAGCTATAGAGACCATAGCCCATGGCCCAGCCCACAAAAGCACAAAAGGCATCTGTAAACACCTAGACACAGTTTGGAGGAACTCCAACATACCCAAAATAGCAGACTGCCTGATAAAGAATTTCATGATCTGTTTACAGCCTAACATTGGGAGAGGAACACCAGTACCTAAGGGCAGCTTTGGTCCACCTTTCATTCCCTTCGAGGTAATAAACTGATTTAATTGACATGGAAATATGTTCTAGTGGTAGTTTGTGCATTTAGAAAAGGGGTTGATGTTTTCCCTCTGAAAGATAACACTGCAATCTCAACCGCAAAAGTAATGCTAAAAGAATACTTCCCTGTTTTGGTTTACCAAGGGTAATCTGCAGTGCTTAATTTGTGCGGGTGGTTGGAGGTGCCCAACACCGGCACTCTTTTTTTGGGCACCAGAACTAATCATGGGGGGCCAGCGCACGTGCAATTGCTTTATTTGTTCTTCCACTTCACTTTGCTTCATTATAAATCATTGGGTTTGTTTGTCATTGTGATCTCTTGTGCTTGCAGGTGCAGGCCATGGCTGGCTGGGCCTGAATAGGGCCAGCAATAGCAATGAACAACAAGTTACAAACAACAGCCAATGAAAACTGCCATTCTGTTGTTACTATCCAGTATTTGATACATTCTGTATAGTAACACATAATGTGCAGTTTTCATTGGCTGTTCTTCTGGGTCAGTGAAATTACATAGTGACGTGTTGTTACAGGAGGCAGTGCGGCACCACATTCATTTCACGAGTTGCTGTGAAGTGGTGGTGTCTAGGTGTTGCATGTGAGAGAGAGAGCCTGCCCTGCTGCACTGCATGGTGCGGCCTAGTTCCTTCCTGGGGCCCCCCTCTGCCTGCTTTTTCATTTGTGCGTGCCAGTGTGCGCCTCCCGACCGCCCACCCTGAGGCCCCAACAAGAGAGAAGACCAAGTCCCAGTCGGCAAAGCTGGTAAGTCTGGACTGAAAACAGCAGCCTGTCCTGAGCCTGTCACAGTGATCAGGCAAGGAAGGGCCAGGTCGGGGCCCGGGCGGCGACGCGATCCCCTGGTGGGGTCCTGACTTGCCAAGAGTCAGGACCCCAACAGCGGCCCGTCCGCACCTGGGATTCTGTCTGTGTGACCTGTGTGCTGCTGACCAGAGTGCCATGCCCAGGACATTTCTGTTAGCACCAGGCAGGGCTGCCGCGGCCCATACTGAGTTGGATGACTCTGCCACGGCGCGGGCCCATGGATTTATGAGTGCCCAAATTAGTACGTTTTTTACTTTTTTCTTTTAAAACCTGACCTTCCGTGGGGCCGGTGGCCGGGGCCCCACCCCACGGAAGGGAGGTTTTAAAAGAAATAAGTATTTTTGAGTGGTGGCTGGGCCCCATCACTTTAAAAGTGATGGGCCCCAGCCCCCCAAATATACATTTTTTCTTTTAAAATCTTACCTTCCATGGGGCTGCACACCTATTTTTGTCATCAGCATGGCCGCGGTGGCTTTGGCGGGTGGCCCCATGGAAGGTAGCCTAAAGTGATTGAGGCAGCTCCACTCAGGCAGCAATACTCAGGACCGGGCGGGGCACGGGCGGCAGCGTGGTCTTCATCCCTGGTGGAGTCTTGCTGGGTCGGAGCGGTGAGTGCACTGTGGCCATGGCTGCCCCTTTGGGTTAGCATGTGGTGAGTGCGGTCATACAAAGCACCCGGTGGGAGGAGGGGGGGTGGTTGATGGTGGCAGTTTACCGGTTCTTATCGGTTTGTTATCTGCCACCTGCCTCCGGAACATAGACTACTTTTTCTAATATAGAATACAAAGGCTGTCCCCTGGCGCTGGTACACAGGGTACTGACTAGTACCATTCTGTGTTTTACTCAACATGTTTAGTGAGGGTGGCAGTGGTGACCGTTGGGTTTCTGCTCTTGTAACCACTTTTGGCGGAGGGAATAGACTGTTCTTGGGATTGGTTGTGTGGGTGTAAAGAGGTCTACCTTTCTTCTTGTTATTGAGGCCCGGCTTGGGCTTGGGTTGTAATTCCTTTCTTGCCCTTCACTCCCTGTCTTCCGAGAGCTTCATCCACCAGTATTTTACCTCTAGAATACGGCAAGTTTGCCTCATACTCATCACAGCTATTGTTATTTTTGTGGCAGTTGGAATCATGAAATGTGTGTGACAGCGTACATATGGTCTTCGTTGTGGACCTGTCAATACGGGTAAGCGTCCTCGGAGCCTAGGAAGGCACCCTGAGGGGTCAAAAGACGCACCATATCTGAAAAAAAGGTAAAAGGGACACATTTGGAAACCTTGATACAACCAGCGGACGGCAGCCTAAAATCACTGGCTTTTTGATAAAAGCTACGCCCCCTCCTTCGGCAACCGTATTGGTGCCGGAGCAACCTCCCACTATGGAACCACCTATACATTCTGACTCAAACGATTTATGTTACTCACCCACGATTGATAATACTGGCTGCTTACTAGACTTATGTTTAAATTTAAAACGTAATTCCTTGGGGCTGAGCTGTAAAACTATGCCAACATTACTGTGACCCCTTTGTATTAGAGTCCGACTGGGGTGGCCGTGGCCGGGTGGCCCTCGTGTCTCAGGGAAGTTGTGAGTATTGAACATGGGATGGGTGCATTTTATTCATTTACACATATGTAGATGGGTGCATTCTATTCTATTTATACACATATGTGGATGGGTGCATTTTGGAATCTGCTCTTTAGGCAAGTGTGCCGGCTGTTAAGCCTTTTCTGTCCCCAGAGGGGGTGAAATCGCCCGATTTTTATTCTCTGTACTTTTGACAACCCATTGAAGTGTGCGGGCAGCGGCCGGCAGCCGGCGGCCGGCGGGTGAGTAAACTGATTAATTTCCAAAGTGACACCCCCCAAGGCGTGTGAGTTGAGAGGCGTCACGTATGAGTTGAGAGAGGCATGGGCAGGTCTTAACGGTGGTCCTGGTTGTCAAAATTAAAGATTTGGGCAATACGAAAACAAGAGCCTTTCTCTCCTCTGCAACAACCCCATGGCCCCCATCAGGTTTGTAGAAAACTGCCCCCCCACCCCAAAGCTCATCACCCTGTGCTTGCCGTGCTTGCCTGTACCCTCAGGCCCCTGCAACATCCCCATAACTGCCCAGTAACCCAATAGATTCTCACTGGGCACTGGGCAGGCTTTCACCCCTTCCTCTGAGGGGGAGCCCAGCCAAGCACTCAGGCTGTTGCATTCAGCAGCTCGCATCTCATTCCCAGGGGAACCCCCTGGCGCCGCAGCCCTACACAGCAAGTGGAAGTTCCTCGGAGAAGCAGTCTTGCAGAACTTACCCTCGGGCCTAAACACATCACCCCAAGACCCTGCGTGCAAAGCCCCCCAGGACACTACGTGCACAGCCTCCAGGTCACCATGAGTGCAGCCCTGGGACACTGTGAGCACAGCCCTCCCACCCCCTCTGGACTCCATGAGCACAGCCACAGACCCCTGAAACAATGTGAGTACAGCCCACCAGAACACTACATGCACAGGCAGCCAAGGGGATCACTAATGCACAGCCCCCCAGGACACTGCATGCACAGCCCCCCAGGGCCCCAGGACACCGCATGCACAGCCCCCCAGGACCCCAGGTCACGACGTGCACAGCCCCCCAGGGCTCCAGGTCACTGCATGCACAGCCTCCCCAGGACACAGCGTACACAGCCCCTCAGGACATTGGGTGCTCTCAGCCTCCAGGACAACACATGCACAACCCCTCAGGACAGCATGTGCACAGACAGCCGTCCAGGACACTGTGTGCAAGGCACAGCCCCTCAGGACTGCACAGCACTTGCAGCTTTGTTTGTGTCAGTTAGCAATCCAGCCCCACATCACCTCAGTGTAGCCGCAATATCCTGGGGGAGGGCGGGTGGGGGTCGCAAAATCCTTGGCCCAAGTGACGTGCACTTAGCCCCCCTTCACAACGCGGTACACAATTTACCACATGGCCATGTGCAGGTTTTTACACTTGCATATTTGGGATTTTTCCATAATTTCGATCCTTCGGGCCCCCGTCCACCCGTTTGACACTATTTTGATTGCAGGCAGGAGCAGCCATGGTCTTGTCACCTATGCCTCTCTCCACTGCACTAACATACTGCACTGCTTCCTTCACCTCAAAACGCACACCCGGCAGAGTACTGGAAAGGATTCGGGCGATGCAAGGTCTGAGTGTTTCGTTTTCATTGAAAAGATAGCACCGGCTTAGACTGGCCTATAGGGCAAAGATAGCATTCGGTTCAGACTGGCCTATAGGGCAATGCACAAACCAAAAACACAAAATTCTACTGTGGGCCAGCTTTTTTGGTCCATGTGGGCCACTTTTTTGTCCCGTGTGGGCCAGTTTGATGAGTTACTTCACCATTCGGCTAGTAGTTTGGGCCAGTGTCACTGAAAAAATACTCTTTAAAATGCACAATTTGCCTAACATTTTATCAAAAAGCCTCACCCGTGGGTACTACTCAGGACAGCAAGTATGGTCCAGACTTCTAACAAGTGTGGTCTAGAGCTTAGAAGTGTTTTCAAATGCACTCTTTTGCCTCTGTGGTTGCCGGAATGCTGGAACCAATACACCTACCATAACAAGTGTTTTCCAACTTTAAAGCATAATACTTTCTCAACCCATGTGTGCCCTTCCCCATCCATCCCACTACTAGCCTGTGCCAGCAGTTATTGCAGCACCAAACGTAACATGGAGCAGCAGCAGAGTGATGGGCCGATCTAGGTCTAGCACTGAACTGGCGCAGGCCGCGCGCCATCACTGCGGGCAGCGCCGCGCGCTGCATTATGGGGCCAATATTTTTTGGGTACTGGCACTTATTTTTTTACAAATTAAGCACTGGTGATCTGGTCAGGCAACGGTTCCCACCTCATAGCATCGGTCAGCAAGCACGTGTGTGAGGGATTACAGATAAGAAAGAAATGTCATTCCGCGATCCATCCTCAATCGGCTGGATTAGTTAAGAGACATAACTATACCCTGAAGAACAAGTTAGCCAAAATATGTGCTATGTGCCCACAGCCAGCTAAAATGGCCTGAAGCCTACCATTGGTCACAATGTCAATGAGAATGACAGCCTAAGCAAAAACAGGACTGTCCCAATATGAGATTGTGATGGGGAGACCTGCTAATGTGAAGAATATACCCAGGCCATGACATCTGTCAGAGATTGAGTCTTCCTTATTGGTAGACTATTGTGACCAGTTGACACAAAACTTGCGTTTGATTCACCAATAGGCGCGAGAAGTGTTGCCTGATCGATGCGTGGGTCCTGGCCGCACCATTTGGCCTGGCAACTACGTTCTGGTGAAAAACTTTCAGCGGAAATCCAGCCTTGAGCCGCATTGGATGGGGCCACTGCAAGTACTATTAGCCACGCAGAATGCTGTGGTTTTTGGAAGGGAAGAAACACTGGATACATGCAGCATATCTGAAACAAGTACCTTTCCCTTCACCCTATGACAGATGGGTAAAGGAGGAGATCAGTGACTACGAAAGTGAATACGTTCCTTGGCACGCACCCTTCAGTGATGGAGAATACCCTAACCCAAATTTTAAGCAGCCAGGAGTTTCACCTTTACCAACCACTGACACACTGTTTGGGGATCACTCCGTGCCTGTGGTGTCCATATACAATCTTCAAACATGGAAATACCTAGGAAAGGACTTCTTGAAGGTAAGAAAGTGTGTTATTTTTAGTGCTTCACCCACAAGAAAACAACATTCCCTCCATACCCCCCAAAGACCCCTGGAGAAAGAGTGGGACAGGGAAAAGAAGATTCCAAGCAAGATAGGCCACATGGTCAGGTGCCACCCAAGGATGACATTATAAAGCTTACATAAAGGCCCACTCGAACTGCAACGCTCCCTTAATGAATCTGTTGGTGCGTTCCACCAACCAATTTGCTTGTGGGTGATATAAAGCTGCTTTAATTTGCCTGATATTGTTCTCCTTCAGGAAACTGTCCATCTATCTGGATATGAGTTGCACTCCATTGTCGGTGACTAGTTCCCTGGGTAATCCTTCCCTCTGAAAGATGTTTTTAAGAAACTGGATCACTGTGGTTGTGGTTATGTTGGGTACAAATTCAGCCTCTACCCACTTCGATAAATAGTCCACCAGAACAATGCCATACTTGCTCTTATGCTCCATGAGTTCCAGCGGGCCTATAAAGTTCAAGCCCAATTTTTTCCACACTCCTTCGGGCACTTCTGTGGGGTGTAGTGGTGCCTGCCTGACTTTGAGTCTTTTGTCACTATTCACACACTCTTGACACCTCTCTGTTATGGTCCTTATTTCCAAGTCCATGCCTGGCCACCAATACGCTTCCCTTACTCTCCTTCTCATCATGTTGTTTCCAAGATGACCGGCGTGAGCTCTGCATATGATGGTTCGTCTCATGGCTATGGGTGGAATCACTTGGTCGCCTCTCATGAGCATCCCTCCATTTTCAAATATTTCATCTGACACTTTCCAGTAGGGACGCAACCCTTCTGGAATGGACCTCTCATTGGGCCACCCTTTTCTGACCCACTCTGTGATTTTTGTTGTGGTGTCATTTTCGGCTGCTTCTTCTATCCAGTGTCTCTCGCTCATTTCGAGGAATTTGCTGCTCTTTAGGCCCGAAGTGTTGTGACGATGCATTCGTCTTGTAGAAAGCTGGTTTCCTTATCTTTGCGCTGCGGGAGTCTGGACATGCAGTCCGCTTGGGCATTGTCCCATCCTGCAATGTACTTTATTTCGTATGTGTATTCTTGCAGCTTGGCGGCAATGCGAGCAAGCCACAGTGTCACTGTGCGGGTTCCTCCCGGGCTCAATAGGTGCACTAGGGGTTTGTGATCGGTAACAAGCCGAAATGTTGTAGCCCATACGTATTTGCGGAAGTACTCTATGGCCCATGCACATGCTAACATCTCCTTTTCAATGGTGGAGTCATTTTTTTCTGATTGTGAGAGGGCCTTAAATGCAAAGGCGACAATGTGTTCGCCATCACCCTTCTTTTGCATGAGTGTTGCTCCTATACCTTATGCACTGGCATCTGTGGTAATCATGGTCTTCCATTGGGGATTGAAAGGTTGCAAGCAGGGCGCATGCATTATTCCTTCTTTGACATCTTCAAATGCTCTGGTTTATTCTGCATCCCAGTGGTACTCTGTGCCTTTCTTGAGTAATTCTCTCATGGGAGCAGTGGTCTCTGAGAGGTTCGGTACGAATTTTGCATAGTATTCTGAGAGTCCCAAAAATGATCTCAGTTCTTCTTTGCTGGTTGCGGGAGGAGCCTTAATGATTGTTTGCAGTAAGTCTTTCTTGGGACTGATACCTGCCTTGGATATGGTATATCCCAGGTATTCTACTTCATCTGCCTGCAGTACACATTTGTTGTAGCGTAGTCGCACTCCTGCTTCCTGCAATTTTGCCAACACTTCGCGGAGAGCTGCATCATGTGTCTCTGCATCTTCTGCGTATATTAAAATGTCATCCTGGAAGTAAGAAACATTTCCAATGTTCTTCTAGAGAGAGTCAATCATGCGCTGGAACGCAGAGGCCACCGAGGACAACCCAAATGCCATTCTGGTGAATTGGTACGTTCCAAATGGGGTTATGAACGCTGTGAGGGATCTGGATTCTCGATGTAAAGTGATCTGGTGGTAGGTATCCCTCATGTCTAATTTTGAGAACATTTTTGCCTCTTTCATGAGCAGGATCAGTTTGTTTATACTCAGTAATGGATAACTGTCCGCCACCACCTCCACAATTAGGCTGCGCAAGTTGATGCAAATACGCAAGTCACCGGTATGCTGTTTCTTTATAAGAACCACTGGGCTGAGCCATTCAGATGACTCTACCATCTCTATGATTCCTTCCGACAAAATCTTGTTGAGCTTTTCTTGTAGTGCAACTCTCGCCGTTGCCGGCACGGGTCTCACTCTGTGCTTGATTGTTACCGCTCCTTGTTTCAGTTTTATCCTGTGCACATAGTTTTTAATGCGGCCGGGCGTGTCTGAAAACAATTGCGAAAATTCTTCTTTGCTGATTGAGGCACCATTTTTGTTTATGGACAGGACCTGTTCCTTCATGCTGGGGTCGAGTCTGATTTGCAGTTTTGCTTGGTCATCCCAGCCTAACACTGGTGGTCCATTTTCTGCCAGATATGCTTTTGTTCTGGTGACTCTGTCCTTGAATTTTTCTGTTGCTCTGACATACCCAGTGCTTAATTTGTAAAAAAATAAGTGCCAGTACGCAAAAAATATTGGCCCTATAATGCAGCGCGCGGTGCTGCCCGCAGTGATGGCGCGCGGCCTGCGCCAGTTCAGTGCTAGACCTAGATCGGCCCATCACTCTGCTGCTGCTCCATGTTACGTTTGGTGCTGCAGCAACTGCTGGCACAGGCTAGTAGTGGGATGGATGGGGAAGGGCACACATGGGTTGAGAAAGTATTATGCTTTAAAGTTGGAAAACACTTGTTATGGTAGGTGTATTGGTTCCAGCATTCCGGCAACCACAGAGTCAAGAGAGTGCATTTGAAAACACTTCTAAGCTCTAGACCACACTTGTTAGACGTCTGGACCATACTTGCTGTCCTGAGTAGTACCCACGGGGGAGGCTTTTTGATAAAATGTTAGGCAAATTGTGCATTTTAAAGAATATTTTTTCAGTGACACTGGCCCAAACTACTAGCCGAATGGTGAAGTAACTCGTCAAACTGGCCCACATGGGACAAAAAAGTGGCCCACATGGACCAAAAAAGCTGGCCCACAGTAGCATTTTGTGTTTTTGGTTTGTGCATTGCCCTATAGGCCAGTCTGAACCGAATGCTATCTTTGCCCTATAGGCCAGTCTGAGCCGGTGCTATCTTTTCAATGAAAACGAAACACTCGGACCTTGCATCGCCCAAATCCTTTCCAGTACTCTGCCGGGTGTGCGTTTTGGGGTGAAGGAAGCAGTGCAGTATGTTAGTGCAGTGGAGAGAGGCATAGGTGACAAGACCATGGCTGCTCCTGCCTGCAATAAAAATAGTGTCAAACGGGCGGACGGGGGCCCGAAGGATCGAAATTATGGAAAAATACCAAATATGCAAGTGTAAAAACCTGCACATGGCCATGTGGTGTATTGTGTACCGCGTTGTGAAGGGGGGCTAAGTGCACGTCACTTGGGCCAAGGATTTTGCGACCCCCACCCGCCCTCCCCCCAGGATATTGCGGCTACACTCAGGTGATGTGGGGCTGGATTGCTAACTGACACAAACAAAGCTGCAAGTGCTGTGCAGTCCTGAGGGGCTGTGCCGTGCACACAGTGTCCTGGAGGGCTGTCTGTGCACATGCTGTCCTGAGGAGTTGTGCATGCGTTGTCCTGGAGGCTGAGAGCACCCAATGTCCTGAGGGGCTGTGTACGCTGTGTCCTGGGGGGGGCTGTGCATGCAGGGACCTGGAGCCCTCGGGGGCTGTGCACGTCGTGAACTGGGGTCCTGTGGGGCTGTGCATGCGGTGTCCTGTGGCTCTGGGGGGCTGTGCATGCAGTGTCCTGGGGGGCTGTGCATTAGTGATCCCCTTGGCTGCCTGTGCATGTAGTGTTCTGGTGGGCTGTGCTCACATTGTTTCAGGGGTCCGTGGCTGTGCTCATGGAGTCCAGAGGGGGTGGGAGGGCTGTGCTCACAGTGTCCCAGGGCTGCACTCATGGTGACCTGGGGGCTGTGCAGGTAGTGTCCTGGGGGGCTTTGCACGCAGGGTCCTGGGGTGATGTGTTTAGGCCCGAGGGTAAGTTCTGCATGACTGCTTCTCCGAGGTACTCCCACTTGCTGTGTAGGGCTGCGGTGCCAGGGGTTTCCCCTGGGAATGAGATGCGAGCTGCTGAATGCAACAGCCTGAGTGCTTGGCTGGGCTCCCCCTCAGAGGAAGGGGTGAAAGCCTGCCCAGTGCCCAGTGAGGATCTATTGGGTTACTGGGCAGTTAGGGGGGTGTTGCAGGGGCCTGAGGGTAGAGGCGATCACGGCAAGCACAGGGTGATGAGCTTTGGGGCGAGGGGGCAGTTTTCTACAAACCTGATGGGGGCCATGGGGTTGTTGCAGAGGAGAGAAAGGCTCTTGTTTTCATATTGCCCGAATCTTTAATTTTGACAACCAGGACCACCGGTAAGACCTGCCCATGCCTCTCTCAACTCATAAGTGACGCCTCTCAACTCACACGCCTTGGAGGGTGTCACTTTGGAAATTAATCAGTTTACTCACCCGCCGCCCGCCGCCCGCACACTTCAATGGGTTGTCATGTCAAAGTGCAGAGAATAAATATCGGGCGATTTCACCCCCTCTGGGGACAGAGAAGCCTTAACAGCTGAGACACTTGCCTAAAGAGCAGATTCCAAAATGCACACATCCACATATGTGTATAAATAGAATAGAATGCACCCATCTACATATGTGTAAATGAATAAAATGCACCCATCCCATGTTCAATACTCACAACTTCCCTGAGACACAAGGGCCACCCCGCCACGGCCACCCCAGTCGGACTCTAATACAAAGGGGTCACAGTAATGTTGGCATAGTTTGACAGCTCAGCCCCAAGGAATTACGTTTTAAATTTAAACATAAGTCTAGTAAGCAGGCAGTACTATCAATCGTGGGTGAGTAACATAAATCGTTTGAGTCAGAATGTATAGGTGGTTCCATAGTGGGAGGTTGCTCCGGCACCAATACGGTTTCCGAAGGAGGGGGCGTAGCTTTTGTCAAAAAGGCAGTGATTTTAGGCTGCTGTCCGCTGGTTGTATCAAGGTTTCGAAATGTGTCCCTTTTACCTTTTTTTCAGACAGGGTCCGTCTTTTGACCCATCAGGGTGCCTTCCTGGGCTCCGAGGATGCTTACCCGTATTGACAGGTCCACAACGAAGACCATATGTACGCTGTCACACAAATTCCAATTGCCACAAAAATAACAATAGCTGTGATGAGTATGAGGCAAACTTGCCGTATTCCAGAGGTAAAATACTGGTGGATGAAGCTCTCGGAAGAGAGGGAGTGAAGGGCAAGAAAGGAATTACAACCCAAGCACAAGCCAGGCCTCAATAACAAGAAGAAAGGTAGAACATTTTACACCCACACAACCAATCCCAAGAACAGTCTATTCCCTCCGCCAAAAGTGGTTACAAGAGCATAAACCCAATGGTCACCACTGCAACCCTCATTAAACATGTTAAGTAAAACACAGAATGGTACTAGTCAGTACCCAGTGTACCAACGCCAGGGGACAGCCTTTCTATTCGATATTAGAAAGAGTAGTCTATGAGCGGGAGGCAGGTGGCAGATAACAAACCGATAAAAACCGGTAAGCTGCCACCATCAACCATCACCCCCTCCTCCCACCCGGTGCTTTGTATGACCGCACTCACCACATGCTAACCCAAAGGGGCAGCCATGGCCACAGTGCACTCACCGCTCTGACCTAGCAAGACTCCACCAGGGACGAAGACCACGCTGCCGCCCGTGCCCCGCCCGGTCCTTGGTCTTGCTGCCTGAGCGGAGCTGCCTCAATCACTTTAGGCTACCTTCCGTGGGGCCACCTGCCTCAGCCACCGCGGCCATGCTGATGACAAAAATAGGTGCACAGCCCCATGGAAGGTAAGATTTTAAAAGAAAAAAATTATATTTGGGGGGCTGGGGCCCATCACTTAAAGTGATGGGGCCCAGCCACCACTCAAAAATACTTATTTCTTTTAAAACCTCCCTTCCGTGGTGTGGGGCCCCGGCCACTGGCCCCACGGAAGGTCAGGTTTTAAAAGAAAAAAGTAAAAAACGTACTAATTTGGGCACAAATAAATCCATGGGCCCGCGCCGTGGCAGAGTCATCCAACTCAGTGTGGGCCGCGGCAGCCCTGCCTGGTGCTCACAGAAATGGCCTGGGCGTGGCACTCCGGTCAGCAGCACACAGGTCACACAGACAGAAGCCCAGGTGTGGACGGGCCACTGGTGGGATCCTGACTCTTGCCAAGTCAGGACACCACCAGGGGATCGCGTCGCCGCCCGGGCCACGACCTGGCCCTTCCTTGCCTGATCACTGTGAAAGGCTCAGGACACCACCACTTCACAGCAACTCGTGAAATGAATGTGGTGCTGCACTGCCTCCTGTAACAACACGTCACTATGTAATTTCACTGACCCAGAAGAACAGCCAATGAAAACTGCACATTATGTGTTACTATACAGAATGTATCAAATACTGGATAGTAACAACAGAATGGCAGTTTTCATTGGCTGTTGTTTGTAACTTGTTGTTCATTGCTATTGCTGGCCCCATTCAGGCCTAGACAGCAATGGCTGGCACCTGCAAGCACAAGAGATCACAATGACAAACAAACCCAATGATTTATAATGAAGCAAAGTGAAGTGGAAGAACAAATAAAGCAATTGCACGTGTGCTGGCCCCCCATGATTAGTTCCGGTGCCCAAAAAAAGAGTGCCAACCACCCCCACAAATTAAGCACTGGACATCCCCAGAATATTTATACTGGCACCTCCGTACGCCGTGGGACTCATGTTCGTTTTCTAGGCTTCTACTCTTTTTCTTCCCACCATGCTTTTGTACAAATTTAAGGGCAGTATGGTGAGGTCGGAACCTGAGTCTGCCATCACTCTTGTTTCATGACCATTGACTTTGATGGTGCAGTGGGGCTTTTCTCTCCAACTCCTGCCGCCATTCACCATGAGAACTGTGGCACATGCTTCTTCATCTGAGCATGCCTCACCTCTGCTTTCTTTGCTCTGAATTGCTGTCATAGTTTTCTTTGCTCTCCACGTGCACACTGATGCGAAGTGTCCATACCTTCTGCATTTTTAACATTCTTTACTCCTTGCCGGGCATTGTCTGCTGTTGGCTAAGTGGCTTGTGCTGGCACATCTGTGGCACTTCAATGGTTCACGTTTCACTGCTGCGTCATCCCTAGCTTCGTGTTGTCCTCTGTCCCTTCTGCCTCTGGATTGCACCTACTGTATTACGGGTGATTGTGCAGTAATTCCCCACTCTTTGTGCCTGCTGGACATCTGTTCTACCGCCCTTGCAATCTGTATTGCTTTATCTAAACCTATTTCTTTTTCAAGAATACATTTGTCTTGTACTTTTCTGTTGTCCGTATGTACGATGAGCATGTTGCTGATTCTTTCCTCTGACGTTGCTCTAAATGCGCATAACGCAGCCAGTTCTCTTAGCTTCACTACATAGTCGTCCATGGGTTCTGTCGGATCTTGCTTCCTGCCATAGAATCTGATTCTGTGTAGCACTACATTTTCTTTATTCGCAAATCTTTTGGCAATTCTCCTTTTCGCTTCTTGATAGATGTCATCACCTTCTCCTATCGGTGTTTCTGATTTCAGGCCTGCAAAAGTTCTTTGTCCTTCGACACCCAGCACGTTTAATAGCATGGCCTTCTTGCGCGCCACTGTAAAGCCTGTCCCACCCATCGCTTCCAGATAGGTTTGAAAATAAGGCTCCCATTGGAGCCACAGAATCACTGGCTTGCCTGGGACTTGCAGGAAAGGTGGTGGTGGCATTGCTCCTTGCATCGTGGTGCAGCTAGGCCGATCCCGTCCTTCGTCGCCAATTATGTACTGGCCTGTCAATGATGACACCAAGCCCGATAGTTGTGTTTATGTGCCATTATTTTACTTTAGCACAAACACTGTTAAAACATAATAATGATCTTCCAACATACGCTACTATATCTATTGATGTAAGTGATAAAGTCCTCTTGTGGTTTCTATGCTCAGGATGTCTCTATTGTTTAAGCAGGAGGTTGTGTGGAGAGCTGTGAGGCAGCTTCCTGCTCTGCTGTCTGCCTGCTCAGAATGCTGTGAGCAGCACTTCCCCCGGGGACTTCCATTGGGACCTCTTAAGGTCCTTTACTCTACACCTATCTTCACCCTCACAGAAGCACAAGGTGCGATTGCGAGTCAGGCACAACCTGCCGACAGGATCCATTTATGGTCTGCAGAAGTGTGGATACCACAAGTCCCATCATGCCACACATGTGTGCTTCCCTGCAGCAAAGCCACTCCCCCAAACCCGCTTGTCGGGTTGTACTTCGCTCCTTGCAACGGCTGCAATGAGAGCTTGCACGCCGCCTCCTCAGCGCTGTGGTCCACACTGCAATAACACACACCACCAGCTTTTAACAGTCAGCACAAGGAACGAGCATCTCGCCTATAGCACGGAATGACTCATAAACCAGCTAACAACCCTCACAACGCATTCCTTCAGTTCACTGTCACCTCACTGCAGGACACAACAGCGCTTATTGAAATGTTCAAAAACACGCAGAGGAATCGAAACCTCTGATAGAGGGCACATACTGGACTCCTACTAAACCCATCACACCAATTACACATATCATTACTCAATACGCCTGCAAACTCACACTCTTCAAGTTGTGACCAGAAAGTTACTCTCAACAAACTGTACTCTTAGACCGATGGACTGGTTTCATAATGTCCCCTCCAACAGAGACAAGGCAAGTTCACACATTGTAACCCACCCCAGCAGTTAACTTCCTCTGCAGCAGCTCACAGTGGAATTGCCTATTGCATGTAATGTAAGCTGTTTACTGCTCCATGCAGCAGCGCCCAGTGAGGAAATGCCTATTGCATGTAATGTGAGCTGTTTACTGCCCCCTGCAGGAGCACCCAATGTGGAAACACCCACCCCATGTAATGTGAGCTGTTTACTGCCCACAGCAGGAGTGCCCAATGTGGAAATGCCCATTGCATGTAATGTGAGCTGTTTACTTCCCCCTGCAGCAGTGCCCAGTGTGGAAATGCCTATTGCCTGTAATGTGAGCTGTTTACTGCCCCCTGCAGCTACGCCCAGTGTGGAAATGCCTATTGCATGTAATGTGAGCTGTTTATGGCCCCCTGCAGGAGCACCCAATGTGGAAACACCCACCCCATGTAATGTGAGCTGTTTACTGCCCACAGCAGGAGTGCCCAATGTGGAAATGCCCATTGCATGTAATGTGAGCTGTTTACTTCCCCCTGCAGCAGTGCCCAGTGTGGAAATGCCTATTGCATGTAATGTGAGCTGTTTACTGCCCCCTGCAGCAGGGCCCAATGTGGAAATGCCCATTGCATGTAATGTGAGCTGTTTACTCCCCCCTGCAGCAGTGCCCAATGTGGGAATGCCCATTACATGTAATGTGAGCTGTTACTGCCCCCTACAGAAGCGCCCAATGTGGGAATGCCCATTACATGTAATGTGAGCTGTCTACTGCCCCCTGCAGCAGCACTCGGTGTGGAAATGACCATTGCATGTAATGTGAGTTGTTTACTGCCCCCTGCAGCAGCGCCCAGTGTGTAAATGCCTATTGCATGTAATGTGAGCTGTTTACTGCCCCCTGCAGCAGCGTCCAGTGTGGAAATGCCTATTTCATGTAATGTGAGCTGTTTATGCCCCCCTGCAGGAGCACCCAATGTAGAAACACCCACCCCATGTAATGTGATCTGTTTACTGCCCACAGCTGCAGTGCCCAGTGTGGAAATGCCTATTGCATGTACTGTGAGCTGTTTATGGCCCCCTGCAGGAGCACCCAATGTGGAAACACCCACCACATATAATGTGATCTGTTTCCTGCCGACAGCAGCAGCGCCCAGTGTGGAAATGCCTATTACATGTAATGTGAGCTGTTTACTACCCCCTGCAGAAACGCCCAGTGTGGAAATGCCTATTGTATGTAATGTGAGCTGTTTACTGCCCCCTGCAGCAGTGCCCAGTGTGGAAATGCCTACTGCATGTAATGTGAGCTGTTTACTGCCCCCTGCAGCAGGGCCCAATGTGGAAATGCCCATTGCATGTAATGTGAGCTGTTTACTCCCCCCTGCAGCAGCGCCCAATGTGGGAATGCCCATTACATGTAATGTGAGCTGTTACTGCCCCCTACAGAAGCGCTGAGTGTGGAAATGACCATGGCATGTAATGTGAGCTGTCTACTGCCCCCTGCAGCAGCACTCGGTGTGGAAATGACCATTGCATGTAATGTGAGTTGTTTACTGCCCCCTGCAGCAGCGCCCAGTGTGGAAATGCCTATTGCATGTAATGTGAGATGTTTACTGCCCCCTGCAGCAGCGTCCAGTGTGGAAATGCCTATTTCATGTAATGTGAGCTGTTTATGCCCCCCTGCAGGAGCACCCAATGTAGAAACACCCACCCCATGTAATGTGATCTGTTTACTGCCCACAGCTGCAGTGCCCAGTGTGGAAATGCCTATTGCATGTACTGTGAGCTGTTTATGGCCCCCTGCAGGAGCACCCAATGTGGAAACACCCACCACATATAATGTGATCTGTTTCCTGCCGACAGCAGCAGCGCCCAGTGTGGAAATGCCTATTACATGTAATGTGAGCTGTTTACTACCCCCTGCAGAAACCCCCAGTGTGGAAATGCCTATTGTATGTAATGTGAGCTGTTTACTGCCCCCTGCAGCAGTGCCCAGTGTGGAAATGCCTACTGCATGTAATGTGAGCTGTTTACTGCCCCCTGCAGCAGGGCCCAATGTGGAAATGCCCATTGCATGTAATGTGAGCTGTTTACTCCCCCCTGCAGCAGCGCCCAATGTGGGAATGCCCATTACATGTAATGTGAGCTGTTACTGCCCCCTACAGAAGCGCCGAGTGTGGAAATGACCATGGCATGTAATGTGAGCTGTCTACTGCCCCCTGCAGCAGCACTCGGTGTGGAAATGACCATTGCATGTAATGTGAGTTGTTTACTGCCCCCTGCAGCAGCGCCCAGTGTGGAAATGCCTATTGCATGTAATGTGAGCTGTTTACTGCCCCCTGCAGCAGCGTCCAGTGTGGAAATGCCTATTTCATGTAATGTGAGCTGTTTATGCGCCCCTGCAGGAGCACCCAATGTAGAAACACCCACCCCATGTAATGTGATCTGTTTACTGCCCACAGCTGCAGTGCCCAGTGTGGAAATGCCTATTGCATGTACTGTGAGCTGTTTATGGCCCCCTGCAGGAGCACCCAATGTAGAAACACCCACCCCATGTAATGTGATCTGTTTACTGCCCACAGCAGCAGTGCCCAATGTGGAAATGCCTATTACATGTAATGTGAGCTGTTTACTACCCCCTGCAGAAACGCCCAGTGTGGAAATGCCCATTGCATGTAATGTGAGCTGTTTACTGCACCCTGCAGCAGCGCCCAGTGCATTCTCGATTTTTAAAACATCAATACTGTGAATTATCTGAATCTGATAAACCTATCTGAAAACAAACATATGCTGGTTTAGAGCCAGTCTACATAAGAGAACGTTAATCATCTCAAATGTGATGGTCCAACTATCAATACGTCAATTGGCTTACCTTTTTTTTTTAGATAATTCACAGTATTGATGTTTTAAAAATCTAGAGCATATGCATTCAAGCATTATGTGGGAACACATGACAATTTAACTTCTCGCCCAAAACTGTCAGGTAAATTATATTAACTTCAACATAGAGTATTATCCATGGGTTAGGGTTCCGTTTAACAAGTGTCACCTTACGTACACAAGCAATCTGTGAGTTTTATAAGTTTGTGATTTTGGAGTATACTCAGTCTGTTGAATAGTATACTTTATTGTTGAAAACGTGTATGTGCATATATCTATGCGTATGACTTCATATACATATATGATCACTAATGTTGTTCATTTTTTCATTTTTCATACATTTCTCCCCCCACCCCTCTGCTTCTCCTCTTTTTCTCTTCTGTAACCGAACAATACTTATGTTAAATCACACATGTATATATTTCTTTTATGGTTGTTATTGCTAATTTACCAATGTTTTCACTGGATAACAAAACATGTTTTTGGTTGATAGACAGCTATCCATTTTTCTACACACCCTGAGGACGGCCCAGCAGGGTTGAAACATGTGTTGGCGTTTTTTATTAGGAGCTTTTTTGTTGTCAAAATCGTTAGCTATAGCGGCGTTTTTTGTTTGGCAGTTTTTTGATAAAAACGTAGGTGTCGATTCATGGAATTAATGTGCGCCGAAAATTCCCGCGCAGAGGTGCCAAAACGTGCAATTCGCAGTAAAAGTGCGAAAATCGCAGTGCAAGTGCGAAAATCGCAGGAAAACCAGCGCACATCGATTCATGGAAGGCCGTGCGCGAGAAAAATATCGGATGTGCACTGAAAAAGTGCGCGGCGCACGCCGGTGCACAGGATATCTAACTGCGTGCGCCACGGCCACAGCGAAATCGCACATAGTGCGGCGCACACAACAAAAGTAGGCGGAACACGGAACGTAACACTCGGAATGGGGTACAACTCGTCAAAATGTGGGTGTCACGGGGGAAGTACAGGAGGCAAGTGCGCGGAACGCCCACACGCTCACATACAACACGTATTCATGGAATCCAATAGGGCAAACCAGCGCACGGTCAAACCAGCGCACAGGCCCAAACACGTCCGCCACAAGAAAGCAGGCGGTAGTGTCCCTGCCCCTGAAATAAATGTGCGCCAAAATGTGCGCCAACAAAAAGCACCTATATACAGTCATGATGAATGTCACATACTGTGGCCCTCCAGGACAAATGACGTGCAAAGGGGTACGTGACAAACACGGACACCCGCTGTGTGAAAAATAGCGTGTGCATGCATTCTGTGCTGCACGGAAAGTCCCACACGTGAATTGCCTGGGAATAGCGTGTGCATGCATTCTGTGCTGCACGGAAAGTCCCACATGTGAATTGCCTGGGTCCGTGTATTCCGGGGTGCGCGGGAAGTCCCACACGCAAAATGGCTGGGTCCGTGTATTCCGGGGTGCGCGGGAAGTCCCACACGTGATTGGCCTGGGTACATGTATTCCGGGGTGCGCGGGAAGTTCCACACGCTAATTCTGCAGGGTACGTGTATTCCGGGGTGCGTGTGAAGTTCCACATGCTAATTCTGCAGGGTACGTGTATTCTGGGGTGCGCGGGAAGTTCCACACGCTAATTCTTTAGGGAACATGGATTCCGGGGTGCGCGTGAAGTTCCACACGCTAATCCTGCAAGGTACGTGTATTCCGGGGTGCGCGGGAAGTTCCACACGCTAATTCTGCAGTGTACGTGGATTCCGGGGTGCGCGGAAGTTCCACACGCTAATCCTGCAGGGTACGTGTATTCCAGGGTGTGCGGGAAGTTCCACACGCGATTTCAGCAGGGTACGTGTATTTCGGGGGTGCCTGGTAGCACTCATGTCTCTCATCACCCCCACCCGCTAGCAGTGCAGGGCACCCTCCACCAGGCCCCCACACATGTCCAACTCATGTCTCCCAGCACCCCCACCCCCCAGCAGTGCAGGGCACCCTCCACCAGGCCCCCACTTATGTCTCCCAGCACCCCCACCCCCCAGCATACAGGGGCACCCTCCACCAGGCCCCCACACATGTCTCCCACCACCCCCACCTCCCAGCAGTCAGGGGCACCCTCCACCAGGCCCCCACACCTGTCTCCCACCACCCCCACCCCCCAGCATCCAGGGGCATCCTCCACCAGGCCCCCACACATGTCCAACTCATGTCTCCCAGCACCCCCACCCCCCAGCAGTGCAGGGCACCCTCCACCAGGCCCCCACACATGTCTCCCACCAGCCTCACCCCCCAGCAGTCCGGGGCATCCTCCACCAGGCCCCCACTCATGTCTCCCATCACCCCCACCTCCCAGCATCCAGGGGCAGCCTCCACCAGGCCCCCACTCATGTAAAACTCATGTCTCCCATTACCCCCACCATCCAGCATCCAGGGGCATCCTCCACCAGGCCCCCACACATGTCCAACTCATGTCTCCCAGCACCCCCACCCCCCAGCAGTGCAGGGCACCCTCCACCAGGCCCCCACACATGTCTCCCACCAGCCTCACCCCCCAGCAGTCCGGGGCATCCTCCACCAGGCCCCCACTCATGTCTCCCATCACCCCCACCTCCCAGCATCCAGGGGCAGCCTCCACCAGGCCCCCACTCATGTCCAACTCATGTCTCCCATCACCCCCACCCCCCAGAAGTGCAGGGCACCCTCCACCAGGCCCCCACACATGTCTCCCACCACACCCACCCCCCCAACAGTCAGGGGCACCCTCCACCAGGCCCCCACACATGTCTCCCACCACCCCCACCCCTCAGAAGTGCAGGGCACCGTCCACCAGGCCCCCACACATGTCTCCCAGCACCCCCATCCCCCAGCATCCAGGGGCAGCCTCCACCAGGCCCCCACTCATGTCTCCCACCACCCCCACCCCCCAGCAAACAGGGGCACCCTCCACCAGGCCCCCACACATGTCTTCCACCACCCCCACCCCCCAGCATCCAGGGGCACCCTCCACCAGGCCCCCACTCATGTCCAACTCATGTCTCCCAGCACCCCCACCCCCAGCAGTGCAGGGCACCCTCCACCAGGCCCCCACTCATGTCCAACTCATGTCTCCCAGCACCCCACCCCCCAGCAGTGCAGGGCACCCTCCACCAGGCCCCCACTCATGTCTCCCAGAACCCCCACCCCCCAGCATCCAGGGGCACCCTCCACCAGGCCCCCACTCATGTCCAACTCATGTCTCCCAGCACCCCCACCCCCCAGCAGTGCAGGGCACCCTCCACCAGGCCCCCACTCATGTCTCCCAGCACCCCCACCACCCAGCATCCAGGGGCACCCTCCACCAGGCCCCCACACATGTCTCCCACCACCCCCACCCCCCAGCAGTCAGGGGCACCCACCACCAGGCCCCCACACATGTCTGCCACCACCCCCACCCCCCAGCAGTGCAGGGCACCCTCCACCAGGCCCCCACACATGTCTCCCACCACCCCCACCCCCCAGCAGTGCAGGGCACCCTCCACCAGGCCCCCACTCATGTCCAACTCATGTCTCCCAGCACCCCCACACCCTAGCAGTGCAGGGCACCCTCCACCAGGCCCCCACTCATGTCCCCCTGCACCCCCACCCCCCAGCATCCAGGGGCACCCTCCACCAGGCCCCCACTCATGTCTCCCATCACCCCCACCCCCCAGCAGTGCAGGGGCACCCTCCACCAGGCCCCCACACATGTCTCCCACCACCTCAACCCCCCAGCAGTGCAGGGCACCCTCCACCAGGCCACCACTCATGTCCAACTCATGTCTCCCAGCACCCCCACCCCCCAGCAGTGCAGGGCACCCTCCACCAGGCCCCCATTCATGTCTCCCAGCACCCCCAACCCCCAGCATCCAGCGGCAGCCTCCAGCAGGCCCCCACTCATGTCCAACTCATGTCTCCCATCACCCCCACCACCCAGCATCCAGGGGCACCCTCCGCCAGGCCACCACTCATGTCCCCTAGCCAACACGTCATCACAATCCAGATCCCAGGCTCCTATGGACACCCAAATCCCACCCCACGCCACCCCAGTCCAAACACCCAACCAAGCTTCACATCCATTCAAAATGGAAATAACCATCACATGATAGATAACAAATAAGCAGTATGCGCATGAGTACAAGTCCGTCAGACCCACACAATGGCAACACATGACTGTGAAAACCCACATTCTGACAGGCATGAAACCAATGAGAGAAGTCCACACATTGAAGTAAGAAAAACAAATGTATTACAGTGTAAATGAAGTGAATGAAATATAAACAAACAATAATGGCAACAAAAATCAAAAAGCAGCATGTCCACAAAAATAATAAATAACGAAAATGGGACACCAAAATAACCGCAAAGAAATTGTGTCCAAAGTCACTGTCCAACAAAGCAAATCCAAAGGGAAAGTAAAGTGAAAATCCATTGCTCCATGGTGAAAAAAATAATAAAAGATGAAGGCCACAAATCCATTGTCAAACTATGTACAAAGAGCCAATCCAGGGTCCATGATCCCAATGATGTAAATGAAACCTACAATAAAAACTACCTAACTAATAACTATATACAAAAAAGTGGGGCATAGTCCAAGCGCCCAAATTAAAAAAAAGAAATAAAACCTAACACCAATTAACTATGTACAAAGGCGGCGGGCTAGTCCAGCGGCTCACTCCGTGGTGTCCCGGGCCAGGGCATCATCGAACTCCTGTTCGATGTCCAGGAGGACCGTGGCCCCGAGGGTCCACAGGGACGCTGACATGTCCTCCTCCAACTCCCTGCGGATTCCCTCAAGGCACTCGGCCCGCCTCAGGGCCCTCCGCATGGAGTTCTCCGCCCTGACCATCGTGAGCCGCGCCTCTTCCGCCCGCCGCCGCTCCGCACCTATCTGCTGGCCCAACCGCTGCCACACGGAAGACACTTCCCATCCAGGGTCCTCCTGCCCTCCGGCCGATGCCTGCCCCTCCGATATAGATTGCCCCGAGCCATGATGCCTCCCACGTTGACTCCGCTGTTGCCTCTGATGCAACTGCCTCTGCCAGCACGACGGCATCCAGGCTGATGGAATCCACCGACGCTGTCGTGCATGTGCCCTGCCCTATGATGCCAGCACATCCTCCATCTGCTGGGGTCCAGTTGCTGTGGTGTCCACCCCTGCTGGACCTCCGACTCCCGACTGTGGCAGGGATGGGATCCCCACCAAGCCAGTGCGTTGGTCAGGGCAGGTCCACAGGGGGCCCTGGTGGCATCTGGGCCGGAAGACGGCATGGAGAACGACTGGCGTATAGTCACGACAGAGGAGGAGAGGGCCACCAGATTGGTCGACACATGTATGAAACCCCCGACCACAGCCGATCCCAACTGGGCCACGTTGGCACGGTGCTCTTCGTGATCATGTGCAAGCTCCTCCCGGGAAGCATGCACGTCATCACGAATGACACCCGTGCGCAATGCGACACCAATCAGGACCTTCTCCATACGGCCACGGGTCCCCTTGTCCGCAGGTGAAGGGGAGTCAGATGACATGGACATCCCCCCTACCTGCGGACGGGCCTGGGATGGGGCATCCCTGCTGGTGCATGGTGGTGCAGTCACAGTGTCAGGGACAGTGACATGCACAGGCCCCTCCACGGCGACCTGTGCTGCCTCCTGCCCCTGCCCCTGGACTGCACCACTTGCACCAGCAGGGATGCCCCCACCAGGCCCCATGTGCGCCTGAGTAGGGGCCTCCTCCTCCTCTGTGGAAACCACTAACCTGGATGGCTCCACACCGACTTCTGCCATTGCAAGCCCCTGTGGGGGCTCACCCACCCCTTCCGCTGCAGCCGTGGGGGCATCCCCGCCGCTTTGCTCCACAGCGCCGTCTCCGCCCTCTTCTTCACTTGCCGCTGTGTAGAGGGAGACATAGAACACAAGCATCAGGGTACTGTACAATGGTCCCCTATACAGGAAGCAATAGCAGATGAGTGGCACTGTCAAAGATCACTTCCATCATGCCCCTCCACAACACATGGGTCAGTGCAGGCAAAACACACGCAGTAACAGGCATGGCACATGCTATGGACATTTGCATACATGTCCAAGGGACTCTCCAAACATACAATGTTGTTATGGAACTCACATGCATCATGGGTCATGCCTATCACATGCACACACATCAACGTAATTTCATCCATCTGGCCTTGTACACCCCAGACACAGTGGATGCAAGGATAACTAGGCAGCATCTGTGAATCTGTACATTGTCACAGACATGTGTCATGCATCCATGGCATTCACAAGTCACAGACACGCAGGTCAGACACACAGACATGGATAACATACATGTACATGGCATCAGCACCCATCCCTCACCCCCACCCATGTCCAGGAACAGAGACTGGCATGCTCTCATGTGTCCAATCCGCATAGGGCTCCCCATGATGCATTTAAACACATGCACCAACCGTGTGGTTCATACATTACTGGTCTCACATGCATGACCATGATGTCCCTGCACACATACATGCGTACATGGCCTATGTCACACATACAGGTAAGCATCAGACAACCAGCACACTGCAACATGCCCTGTCTCACACAGCAATGCTTGCCCACTTACCGCTCAACTCCAGACGGGTCTGCCTCGCAAGGATCTGGGCGTGGAGCGCTGGGTCTACACGTTCCAGGACCCTCAGCTGGATGGTACTCATGCGGCCCCGGCCCCCCTCCACGAGGCGCCGGGCCTTCAAGAGGGTCCTGGACCTCAAGTCCTCCCAGCGCTTCTTGACTTTCTGGATGTTGCGGGTTGCCACCCCCTCCGCGTTGATGGCAACCACCAAGTCGTCCCAGATCCTGTTCTGTCCTTCCTTGTTGGCGCGTGACGATCCGAAGAGGGCATCATACTGCCCCAGGACATGCTCCACCAGGACACCAACTTCGGTGGCAGTGAAGCTGGTGCCCCTCTGCCTCTCTGGCTGGGGGTTGCCACTGGTGCCAGATGTTGCAGTGCCAACATGCCAACCCCAGAGGCAGGAGTGGGTGGGCAACTGGGTCCTGGGGCTGGGCTGTGGAGCGATGGTATAGCAGTCGGGAGTCTTCTGTTCCAGCAGTGGTGGACACAGCAACTGGACCCCTGCAGATGGCAGATGTGCAGGCACAAAATGGCAGGGCACAGTGGCATCAGGCAGGCAGGCAGCAGCAGATGGCTCGTGGGAAGCTGCTCAGGGATCTGGGGGGCAGTAATTCGGCCTTCTGGGCAGGAGCGTGGTCTTCCGTGTGCTTACGCGTGGCCAGCTTGATACGGAGTGAATCGGCACGTGAAAATCCTGCAAGTCAACATGAAATTCGAGGAAAGGGCCTTAGCGCGTAAGCGCGTCAGCACGTATACGCGATTCCATTGGACCAAAGGCCCTCAGCGCGTAAGCGCGTCTGTGACGTGACGCGCGCGGGTGTTTCCCTCATAGCACGTGATGACAGAGGACACGTGGAAACACTGCACGTCAGAGTATCATTGCGTGTAATTGGATGAAAGTGCACGTACACGCAATTGGCCTGGGCACGTGTATTACAGGGGTGCGCGAGAATTCTCACACGCAATTTGCTTGGGTACGTGTATTACAGGGGTGGGCGGGAATTCTCACACGCGATTTGCTTGGGTACGTGTATTACAGGGGTGGGCGGGAATTCTCACACGCAATTTGCTTGGGTACGTGTATTACAGGGGTGCACGGGAATTCTCACATGCGATTTGCTTAGGTACGTGTATTACAGGGGTGCGCAGGAAGTTTTACACGCTCGCCAACAACACGTATCCATGGAATTAAACGGGGCTAAGGCATGCGCACAAAAAAAAACATGCTAATCAGGAAACACGTAGGCCAGCAGGAAGCAGGCGTACGTTGACCCGCGCAGCATAAAAGTGCACGCAAACAACAAACAAGCTCAGACGCCAGGATGAATATACTGTTCCTAGCAGCAGTGGCTGTGGGTTACCAAAGGAAGAGGAGGAGGATAGTGAGGGCCCGAATTTTCACACCCAGAACCAGCCTTTTTGGGATGCCTGATGACCAGGTGTATGGGAGGTACAGGTTTCCACCTCACATAATACTGGACCTGGTGAGTGAGTGGGAGGATGACCTCACATCACCCACCCTGTGCTCCCAAGCACTCATCCCCCTGGAGAAGGTCCGTAATGTACTGCACTTCTTGGCCACTGGATCATTTCAGCGGACAAGTGCCATAGTGGGTGGGGTGTCACAGGCCACGCAGTCACGCTGCCTACACCAGGTCTTGAACATCATCACTGCACGTCCATCAGTCCGCAGGCACATATACCTTCCCAGGACACCTGCAGAAAGGTAGGCTGCCACCCTGGATTTCTACGGTGTGGCACAATTCCCCAAAGTGCTAGGTGCCATTGACTGCACCCATGTGGCACTACGTCCCCCCAGGGCATCTGAGCACATCTATAGGAACCGCAAGCACTGGCATTCCATCAACGTGCAGGTAGTATGTATTGCCAAGGGAATCATCACCTCAGTATATGCCAACTATCTAGGGTCCACCCACGACAGCTTCATTTACCGAATGTCTAACCTAAGCCGGGACCTAGAAGCTGGGCGGCGTGGCGATACATGGCTGCTTGGTGAGTATGAATGCCACTGCACATGCATGCATGTCAGATGCAGAGTCATGTCACTACCCTACTAATGATACCCATCACCTCCTCACCAGGGGACAGTGCCTACCCTCTGAGCACCCACATGATGACGCCAATTCGGAACCCCATCACGCCTCCCGAGGTAAGATACAACACAGCCCATATTGCAACCCGGGGCATAATGGAGCGCACATTCGGAGTGCTCAAGTCACGCTTTCGCTCCCTTGACCGTTCTGGCGGGCAGCTGTTATATGCGCCCCCAGTAGTGTGCAGGATCATAGTGGCAGCATGTGTCCTGCACAATGTTGCAACACGCCTGGGCCTGGCTGTGGACATGGTGGTACCCCCACTTCCCCAACCACATGCACGCCCACTGCGCATGGGAGGGGAAAGGGCACGGGGTGAGGCAGCACATACGCAGCTGGTGGCTAATTACTTCACATAGAAATCACACCCCTGTGGAGTGCACACAGCCCTGGCACATACCATCTGATAATCAATGATGACTCGACCTGACAATTATGACGAACAAAGGGACAGTCAACTGTCAGAACCATAGCAGCCTGAGATTGTTCATGTGGAAGTGTCACAATGTGTACATCCCTACCTACACAAAAACCACCAATGCAGTGTCATCAAAAGACACACTTCCATGCAGCAGAAATGAATACCCACTTGCAAAATACTACATGAGAACAGTACCATGTCACCCAACCCCTCCCCGGCACGGCCACACAACACACCATGGCATGTCATGCAATGTGAGAGCAAACAAATTAATCCCCACAACCTCCAACCTCCCTTAAACATTACGGTAAAGACTTAAAAAATTGGTCGCCTCACTACCTGATAATGCCAGCACTTTGAACACTTCCAAGTATACAGTGTTAGCGCCACGCAAAAGTGTAGGTGCACTGCTTACAACATGGTCTCCAGTTCCAAAGTAGACCGCCTTGTGAAGACATGAGAAATGGACCTGCAAATTAGGAGGATGAGATGTATGCAGAGTCAAATATCAATATGGCATGCAGTGTACAATACAACAACAATATGCACTAGGAATGTATACACAGTATTGACCACAGACTGCCCACACATCAAATGGGAGTCCAACGTCACTGTGTACGTCAATGTCACTTGGGCACACCCTTTGCAAGCCCATGGAAACGGGAAGCAGGAGGGGTGTGTGTCACACAAACCCAAGCATCTGACCCAAATTCATGACAAGCCTGCATGTGCCCAGCCACAATACAGCGTATGCCCACGGGAGCCACACAAGGCAACACACTGTCCAAAAAATCAAAAGTTAAAAAAAATAAAATAAAAAAAAATAAACAATCAAAAATGGCCATTAATGGGCCCGGGGGGGTAGGGGAGGCCACCCAGGAGGTCCGAGGACAAGGTGCACACCAAAACCCACCTGTGTGGATCTTGCGGAAAAAAAAACACTTCCATGGGTTCATGGCCTGCACGGCTACCCTATTGTGGGAGAATCGCTGCTGTCACTCTCCTCAACCTCTGCAGCTGCCTCAGGAGGTGGTGGCACAATGGGAGGCAGCCCACGCAAAGCCCTAGTCTGGTCCTCCATGGCAGCAAGCATGCGGGTGTGGAAGGTCTCGTTCTGGAGGATAATTGTGCGTAGGTCCCCATGCAACAACTCACGGGATGCCCGGACCTCCGCCCTAGTTGCCTGCATCTCAGCTGAGAGCGTACGTGTGAGACGCTCCAGCTGCTGTTCTGTCCTTCTGTTTGTTGAAGCCTCAAGCTCAACAAGAGTCGTCCTGAGGTGACAGAGTTCCACCCTCAGGGCTTCCCTGTGGCCCTGGGACTCTATGGAAATGGCTTCCCGCAGAGTCGCCAGTGCCGCCCGCCTGTCCCTGTCAGACGCCAACATGTCCTCCCTGTGTGACTGGCAGATGGAGTCTGTTGCCTGCTGTAGTCGCTCCATCAGCCTTTCGGGGGGGACAATGAAAGCGGCCACCCTATCCATGGCCTGAGCCATCATCTCTGATGATGCTGCCTGTTGGGTGTCATGATGCCTACCCCCGGAGCACCAGGCCAGGCCCAGCACCCCGGGAAGCAGGCATCATGCCCTCGGGTAAAAGCCCAGCGGCCCCTTATAGGGGCTCTTTGGACTCAGTCCTGGCGCCTTTGGCACCAGGCTCATGTTGGACATCAGTCCTGGCGCCATAGGCACCAGGCTCATAAAGGGAGGTTTTTTGTGCACTTACCTGATGCAGACCATGCTGCACGCTTCAGGCCTCCCTGAGACCAGAAAGGGACTATTTTTTCATAGGGACTATTTTTTCACTCGGGCGTGGCCAGGGAAGGATACATACCTAGTTGGGGAAGGATACATACCTGGGACTTCTTTGGACGCTATTTAAGCCACGCCCAGACAGCAGCTCATGCTTCGCGTTGTTCTGCTTCCTGCAGCTTAACGCTCACCATGTCTGCTCCTGCTCCTGTACTCCAGCCACGCCCGCCTCGAACCTGGAAGACCTGCAAGGAAGGAAGAGAAGGGAAAGGTGAAAACTAAGGACTATTTCAAACTTCTTACCTGCAACCGGAATCTCCTCGCCAGCATCCCTGAAGAAAGACTTCCATTTAAAAGCATTGCGTTGCTCGCTGCAGCGCCACGCTTCACTCAACTGTCCTCGAGCCATCTCCCGGCTCTATTGCGGCTGTCAGCATCGGACGCCACATCTCTGCACCTAGGGGAGAGAGGAAGAAACAAAAGGTGAGCAGAAGGAACACAGATGGAAAGCCTGATTAACAGCCATAATACTTACCGGCTTTTCTTCCACATTTCGGGTCGGCGCCGCCCCGTTGGCAGGTACCGTACCCCGGCCCCTATGGGGAAAGGACAAGAGACATTTCTGGGGAATGATAAGGACATTTAGAGGGATCGCCCTCATCACTACTCACCTCGGCAGTTTAACCCCTCGACGCATAGCCTTCATTCTGCACCTCAAATAAAGGACAGATCACAGGTTAGAAAGACAACATAAAGGGGGCCTCACTTGAACTTTGAACTTTCATACTTACGGCGCATCGCTCAGGAAAGTCAAGTGGATTTTGCCAGCGCCATTCTGAAAACCAGTGAAGTAACTGGACAAACACGCGCCCCTGCACCAGAAGCAGGATGGAGAGTTCATCCTTCCAAACCATAAGGTGAGCTTAAACCGGGGTTTGGAGGAAGTTAGAGAGGAACAAAGGGAGAAGGGGGAAAGGGGGGAGCTAGCACACTATTCTGCAGACTGTTAATCCCCTTTCTCATCTGCAGAAGGATATTCCTACGGGCCAGGCAAGCACGATTTGGAGGTCCTGTCCAATCGGTGTTCAGGGTCCTGCGCATCACGCTAGAAGAGGCCACAGCAATCCAGACTAGACCAGCGCCCCCGTGGGAACCAGGTGAGCGTTACATTGGGTTGCCATACCGTATATGGATTGCTCCCATGCGGTATTGCCAGGTTGCATACGGCCACCACGTCGGCGGGCACCACACTTGTCTGGGGCAAGGCGACTGCGCCTTGCTGTGCCGGCACTGCCTGAGGCTGCAGGACTACATTCCCCCTCTGATCTGCTGGCCCAGGAACAGGATCAGATGTTGCGGAGTGTGACCCTGCATCCGTAACCACCAAAGGCGTACCTGCCAACACTGACATCCCCATTGAGGGTTCTAACCCTGGTGCAGGTGGGTCGGACAGAACAGAATCCCTCCCAGGAACACTCACCTGCGACGGCACATAGGTCTCATCATCCGAATCGACACCTGAATACAGCTCGGGGGAGGTGCAGCCAGAGACACCCCTTGAGAGCACGACCTGCAGCAGTTGTGGGTTCTCACCCACCACCACACCACGTCCCTCACTGGTGGTCGGTCGGCACTGAGACCCCTCCTGGGTCTGCACCATCTCCACAACCCCAGCAGTATCAAGTGCGTCATCCCCTGCAAAGACATAAAAGAAAAGAAATGGAAACAGGCATTAGCACTATGGCACACAATTAGGGCTGAGAAGCTACAGAAACAGTACTTGATTGACACATGTCCCACATGACTAAAACCCTCCCATGCATGCACCGTCACTGCGTGTGAAGGGGAGGCAGATGGCACACATTGATGACACCAAGATGGAAGATGAACACATTTGCTGCATGCTGCCTAGCAGTGGCATCATACATTGGCCTGTGATTGGTAGGTCAAATACACATGCCATCACACAGATGGCATGTACCCTAGCCATAAAGTGAAGAGGGAGAGGAGGGCACCAATTGTTCATTCAGTCTAGTTTGCTCATGAAATTGATTTTTTCATTGAAATGGTTCAAATGTTTAACCTGGAGCTGCCAGTCCAAAATGGTCCTATAGCACAGGGACATGTCTAAACAAATCATATCCAGGAAACAAAGTCAGTCCACTGTACCATAGCCATGTCAGACATGTGACAATAGGACTGAGAAATGCCTAGTAAAAGTGGTGGTATGCAAACAATCTGCCTGAATAAAAAGAAAAATAAGCAACAATGTTGTGGCAAGATGACACTTCAAGGGCAACTGGCGTGGTGTTGGGCTAGATGTCTAATATTGGCAGAAGGGATACTGCTATACCCAAATGCTGGTGCGCAGAATGTATTGGATGAGGCACATGGGTGACCCAAACCACTCAGGCACACACACCCTCACCTGGCACCCAAACAGAAGCCCTCACACACACACCATGCACATGGATGACACACACATGCATGTGCACTCACTGGACAATGCTTTATAATCTGCCAGTTCTCCCACGCCTTGGATCTGTTCCTCCGTGACGTAGGTCCCAGCAACATGCTCATGTGGAGTGAGTTCTATGTCCTCTGCTGGAGACCCACCTCCAGTCACTAGAGTAGCGGCATGATTTGAGGCCAGCTTATTCTTTGCCCTGCGCTTCAGGTCATTCCAGCGCTTGTAGCATTCAGTAGCTGTGCCCCTCACGATTCCAAGGGCACTTATGATGTCCGCGATGATCTGCCAGTGTGCCAGACGTTGTGCAGGTGTGGTCTTGGATCCTGCAACAATCACCATTTCGCGATCATGTGCGGACACATACTCTACAAGTGCATTCAGTTCGGCCTCATTGAAGCTGGGCTTCCTTGACGGGCCGGACTGTGTAGCCGTGTCTGGGGCATCAGCCTCTACTGGACGAGCACTCTTCCTCTTCCACTTGGAAGGTGGTGGGGATCCTGAGTGTCCTACGCCGCTCTGGACACTAGGGGCAGGAGCCCCGGTGGACTCTGTACTAGGAGTGTGGGATTGCACACTCAGCATGGGAGTTGGTGCAGGCATTAGCTCAAGTGTGATGGTGTCAGGGGGAATGTCAGCAGGATGGACTTGGACCGACACTGTCCTGGCTGGGTGTGTGAGAGGTGGGGTGGATGGAGCCGCAGCTGCCCCTGCAGCCTCCCCAGCCTGCCTACGCGGGGCAGCAGATGACCAGCTGCCCCTGATCCACGTGGCCTGATGACACCAACGTGCACCGGCGCACGAGGCCTAGACCTGCTGACCTGGAAGTCAGCCGTGGAGTCACCCTGTGCCAGGTCTGGTTCCACAGTGGGCTGGTCCAACAAGGGCTGAGCATGGATGGTGTCAGCCACCTTACCCTCAACCAAGGGGGGGGCATGGGTGTCCCTGACTGGTCCTCCACACATGGGGGGCTAGGGGCACCCTGCAAATCATGGCCACGTCCCCTACCAGATCCACCACAGCCACCACTTGGGGCTCGGCCACTTTTGACACTCTTACGACTTGTTCGCCTCCCAGCCATTGCACTGATGTTATTGTGCGTATGGGAGTCGGTGTGAACTATTGCCCTGGGCAATTGGGGGTCAAAGGGGTTGGGTACCAGATGGTAATCGTACCCTAGTGCTCTAGCAAGGCTGTATGTCACCCCTGGGGAAAGATGACGGGTCACGCAACGCACAGGCACCCCAAAAAAGGGAAGTAAGGTGCACACAACCCCTCCTAGACCACGTATGTGGAAAAATAAACCTGCACAACGCTGTGGCACCCAGAAACACAAGAATGAACGTGTGCGTGTCACACGCAGCCTAGAATTACCTCTGAAGGGGTATGCGACACACGGGGCAAGCACAGATGTTAAATACGTGCGGGACTCACCGTCTGCCAGGAACAAAAGCATGAAAAATATGCGCGTGTGCGCGTTGGCAACACCCCCGCCAAAAGAAGAATTGTACGCTGTCTGAGGAGACAGGACAACAGTAGAAGGGAACGCTGTTTGAGGAAACAGGCCTAGGAAAAAGAGGAAAAGAGAAAAAGCTGTCAGAGGTAACAGGGAGTACGAACTTGAAACGCCGTGAAGTAAATCGCGTGTGAACCGGCAAGAAGTACAGATTTCACCCACTCGCTCTCCACGAAAAGCACGTACAAGGAAATGGCGTTCTACACGTACCTTTTATACACACATCACAGACGCGCATACGCGATGAAGCCATTTCCACCAATTACAATCTTTGACACTCGGACGTGTATATTTTTTTTTACACGCCCCATTCTCTACGGCCATGCGCGTGACGTCATAGATGCGCCTGGGGGCCTTTGGGCCAATGAATTAACGTATGTGTGCTGACACGCTTACGCGCTAAGGGCCTTTCCTCAAATTACACACAGACGTGCTGGATTTTCACGTGCCAAATCACTCCGTATCAAGCTGGCCACGAATAAGCACACGGAAGACCACGCTCCTGCCCAGAAGGCCGAATTACTGCCCCCCAGAGCTCCGAGCACGCTCCCACCTGCCATCTGCTGCTGCCTGACTGCCTGCTGCCCACGTGTCCTGCCATTTGCTGCCTGCACATCAGCCAGGGGTGCTGTTGCTGTGACCACCCCTGCTGGAACCGAAGACTCCCGACTGGGATACCATCGCTCCACAGCCCAGCCCCAGGACCCAGTTGCCCACCCACTCCTGCCTCTGGGGTTGCCATGTCGGGCACTGCAACATCTGGCACCAGTGGCAACCCCCAGCCAGAGAGGCAGAGGGGCACCAGCTTCACTGCCACCGAAGTTGGTGTCCTGGTGGAGCATGTCCTGGGGCAGTATGATGCCCTCTTTGGAAGGTTGCGCGCTGACAAGGAAAGACGGACTCAGATCTGGACGGACATCGTGACTGCCATCAACACGTAGGGGGTGGCAGTCCGACTATTCCATCATGTGAAGAAGCGCTGGGAGGACTTCAGGTCCAGGACCCTCAAGAAGGCCCGGCGCCTCCTGAAAGCAGCGGATGCTAAGGGGCGCCGGGGCCACTTGTCGGAAGATCAGATGAGGGTCCTGGAACGCATATCCCCAGCGCTCCACGTCCAGGTCCTTGAGAGGCAGACCCGTCTGGAGTCGAGAGGTAAGTGTACATGCATACTGATTGTAAGCTGTGAGTGTGGTGGTGTGGCAGGAGTGTGCAGGTTGCACATGTGGTTTTATGTGGCCAAGTATGGGGGGGGTACCGGGCCGTGAGGCTGACACATGTGAGGGCTCTCATGTGTGACACATGGATGGTGCTTGTGTGTGTAGGCTTGCATGGCAAAGGATGTGGAAAAATGATTGGCAGGTGTGACATGGATGCTGATCTGAACACTGCGACAGTTGGCGGAGGTGTACACATGCATGCAAGTGTGGTGGTGTGTGTGCATGTGTAGTGCACTCCCTGTATCACATGTGATGTCTGGCTCACCTTTGCCTGCTCATGTTGTTGTATGTGTATGGATGGTGCTGGCTGTTGCAATATGGCTGTGATATAGCTCATGTGTGCAAGTTGAAATGAAATGTGTGTTGGGAATTGTGATGGCATGTCTGAGGATTGCCAATGCCACTCATGTACAACTGTCATGTGTTTATGAGTCCATTATACAGTGCCCTGATGCCTGTGTTTTATTTCTCCCTGTCTGCAGCGTCAACTGATGAAGAGGGCGGAGAAAGTGCTGTGGAGCACAGCGGCAGGGGTCGCACCACCAGCTGGAGACGCAAGGCCCGGCTCCCCTCCCAGGTTGTGATCTCGTCGGGGAGTGAGGAGTCCGGTGCCGCGTCCGAGGCCCAGCTGCCGAGGGGAGGTCCAGGAGGCAGAGGTTGGAGTTGGACTCCTTGGCAGCAGAAGGGTTAGCTGGGACCCCACAGGGCCAAACGGAGGAAGATGGCACGGAGTCATCCAGGTTGGTGGGGGGTTTGTTGGAGGAGGAGGTCGTGCAAGCAACAGAGGCGGGGTCTGGAGGTGGGGATTCCACTGGTGCTAGTGGTGCAGTGTAGGACCAGGGACAGGTGGCAGCACAGGCCACCGCAGAGGTGCATGTGTGAAATCCTGTCCCTGCTCCTGTCACTGCATCATCTTGCACCAGCAGGGATGCCTACCTCCAGACCCGTTCTCAGGGAGGGGATTGGCTTACACCAACTGGCCTTCCTCTCCCTGCAGATGTGGCTATCCTGCAACAGGTTGAGCCTGGTCAGGGTGGGGTGACATTGCGTCAATGGGCCATGCGAGCTGACCTGCAGTCTTTCCATGATGAGACTGCACGTCTTCTCACACGGCTCGTTGACCGCGTTGACCCACTGGGACAGCTCACCAGGGCCGGATTCCTCCATTTCTTGGACCTTGTTCCGACCCCCTCCTCAACGGAACCCCCTATGCCCCAGTCATCCTCCATGCCATCTTCACACCCATGTATCACCTGGGTGCCCTGTGGAGCTGCCTCTGACCGTGCGGCCAGGCTGGTGGACAACGGATCCCTGCCACAGTCGGGAATCGGACGTCCAGCAGGGGTGGCCACATCAACAACTGCACCCCAGCTGGAGGAGGATGTGCAGGCACCATCGGACAGGGCACATGGACAGCAGCAGCAGCAGCAGCAGGAGGTTGTAGGTGGGAGCCACGATGGCTCGGGGCCTTCGACATCGGAGGGGCAGGCATCGGCCGTAGGGCAGGAGGACCCAGGACGGGAAGTGTCTTCCGCGTGGCAGCGGTTGGACCACACCATAGATGCGGAGCGGCAGCGGGCAGAAGAGGCACGGTGGTCAGGGTCGAGAACTCCATGCGGAGGGCCTTGAGGCGGGCCGAGTGCCTCGAGGCAATCCGCAGGGAGTTGGAGGAGAACATGTCGTCCTCCCTGCGGACCCTCGGGGCCATGGAACAGGACCGCCTCCGGGCCATTGAGCAGGAGTTTGATGATGCCCTGGCCCGCAACATCCGGACGTGAGCCATTGGACTAGCCCGCTGCCATTGTATATAGTTAATTATTGTTAGGTTTTATTTTAATTTTTTTAATTTGGGGCACTTGGACTATGCCCCACTTTTTTGTATATAGTTAATAGTTAGATGGGTTTTATTGTAGGCTTCATTTACATAGTTGGGATCATGGACCCTGGATTTGCTCTTTGTACATAGTTTGACAGTGGATTTGTGGCCTTCATCTTTTATTATTTTTTCACCATGGAGCAATGGATTTTCACTTTACTTTCCCTTTGGATTTGCTTTGTTGGACGGTGACTTTGGACACAATTTCATTACGGTTATTTTGGATTACCATTTTCATTATTTATTATTTTGGTGGACATGCAGCATTTTGATTTTTGTTCCCATTATCGTTTCTTTTGATTTCAATCACTTCATTTACACTGTAATACATTTTTGTTTCTTATTTCAATGTGTGGACTTCTTCCATTGGTTTCATGCCTGCCACAATGTGTGTTTTCACAGTCATGTGTTGCCATTGTGTGGGTCTGACGGACTTGTACTCATGCGCATACTGCTTATTTGTTATCTATCATGTAATGGGTATTTCCATTTTGAATGGATGTAAAGCTTGGTTGGGTGTTTGGACTGGGGTGGCGTGGGGTGGGATTTGGGTGGGCATATGAGCCTGGGATCTGGATTGTGATGACGTGTTGGCTGGGGGACATGAGTGGGGGCCTGGTGGAGGGTGCCCCTGGATGCTGGAGGTGGAGGTGATGGGAGACATGAGTGGGGGCCTGGTGGAGGTTGCCCTGCACTGCTGGGGGGTGGGTGTGCTGGGAGACATGAGTTGGACATGAGTGGGGGCCTGGTGGAGGCTGCCCCTGGATGCTGGGAGGTGGGGGTGCTGGGAGACATGAGTGGGGGCTGGTGGAGGGTGCCCCTGCACTGCAGGGGGGTGGGGGTGATGTGAGACATGAGTTGGACATGAGTGGGGGCCTAGTGGAGGGTGTCCTGCACTGCTGGGCGGTGGGGGTGATGGGAGACATGAGTGGGGGCCTGGTGGAGGGTGCCCTGCACTGCTGGGGAGTGGGGGTGGTGGGAGACATGAGTGGGGGCCTGGTGGAGGGTACCCCTGGATGCTGGGGGGTGGGGGTGGTGGGAGACATGAGTTGGACATGAGTGGGGGCCTGGTGGAGGGTGCCCTGCACTGCTGGGGGGTGGGGGTGATGGGAGACATGAGTGGGGGCCTGGTGGAGGGTGCCCTGCACTGCTGGGGGGTGGGGCTGAAGGGAGACATGAGTGGGGGCCTGGTGGAGGGTGCCCTGCACTGCTGGGGGGTGGGGCTGGTGGGAGACATGAGTTGGACATGAGTGGGGGCCTGGTGGAGGCTGTCCCTGGATGCTGGGGGTGATGGGAGACATGAGTGGGGGCCTGGTGGAGGGTGCCCCTGGATGCTGGGGGGTGGGAGTGGTGGGAGACATGAGTTGGACAAGAGTGGGGGCCTGGTGGAGGGTGCCCTGCACTGCTGGGGTGTGTGGGTGATGGGAGACATGAGTGGGGGCCTGGTGGAGGGTGTCCTGCACTGCAGGGGGGTGGGGGTGGTGGGAGACATGAGTTGGACATGAGTGGGGGCCTGGTGGAGGGTGCCCTGCACTGCTGGTGGGTGGGGGTGATGGGAGACATGAGTTGGACATGAGTGGGGGCCTGGTGGAGGCTGCCCCTGGATGCTGGGGGGTGGGGGTGCTGGGACACATGAGTGGGGGCCAATTGGAGGGTGCCCCTGCACTGCTGGGGGGTGGGGGTGATGGGAGACATGAGTGGGGGCCTGGTGGAGGGCGCCCCTGCACTGTTGGGGGGTGGGGGTGATGGGCGACATGAGTGGGGGCCTGGTGGAGGGTGCCCCTGGATGCTGGGGGGTGGGGGTGATGGGAGACCTGAGTGGGGGCCTGGTGAAGGGTGCCCTGCACTGCTGGGGGGTGGGGGTGCTGGGAGACATGAGTTGGACATGAGTGGGGGCCTGGTGGAGGCTGCCCCTGGATGCTGGGGGGTGGGGGTGCTGAGAGACATGATTGGGGGCCTTGTGGAGGGTGCTCTGCACTGCTGGGGGGTGGGGGTGCTGGGAGACATGAGTTGGACATGAGTGGGGGCCTGGTGGAGGCTGCCCCAGGATGCTGGGGGGTGGGGGTGCTGGGAGACATGAGTGGGGGCCTGGTGGAGGGTGCCCCTGCACTGCTGGGGCGTGGAGGTGGTGGGAGACATGAGTTGGACATGAGTGGGGGCCTGGTGGAGGGTGCCCTGCACTGCTGGGGCGTGGGGGTGGTGGGAGACATGAGTTGGACATGAGTGGGGGCCTGGTGGAGGGTGCCCTGCACTGTCTGGGGTGGGGGTGATGGGAGACATGAGTGGGGGCCTGGTGTAGGGTGCCCTGCACTGCTGGGGGGTGGGGGTGGTGGGAGACATGAGATGGACATGAGTGGGGGCCTGGTGGAGGGTGCCCTGCACTGCTGGGGGGTGGGGGTGATGGGAGACATGAGTGGGGGCCTGGTGGAGGGTGCCCTGCACTGCTGGGGGGTGGGGGTGATGGGCGACATGCGTGGGGGCCTGGTGGAAGGTGCCCTGCACTGCTGGGGGGTGGGGCTGCAGGGGGACATGAGTGGGGGCCTGGTGGAAGGTGCCCTGCACTTCTGGGGGGTGGGGGTGCTGGGAGACATGAGTTGGACATAAGTGGGGGCCTGGTGGAGCCTGCACCTGGATGCTGGTGGGTGGGGGTGATGGGAGACATGAGTGGGGGCCTGGTGGAGGGTGCCCCTGGATGCTGGGGGGTGGGGGTGGTGGGAGACATGAGTTGGACATGAGTGGGGGCCTGGTGGAGGGTGCCCTGCACTGCTGGGTGGTGGGGGTGCAGGGGGACATGAGTGGGGGCCTGGTGGAGGGTGCCCTGCACTGCTGGGGGGTGGGGGTGCTGGGAGACATGAGTTGGACATGAGTGGGGGCCTGGTGGAGGCTGCCCCTGGATGCTGGGGGGTGGGGATGCAGGGGGACATGAGTGGGGGCATGGTGGAGGGTGCCCTGCACTGCTGGGGGGTGGGGGTGCTGGGAGACATGAGTTGGACATTTGTGGGGGCCTGGTGGAGAGTGCCCCTGGATGCTGGGGGGTGGGGGTGATGGGAGACATGAGTTGGACATGAATGGGGGCCTGGTGGAGGCTGCCCCTGGATGCTGGGGGGTGGGGGTGCTGGGAGACATGAGTGGGGGCCTGGTGGAGGGTGCCCCTGCACTGCTGGGGGGTGGGGGTGATGGAAGACATGAGTGGGGGCCTGGTGGAGGGTGCCCCTGCACTGCTGGGGGGAGGGGGTGATGGGAGACATGAGTGGGGGGCTGGTGGAGGGTGCCCATGGATGCTGGGGGGTGGGGGTGCAGAGGGACAAGAGTGGGGGCCTGGTGGAGGGTGCCCTGCACTGCTAGGGAGTGGGGGTGCTGGGAGACATGAGTTGGACATGAGTGGGGGCCTGGTGGAGGCTGCCCCTGGATGCTGGGGGGTGGCGGTGCAGGGGGACATGAGTGGGGGCCTGGTGGAGGGTGCCCTGCACTGCTGGGGGGTGGGGGTGGTGGGAGACATGAGTTGGACATGAGTGGGGGCCTGGTGGAGGGTGCCCTGCACTGCTGGGGGGTGGAGGTGATGGGAGACATGAGTGGTGGCCTGGTTCAGGGTGCCCTGCACTGCTGGGGCGTGGGGGTGATGGGAGACATGAGTTGGACATGAGTGGGGGCCTGGTGGAGGCTGCCCCTGGATGCTTGTGGGTGGGGGTGCTGGGAGACATGAGTGGGGGCCTGGTGGAGGGTGCCCCTGCACTGCTGGGGGTGGGGGTGATGGGAGACATGAGTGGGGGCCTGGTGGAGGGTGCCCCTGCACTGCTGGGGGGCGGGGGTGATGGGAGACATGAGTGGGGGCCTGGTGGAGGGTGCCCCTCGATGCTGGGGGGTGGGGGTGCAGGGGGACATGAGTGGGGTCTGGTGGAGGGTGCCCTGCACTGCTGGGGGGTGGGGGTTCTGGGAGACATGAGTTGGATATGAGTGGGGGCCTGGTGGAGGCGGCCCCTGGATGCTGGGGGGTGGGGGTGCAGGGGGACATGAGTGGGGGCCTGGTGGAGGGTGCCCCGCACTGCTGGGGTAGTGGGGGTGCTGGAAGACATGAGTTGGACATGAGTGGGGGCCTGGAAGAGGGTGCCCCTGGATGCTGGGGGGTGGGGGTGGTGGTAGACATGAGTTGGACATGAATGGGGGCCTGGTGGAGGCTGCCCCTGGATGCTGGGGGGTGGGGGTGCTGGGAGACATGAGTGGGGGCCTGGTTGAGGGTGCCCCTGCACTGCTGGGGTGTGGGGGTGCTGGGAGACATGAGTGGGGTGGGGGTGCAGTGGGACATGAGTGGGGGCCTGATGGAGGGTGCCCTGCACTGCCCGGGGGTGGGGGCGCTGGGAGACATGATTTGGACATGAGTGGGGGCCTGGTGGAGGGTGCCCCTGGATGCTGGGGGTGGGGGTGATGGGAGACATGAGTTGGACATGAGTGGAGGCCTGGTGGAGGCTGCCCCTGGATGCTGGGGGCTGGAGGTGCTGGGAGACATGAGTGGGGGCCTGGTGGAGGGTGCCCCTGCACTGCTGGGTGGTGGGGGTGATGGAAGACATGAGTGGGGGCCTGGTGGAGGGTGCCCTGCACTGCCGGGGGGTGGGGGCGCTGGGAGACATGATTTGGACATGAGTGGGGGCCTGGTGGAGGGTGCCCCTGGATGCTGGGGGTGGGGGTGATGGGAGACATGAGTTGGACATGAGTGGAGGCCTGGTGGAGGCAGGCTGCCCCTGCACTGCTGGGGGGTGGAGGTGATGGGAGACATGAGTGGTGGCCTGGTTCAGGGTGCCCTGCACTGCTGGGGCGTGGGGGTGATGGGAGACATGAGTTGGACATGAGTGGGGGCCTGGTGGAGGCTGCCCCTGGATGCTTGTGGGTGGGGGTGCTGGGAGACATGAGTGGGGGCCTGGTGGAGGGTGCCCCTGCACTGCTGGGGGGTGGGGGTGATGGGAGACATGAGTGGGGGCCTGGTGGAGGGTGCCCCTGCACTGCTGGGGGGCGGGGGTGATGGGAGACATGAGTGGGGGCCTGGTGGAGGGTGCCCCTCGATGCTGGGGGGTAGGGGTGCAGGGGGACATGAGTGGGGTCTGGTGGAGGGTGCCCTGCACTGCTGGGGGGTGGGGGTTCTGGGAGACATGAGTTGGATATGAGTGGGGGCCTGGTGGAGGCGGCCCCTGGATGCTGGGGGGTGGGGGTGCAGGGGGACATAAGTGGGGGCCTGGTGGAGGGTGCCCCGCACTGCTGGGGTAGTGGGGGTGCTGGAAGACATGAGTTGGACATGAGTGGGGGCCTGGAAGAGGGTGCCCCTGGATGCTGGGGGGTGGGGGTGGTGGTAGACATGAGTTGGACATGAATGGGGGCCTGGTGGAGGCTGCCCCTGGATGCTGGGGGGTGGGGGTGCTGGGAGACATGAGTGGGGGCCTGGTTGAGGGTGCCCCTGCACTGCTGGGGGGTGGGGGTGCTGGAAGACATGAGTGGGGGCCTGGTGGAGGCTGCCCCTGGATGCTGGGGGGTGGGGGTGCAGTGGGACATGAGTGGGGGCCTGGTGGAGGGTGCCCTGCACTGCCCGGGGGTGGGGGCGCTGGGAGACATGATTTGGACATGAGTGGGGGCCTGGTGGAGGGTGCCCCTGGATGCTGGGGGTGGGGGTGATGGGAGACATGAGTTGGACATGAGTGGAGGCCTGGTGGAGGCTGCCCCTGGATGCTGGGGGCTGGGGGTGCTGGGAGACATGAGTGGGGGCCTGGTGGAGGGTGCCCCTGCACTGCTGGGTGGTGGGGGTGATGGAAGACATGAGTGGGGGCCTGGTGGAGGGTGCCCCTGGATGCTGGGGGGTGGGGGTGCAGGGGGATATGAGTGGGGGCCTGGTGGAGGGTGCCCTGCACTGCTGGGGTGTGGGGGTGCTGGGAGACATGAGTTGGACATGAGTGGGGGCCTGGTGGAGGGTGCCCCTGGATGCTGGGGGGTGGGGGTGCTGGGAGACATGAGTGGGGGCATGGTGGAGGGTGCCCTGCACTGTTGGGGGGTGGGGGTGCTGGGAGACATGAGTTGGACATGAGTGGGGGCCTGGAAGAGGGTGCCCCTGGATGCTGGGGGGTGGGGGTGGTGGTAGACATGAGTTGGACATGAATGGGGGCCTGGTGGAGGCTGCCCCTGGATGCTGGGGGGTGGGGGTGCTGGGAGACATGAGTGGGGGCCTGGTTGAGGGTGCCCCTGCACTGCTGGGGGGTGGGGGTGCTGGGAGACATGAGTGGGGGCCTGGTGGAGGCTGCCCCTGGATGCTGGGGGGTGGGGGTGCAGTGGGACATGAGTGGGGGCCTGGTGGAGGGTGCCCTGCACTGCCAGGGGGTGGGGGCGCTGGGAGACATGAGTGGGGGCCTGGTGGAGGGTGCCCTGCACTGCTGGGGGGTGGGGGTGGTGGGAGACATGAGTTGGACATGAGTGGGGGCCTGGTGGAGGGTGCCCTGCACTGCTGGGGGGTGGAGGTGATGGGAGACATGAGTGGTGGCCTGGTTCAGGGTGCCCTGCACTGCTGGGGCGTGGGGGTGATGGGAGACATGAGTTGGACATGAGTGGGGGCCTGGTGGAGGCTGCCCCTGGATGCTTGTGGGAGGGGGTGCTGGGAGACATGAGTGGGGGCCTGGTGGAGGGTGCCCCTGCACTGCTGGGGGTGGGGGTGATGGGAGACATGAGTGGGGGCCTGGTGGAGGGTGCCCCTGCACTGCTGGGGGGCGGGGGTGATGGGAGACATGAGTGGGGGCCTGGTGGAGGGTGCCCCTCGATGCTGGGGGGTGGGGGTGCAGGGGGACATGAGTGGGGGCCTGGTGGAGGGTGCCCCGCACTGCTGGGGTAGTGGGGGTGCTGGAAGACATGAGTTGGACATGAGTGGGGGCCTGGAAGAGGGTGCCCCTGGATGCTGGGGGGTGGGGGTGGTGGTAGACATGAGTTGGACATGAATGGGGGCCTGGTGGAGGCTGCCCCTGGATGCTGGGGGGTGGGGGTGCTGGGAGACATGAGTGGGGGCCTGGTTGAGGGTGCCCCTGCACTGCTGGGGGGTGGGGGTGCTGGGAGACATGAGTGGGGTGGGGGTGCAGTGGGACATGAGTGGGGGCCTGGTGGAGGGTGCCCTGCACTGCCCGGGGGTGGGGGCGCTGGGAGACATGATTTGGACATGAGTGGGGGCCTGGTGGAGGGTGCCCCTGGATGCTGGGGGTGGGGGTGATGGGAGACATGAGTTGGACATGAGTGGAGGCCTGGTGGAGGCTGCCCCTGGATGCTGGGGGCTGGGGGTGCTGGGAGACATGAGTGGGGGCTTGGTGGAGGGTGCCCCTGCACTGCTGGGTGGTGGGGGTGATGGAAGACATGAGTGGGGGCCTGGTGGAGGGTGCCCTGCACTGCCGGGGGGGTGGGGGCGCTGGGAGACATGATTTGGACATGAGTGGGGGCCTGGTGGAGGGTGCCCCTGGATGCTGGGGTTGGGGGTGATGGGAGACATGAGTTGGACATGAGTGGAGGCCTGGTGGAGGCTGCCCCTGCACTGCTGGGGGGTGGAGGTGATGGGAGACATGAGTGGTGGCCTGGTTCAGGGTGCCCTGCACTGCTGGGGCGTGGGGGTGATGGGAGACATGAGTTGGACATGAGTGGGGGCCTGGTGGAGGCTGCCCCTGGATGCTTGTGGGTGGGGGTGCTGGGAGACATGAGTGGGGGCCTGGTGGAGGGTGCCCCTGCACTGCTGGGGGGTGGGGGTGATGGGAGACATGAGTGGGGGCCTGGTGGAAGGTGCCCCTGCACTGCTGTGGGGCGGGGGTGATGGGAGACATGAGTGGGGGCCTGGTGGAGGGTGCCCCTCGATGCTGGGGGGTAGGGGTGCAGGGGGACATGAGTGGGGTCTGGTGGAGGGTGCCCTGCACTGCTGGGGGGTGGGGGTTCTGGGAGACATGAGTTGGATATGAGTGGGGGCCTGGTGGAGGCGGCCCCTGGATGCTGGGGGGTGGGGGTGCAGGGGGACATGAGTGGGGGCCTGGTGGAGGGTGCCCCGCACTGCTGGGGTAGTGGGGGTGCTGGAAGACATGAGTTGGACATGAGTGGGGGCCTGGAAGGGTGCCCCTGGATGCTGGGGGGTGGGGGTGGTGGTAGACATGAGTTGGACATGAATGGGGGCCTGGTGGAGGCTGCCCCTGGATGCTGGGGGGTGGGGGTGCTGGGAGACATGAGTGGGGGCCTGGTTGAGGGTGCCCCTGCACTGCTGGGGGGTGGGGGTGCTGGGAGACATGAGTGGGGTGGGGGTGCAGTGGGACATGAGTGGGGGCCTGGTGGAGGGTGCCCTGCACTGCCCGGGGGTGGGGGCGCTGGGAGACATGATTTGGACATGAGTGGGGGCCTGGTGGAGGGTGCCCCTGCACTGCTGGGGGGCGGGGGTGATGGGAGACATGAGTGGGGGCCTGGTGGAGGGTGCCCCTCGATGCTGGGGGGTGGGGGTGCAGGGGGACATGAGTGGGGTCTGGTGGAGGGTGCCCTGCACTGCTGGGGGGTGGGGGTTCTGGGAGACATGAGTTGGATATGAGTGGGGGCCTGGTGGAGGCGGCCCCTGGATGCTGGGGGGTGGGGGTGCAGGGGGACATGAGTGGGGGCCTGGTGGAGGGTGCCCCGCACTGCTGGGGTAGTGGGGGTGCTGGAAGACATGAGTTGGACATGAGTGGGGGCCTGGAAGAGGGTGCCCCTGGATGCTGGGGGGTGGGGGTGGTGGTAGACATGAGTTGGACATGAATGGGGGCCTGGTGGAGGCTGCCCCTGGATGCTGGGGGGTGGGGGTGCTGGGAGACATGAGTGGGGGCCTGGTTGAGGGTGCCCCTGCACTGCTGGGGGGTGGGGGTGCTGGGAGACATGAGTGGGGTGGGGGTGCAGTGGGACATGAGTGGGGGCCTGGTGGAGGGTGCCCTGCACTGCCCGGGGGTGGGGGCGCTGGGAGACATGATTTGGACATGAGTGGGGGCCTGGTGGAGGGTGCCCCTGGATGCTGGGGGTGGGGGTGATGGGAGACATGAGTTGGACATGAGTGGAGGCCTGGTGGAGGCTGCCCCTGGATGCTGGGGGCTGGGGGTGCTGGGAGACATGAGTGGGGGCTTGGTGGAGGGTGCCCCTGCACTGCTGGGTGGTGGGGGTGATGGAAGACATGAGTGGGGGCCTGGTGGAGGGTGCCCTGCACTGCCGGGGGGGTGGGGGCGCTGGGAGACATGATTTGGACATGAGTGGGGGCCTGGTGGAGGGTGCCCCTGGATGCTGGGGTTGGGGGTGATGGGAGACATGAGTTGGACATGAGTGGAGGCCTGGTGGAGGCTGCCCCTGCACTGCTGGGGGGTGGAGGTGATGGGAGACATGAGTGGTGGCCTGGTTCAGGGTGCCCTGCACTGCTGGGGCGTGGGGGTGATGGGAGACATGAGTTGGACATGAGTGGGGGCCTGGTGGAGGCTGCCCCTGGATGCTTGTGGGTGGGGGTGCTGGGAGACATGAGTGGGGGCCTGGTGGAGGGTGCCCCTGCACTGCTGGGGGGTGGGGGTGATGGGAGACATGAGTGGGGGCCTGGTGGAAGGTGCCCCTGCACTGCTGTGGGGCGGGGGTGATGGGAGACATGAGTGGGGGCCTGGTGGAGGGTGCCCCTCGATGCTGGGGGGTAGGGGTGCAGGGGGACATGAGTGGGGTCTGGTGGAGGGTGCCCTGCACTGCTGGGGGGTGGGGGTTCTGGGAGACATGAGTTGGATATGAGTGGGGGCCTGGTGGAGGCGGCCCCTGGATGCTGGGGGGTGGGGGTGCAGGGGGACATGAGTGGGGGCCTGGTGGAGGGTGCCCCGCACTGCTGGGGTAGTGGGGGTGCTGGAAGACATGAGTTGGACATGAGTGGGGGCCTGGAAGGGTGCCCCTGGATGCTGGGGGGTGGGGGTGGTGGTAGACATGAGTTGGACATGAATGGGGGCCTGGTGGAGGCTGCCCCTGGATGCTGGGGGGTGGGGGTGCTGGGAGACATGAGTGGGGGCCTGGTTGAGGGTGCCCCTGCACTGCTGGGGGGTGGGGGTGCTGGGAGACATGAGTGGGGTGGGGGTGCAGTGGGACATGAGTGGGGGCCTGGTGGAGGGTGCCCTGCACTGCCCGGGGGTGGGGGCGCTGGGAGACATGATTTGGACATGAGTGGGGGCCTGGTGGAGGGTGCCCCTGGATGCTGCGGGTGGGGGTGATGGGAGACATGAGTTGGACATGAGTGGAGGCCTGGTGGAGGCTGCCCCTGGATGCTGGGGGCTGGGGGTGCTGGGAGACATGAGTGGGGGCCTGGTGGAGGGTGCCCCTGCACTGCTGGGTGGTGGGGGTGATGGAAGACATGAGTGGGGGCCTGGTGGAGGGTGCCCTACACTGCCGGGGGGGTGGGGGCGCTGGGAGACATGATTTGGACATGAGTGGGGGCCTGGTGGATGGTGCCCCTGGATGCTGGGGGTGGGGGTGATGGGAGACATGAGTTGGACATGAGTGGAGGCCTGGTGGAGGCTGCCCCTGCACTGCTGGGGGGTGGAGGTGATGGGAGACATGAGTGGTGGCCTGGTTCAGGGTGCCCTGCACTGCTGGGGCGTGGGGGTGATGGGAGACATGAGTTGGACATGAGTGGGGGCCTGGTGGAGGCTGCCCCTGGATGCTTGTGGGTGGGGGTGCTGGGAGACATGAGTGGGGGCCTGGTGGAGGGTGCCCCTGCACTGCTGGGGGGTGGGGGTGATGGGAGACATGAGTGGGGCCTGGTGGAGGGTGCCCCTGCACTGCTGGGGGGCAGGGGTGATGGGAGACATGAGTGGGGGCCTGGTGGAGGGTGCCCCTCGATGCTGGGGGGTAGGGGTGCAGGGGGACATGAGTGGGGTCTGGTGGAGGGTGCCCTGCACTGCTGGGGGGTGGGGGTTCTGGGAGACATGAGTTGGATATGAGTGGGGGCCTGGTGGAGGCGGCCCCTGGATGCTGGGGGGTGGGGGTGCAGGGGGACATGAGTGGGGGCCTGGTGGAGGGTGCCCCGCACTTCTGGGGTAGTGGGGGTGCTGGAAGACATGAGTTGGACATGAGTGGGGGCCTGGAAGAGGGTGCCCCTGGATGCTGGGGGGTGGGAGTGGTGGTAGACATGAGTTGGACATGAATGGGGGCCTGGTGGAGGCTGCCCCTGGATGCTGGGGGGTGGGGGTGCTGGGAGACATGAGTGGGGGCCTGGTTGAGGGTGCCCCTGCACTGCTGGGGGGTGGGGGTGCTGGAAGACATGAGTGGGGGCCTGGTGGAGGCTGCCCCTGGATGCTGGGGGGTGGGGGTGCAGTGGGACATGAGTGGGGGCCTGGTGGAGGGTGCCCTGCACTGCCCGGGGGTGGGGGCGCTGGGAGACATGATTTGGACATGAGTGGGGGCCTGGTGGAGGGTGCCCCTGGATGCTGGGGGTGGGGGTGATGGGAGACATGAGTTGGACATGAGTGGAGGCCTGGTGGAGGCTGCCCCTGGATGCTGGGGGCTGGGGGTGCTGGGAGACATGAGTGGGGGCCTGGTGGAGGGTGCCCCTGCACTGCCGGGTGGTGGGGGTGATGGAAGACATGAGTGGGGGCCTGGTGGAGGGTGCCCCTGGATGCTGGGGGGTGGGGGTGCAGGGGGATATGAGTGGGGGCCTGGTGGAGGGTGCCCTGCACTGCTGGGGGGTGGGGGTGCTGGGAGACATGAGTTGGACATGAGTGGGGGCCTGGTGGAGGGTGCCCCTGGATGCTGGGGTGTGGGGGTGCTGGGAGACATGAGTGGGGGCATGGTGGAGGGTGCCCTGCACTGTTGGGGGGTGGGGGTGCTGGGAGACATGAGTTGGACATGAGTGGGGGCCTGGAAGAGGGTGCCCCTGGATGCTGGGGGGTGGGGGTGGTGGTAGACATGAGTTGGACATGAATGGGGGCCTGGTGGAGGCTGCCCCTGGATGCTGGGGGGTGGGGGTGCTGGGAGACATGAGTGGGGGCCTGGTTGAGGGTGCCCCTGCACTGCTGGGGGGTGGGGGTGCTGGGAGACATGAGTGGGGGCCTGGTGGAGGCTGCCCCTGGATGCTGGGGGGTGGGGGTGCAGTGGGACATGAGTGGGGGCCTGGTGGAGGGTGCCCTGCACTGCCGGGGGGTGGGGGCGCTGGGAGACATGATTTGGACATGAGTGGGGGCCTGGTGGAGGGTGCCCCTGGATGCTGGGGGTGGGGGTGATGGGAGACATGAGTTGGACATGAGTGGAGGCCTGGTGGAGGCTGCCCCTGGATGCTGGGGGCTGGGGGTGCTGGGAGACATGAGTGGGGGCCTGGTGGAGGGTGCCCCTGCACTGCTGGGGGGTGGGGGTGATGGAAGACATGAGTGGGGGCCTGGTGGAGGGTGCCCCTGGATGCTGGGGGGTGGGGGTGCAGGGGGATATGAGTGGGGGCCTGGTGGAGGGTGCCCTGCACTGCTGGGGGGTGGGGGTGCTGGGAGACATGAGTTGGACATGAGTGGGGGCCTGGTGGAGGGTGCCCCTGGATGCTGGGGGGTGGGGGTGCTGGGAGACATGAGTGGGGGCATGGTGGAGGGTGCCCTGCACTGTTGGGGGGTGTGGGTGCTGGGAGACATGAGTTGGACATGAGTGGGGACCTGGTGGAGGGTTCCCCTGGATGCTGGGGGCTAGGGGTGCAGGGGGACATGCGTTGGTGGGCAGTAGTGCAAGGTGACATGTGGGTTGGCTGGGGGGCATGGGCATGGTGGGGGACATGTGCAGGCTAGTCCCCTGTGGTGTGGGCCGCCTGCAGGGGCCGTGGAGGGTGTAGAGGGAAAACATGGGAGGACCCACACGTGCAATTCATGTGTGGTGCTCCCCGCGCACCCCTGGAATACACGTACCCTGATGGAATCGCGTGTGATACTTCCCGCGCACCCCTGAAATACACGTACCCTGCTGCTTTTGGGTGTGATACTTCCCGCGCACCCCTGGAATACATGTACCCTGCTGCTTTTGCGTGTGATACTTCCCGCGCACCCCTGGAATACATGTGCCCTGATGGAATCTCGTGTGATACTTTCCGCGCACCCCTGAAATGCACGTACCCTGCTGTTTTTGCGTGTGATACTTCCCGCGCACCCCTGGAATACACGTAACCTGATGGAATTGCATGTGATACTTCCCGCGCACCCCTGAAATGCATGTACCCTGCTGTTTTTGCATGTGATACTTCCCGCGCACCCCTGGTATACCCGTGCCCTGATGGAATCGCGTGTGTTACTTCCCACGCACCCCTGATCTACACGTACCCAGGACAATCGCGTGTGAAACTTCCCGAGAACCACTGAAATACACGTTCCCCGTTTGGCGTTTGCTGTTTCGCAGCCCTGTGAACTGGTCCAGGGTTAGCGCAGCCATTTGCGATGATTTGGGAATTTTGAAGGCTTTTGATTGCGCGAGGGCGTTCTTGGGGGCGTAACTGGCGCTGCTGCAGGGTCGCTGCGCCACTCTGCGCCACGGCTGGTTTCGGAGGCTAAAATCCATGAATACGCTGTGCGATGAAAAGGATTTTTTCGCACGCTGCTGGCGCAGTGTATCGCACGGGGACACTGTGCTCCAGTCGCGTGCGCCACTTTTTTGCAAATTTCTATGAATTACCCTCTTAATCTATAGCAGTATATCCATCCTGTGTAATTACTTTGGAACCAGAATTGGGGAACGGTTATGCTCATATGCAAATCTCCATGTTTACATGTAAATTTGAAACGACAAATTTTGCATAATAACAACACATGAAATGTATACTGGCTACTTTTGGTTATTTTTGTATCTGTTTCCTAAATGTGGATAGATTTTGATATCTGTGGGAAGCGCAGACAGTGAAAACACATTGGTTAAGTGTTTTTCTATAGTTTAAGGGGCTTTTTTGAGAAATTACCCCTGTTGTTTTTCACTACTGACGCATACCTTATAATAATCTCATTACTGATCAGGTACCCTTGATTTTACTGTCTTTACCAGACTGTTAGTTATGTGCACATCCAGGTATAGGATAATTTCTCACCCTATCTAAGCCACAACAGAATCCCACAGTAATGCTCACAACAGCAGGCACCACAACAAGCACATACACCCCTCAGCCTTCCCCCAATAGGCAACCACTGCATCGCTGCCAAACCAACCTACATTGATCACTCACACCAACACATACACCACAGTCACCAGAACTCAACCGTTCATAATCTGTGCACTTAATAATGCATGCTCTTTAACTGCCTGAGCTCTAGAAATAAATGATCTCATCACCCACTATCAGTTGGACGCCTTAGCCATCTCACAATCTTGGCTCCATGAAGCATCAGGTCTTTCACTTTCCCTAGCCATCTCCCCTGGTTACACCATCCACCGCAAGGACATGCTCACCTCCAGAGATGCTGGCGTCATGCTGATAACCAGAGAGTCCCTCCCCATCATACAGATCCAACCCTCCCTCAGTGACCATGTTGAACAACTATCCCTCAAACTATCCCCCTCACCCACTTGCACTATCACGATCCACCTCATCTACTGCCCTCCCCGCCCCCCGGTACCTCCCACAACTTTGAGGAAAACCTCCTCCATGTCCTCCAGGACAATATCAAAACCTCCATAAAAATAATTTTGCTGGGAGACTTCAACTTAGGCCTCCATGACCCAAATGATCCACAGGCCATCTCACTGACCAAAGCACTTGAAACATTAGGCTTCACTCACTGCATCACCATACCTACCCACACCAAAGGCTGCTCACTAGACTGGATTGCCAACCACAATTGAAAAATCACTGCAAGCTCCAACTCCCTATGCCCATGATCTGACCACCACATAATACACTTCACCATCCCAAATCCATCTAAACCCAAACATACCACGACCCCTCTCCCACCAGCTGTGACTTGCAGCACTCGGAAGCTCACCAAAGAAAACCTCCTGCCCCGGCTGCATAACCGCTGCCTTAAAGCCCCTTTCTCGACTGATCCAAAGGAACTAGTGGATACCTACACCTTAACCCTATCCAAGGCAGTCATTTTCATAGCTCCCCTTCTCCCTCGCAAAGCCAAATCTGTCAGGCACTGAAACGCTTGGTTCACCCATGACCTACTAGAATTGTGCAACCTTAAACACCAGACACAACTATGCTGGCACAAAAAAACACTGCCCCTTTGAAAGAGATCTTCACCAAACTTGCCAAACAATACAAATATGCCATTATATCTGTCAAAGACAACTCATTCGACTCAGATACAAGAAAGATCTTCTCAATCTTTAGGGAATTGGAAACCCCCTCCATACCTCCGCCCACTCTCACTAAGGATGAAAAGTAGTGCACAGATATCCAACAGGTTATGCTAAACAAAATCGACATGCTGAACAAGAAAATTGTCAGTCACCGAGCTAAGCACACCAAATCCATTCCTGACTCTGCCATTAGCATAGCCCCAACTTACCCATCCACTCTCTCCCACAGTTCTGCTTCAAAGACCTATCTGAAAACGAAACACTAAGAATCATCAATACCCTCAAACCCTCCAAATGCAAAGGGGACACATGCCCTGCCACTCTCATCAAAGACTGCACCGAAACCCTAACCCCTATCTTCACTGCCTTCATAAATGTCTCCTTGTCCTCGAGCTTAGTGCCAGCCACCCTCAAAGAAGCCTGAGTCCTCCCCTTCTAAAAAAAAAGCATCCATGGATCCTGCTACCCCTACCAACTACAGACCAATCACCACTGTCCCTTCCTGCTAAAATCCTTGATCGCACAGCCTACCGGCAAGTACAGATTTATCTTGAAACAAACCACATCATAGGAATGTGCCAATCCAGCTTTCACCATGGCATACAGTCAGCACTCCTAGACATGAAAAATCAACTGGACAAGATCAGAGATGAGGACAAGACAGCACTCTTCCTCCTCCTACATATCTCTGCTGTGTTTCACCTGGTCGACCATAAAATCCTTTGCCACATCCTCACTGCCTCAGCCAACCTTACCCCCAAAGCCATGGCCCGGATTGCCTCCTTTCTGGAGGAGGAAGAGTCATGAAAGTCTTGGCAGAAAACGCAATGCCCTCCATCCTCATCCCCTCTGGAGTTCCACAAGGGTCTTGCATCTCCCCACCCTCTTTAAAATTTTCACTAGGCCCCTCTTTGAAATCCTCAACACACGTGGCATAGCATACATAAACTATGCTGACGATATCCAAATCATGATCCCTCTCACAGGCAACTATGCAGAAGATTCAAGCACCCTCAAAAATATTTACTTGCTGATTCAGTCTTGGATGACAGAAAAACACCTCTGTGTAAAAAGCAACAAAATGAAAATCCTACTATTCGGATCCCCCCAAAGCCCTAAATAATCTCTCCTCACACTACTCTGCATTCCTGATTGACAATATCTCCATTCCAGTCTCATCCTCTGTTAAAAACCTAAGGGTGCACCTCGATGCCATCCTAACCATTGATTAATTGATATTTTATTTGTATCGCGCTCATACACAAGTGTTTCAGAGCGTGACAAGGCAAGGGAGGGGAACAGGGGAGAACAAAACAGCGATCTTACTAGGCCCAGTGACATTGAGAACGCGCAAGTGCATGGGAGGGGGGGGAGTGCATGGAAGGGGGGAGAGGTGGAAAGTGCGAAGCAGAGGAGAAACAGATAAATAACAATACATAAATAATAAAATCAACAAATAGTGGTAATGCAGCCAGCAATTTGCAAGTGCTAGGTTTAAGGCAGCAGACAGGGTAGGTCTGATAAGTGCAGGAAGAAAAAGGGGGGGCTGTATGGGTACAGATACAGACCCCAGTGCAAGGGGTGGCCCGGAGGCAGTGCGGGGGGGGGCAGGATGAGCAGGTACCTGGACCCAAAAGACAGAGGGTGGCCAGGTGCACAGTGCCAAGAGAGAACAGATCAGCAGGGGAGAGGGGGAGCGAAGGCAGAAGAAAAGAGGAAGGTCTTGAGGTGCTTCCGGAACCGGAGATGGTTCTCCTCAAGCTTTAGAGTGGCAGGGAGGCTGTTCCAGAGGGAGGCCCCAGCTGAAGACAGAGATCTACCCCCAGCTCATTTCTTAGAAAAACGACTGACCCTGAGTGAGTTGGAGGTAGAGGAGCGAAGAGCTCGAGAGGGGAGGTATTTGCGGAGGAATAGCTGAAGGTATTTTGGACCCAGGCCCCAGAAAGCCTGTGGACAATGCATAGGGTTTTGAATTTAATCCTTGCATCCACTGGGAGCCTGTGGAGAGATTTCAGAGCTGGAAAGATACGATCCCAGGGCTTGAGGCCAAGGACAAGTCTCACAGTCCTGTTCTGGATTAGTTGCAGAGGGCGGAGAGTAGAGGCAGGTAGATTTAGAAAGAGGCTGTTACAATAGTCCAAGCTAGAGAGAACCAGAGCTTGAGATACCATGAGCTTCTGGGGGAAGGAGAGGAAAGGCAGAGTACCTCTGAGGATGTGCAGTCGGAAATTTGACTTTTTAGAGACCCCAGAGATGTGGGCGGAGAAGGAAAGGGTGGAGTCAAAGATGACCCCGAGGTTCTTAGCCTCGCAGGTGGGGGTAGGAGGAGGGCCAAGGGAGGCCGGCCAGAGAGTGAGGGAAAAGGATGGTGAAGGTGTGCCGATGAGGAGGATCTCCGTCTTGCTGGCATTCAGACAAAGATCATTGGCGGCACACCAATGTTGAATGGCAGTTAGGCAATCAGAGATGAGAGAGGGAGAGGAGGTGGCAGAGGGCAGCTTGAAAATGAGTTGAGTGTTGTCAGTGTAGCACTGGAAATTTGAGCAGAAAATGGCAATGCAGTGGGCGAGAGTTGCCAGGTATTGGTTGAAAAGCCAGGGCGAGAGGTTAGACCCCTGGGGAACACCACAGGTAGAGAGGAAGATAGATGAAAGGAAGGACCCAAGTTGGACCTGGGAGGGTCGATCTGAGAGGAAAGAGGTCAGCCAGGCCAGAGCCTGATCAGTGATACCCAGGTTTTCACGGAGACGGTTGAGCAGGATGATATGGTTGACCGTGTCGAAGGCAGAAGAGAGATTGAGGAGGATGAGGACAGATGGAATGTAAGAGTCAAAGTTGGTGAGCAGATCTTCACGGATGTTTAGGAGAGCAGTTTCCATGGTCTGGCAGCTCTGAAGTCAGACTGGTGGTCATGGAGACAGTCAACCGAATTGGAATGAAGGTTAAGCTGAGAGATGGCCAACTTGCCAAGAAAGGGAGTAATGGAAATTGGGCGATAGTTAGCTGGACAAGAAGGATCAGCTGTGGGTTTCTTGAGAAGAGGATGCACAAAGGAGTGCTTCAGAGGGGAGGGGAAGGATCCAGAGGGAAAGGAGTGGTTCAAGGGCCGGAGCGAGGGTGTCAATGTGGTCCTTGATGGTTTTAGAGGAACAGGGATGAACCTGTTTTGAAGAGGCTTTCATAGATCGGACTTGTCTAGCAACCTCATCAGGGATGAAAAGAGGTAAGGACGAGAAGGATGGTGGGAGGGTGTCTAAAGGAGGGTCAGCAAGCACAGATGGAGAGGGAAGAGGAGGAGTGTGGGTGAAGAGGGTGGACAGGATGTCCTGGGTTTTGGAAATGAAGTGAGAGGCAAGGGCATTGCAAAGAGCCTGGGAGGCAACAGGAGGGGTAGAGACTGCAGCAGGGTTGGCCAGCTCCTTGCAGATTTTAAAGAGTTTGGCCGAGTTGTTAGATGCCGCAGAGACACGAGCTTGAAGGTGGACTCTCTTCTTGGTGAGGACAGAGAGTCGGTATTGCCTTTGTAGCAGGCGACAGGCCAGTTTGTTAGAGGATGAACAGGAAGTCCTCCATTTCCTCTCAGCTGCCCTACATGCCTCAACATGTGAATGCCATTGCCTCTTCAGCAACCTACTCAAACAAAATCTTAATTGCTGCCAGACCCTTCCTATCCAGAAACAGCTGCTTGATGGTGGCCCGAGCCATCATAGGCTCAAAGCTGGACTATTGCAATGTACTCTTTGCTTGTCCCTCCTCTAGTAACATTAAGAAACTCTAAAACTATCAAATCAATGCACTATGAGCAGCCCTGAAAATCCCCAGAAGAGAGCACATCTCTGTAGCAAGAAAGGAGGCCAAGTGGCTTCCCATCCAAGCGCGTATCATCTTCAAGACCCTCTCAATCACCCATAAATGCCTTTCTGCTACAGCCCCCTTGTATCTCTCCCAGAAACTTATGAAAACACACTCAACTAGACCTACAACAACACCATACACTGATCGCCTATTCATACCCAAGGTTAAAGACACCAAAGCAGGCAGAGCTAGCTTCCCCTACCTAGCAGCCAAACAATGAAACACACTTCCGCCGCACTCTGAACAGAAAGATCTTACTGGGTATTCATAAAAGCACTCAAAATGCAGCTATTCTCTTAATTCAAAGCACCACCTACATCCAGAAGAGCCTGTGCTACACACCCTCGCAAACTGTACCTGTAACCTAATTGACAACAATTTGCCTGTATGAACCATAAATGACAACAATTTGCCTGTATGAATCATAAATGACATGTACCTCTAACAGCACCACAATGCCTCAGGCTGATTTTGTGCACTATACAAATGAAATAAATAAATATCAATGAGGCTTCTCAACAGACACTGAGAGACTATGCCTCTGTTTGGGGTATGCAGAAGTGACTAAATGGAACGTTTTACCACTGGAATGACCAGGTCCATTTAACTGTGGTCGACTAGAGAAAAACATGTAGCAATAAGTGTTGGGGCATGTACCACAATTATATTAATGCCTGTTTTATGGTTCCTGGAGAGCACACACAACCTCAGCTCACTATTGCCCACAGTCAGCTGCACTACTATGTCTCCTTTCTCTCTACACACATACACAATTCGCCCCTTTGATCTTGAGCACTGAGAGGGATATCTCAATAACACCTTCATAAGAATAATGAATGATACTCATGCAATATTGAACAAAACCAATTCTTGGGTATGTTCCCACCGTACACAACTCGGTGAGAAAGGGTTAGGATGGTATATATATCCTCTCCCATTGTCCACTGCTTGCGATGCATCCTTCAGGGCCATGTTTTTTGGTAGATTGAATGACAGTACCACAGGTAACTTTGATTGAACAAATATAAATACTTTTTATCGGCAGGTGCTACTACCGTTGGGATGCTTGGTGTTTATCAACAGGAGCACTGCCAACACTGCCTCTACAAACGCTCAGACAGGAATTCTAGGCCATAACAATCAATGATATCATTTAGAAGGGCACCAGTAGGGAATAGGGAAGTGACTCCTCCAGAATACACAATTAATAATAATCCTGCCACGTTACCCTTTTGTCTGAGTAAGGAAGGTTCTAGGTACATTGGGTACATATGACACATTTATGAATACTGCAGTTTTGGTGACTGAAACAAGGCCCTTGCACATTGGGGATCAATTTACTTAGTCTGCGGGAAGCACAACTATCCATGGTTACCTAAAGATTGGAAGGGAACATGTTACTAAGTTATACTGTTATCAGGGGTTTATTTTACATCAACTTTAGGAATATTGAAACACCGTCCTAAGGGGGATATCAATGACGATACAACTGGCCAAATATTAGGGGATGTGTCAAAAGCAATAACTCCCTTTTGGGGCCCAGCAATAAACTCCTGAGATATTAGAAGGGTGGCACGTGTATTAGAAATAATGATTATTATGACAACCGATATACTATTCAATATATCATTAGAATAGAGGGATATTTGGCTGGTTGCAGTTAGAAATAGGATGGTACTGGATGCAATGCTAGCTGAAAGAGGAGGAGTTTGAAAAATGGTGGGTTCTCATTGCTGCATTTTTGTTTCAGACTCCTCCCCTACTGTGTTTCTGGCTATTAAGAGGTTACACCTATTAGGGTCCGAAATTCATGTTAACGAAGGTAGCTGGGACATCAGTATTTGGGCTTGGAATGTGTTTTCTTCCCTTCCTATGATTGCTGTTGCCATTCTCTGTTGCTGTTGCAGCATACAATGCTTACCTTATTTAGGATCTATGCTATACCAGTGCTGCACTAGAGCACTGGAACACTTACAACATGAATGCTTGTCCCCTGGGAATGTGACACTTGCACTAATTATACAGGATATGGAATTCAGAAATGTATTAATATCAATGGGTTAGCTTAGGCTAAAAGGAGGGTTTGTGAAAATGTATTTATTCATGTTAGCATTAAGCTCCTCCATTTTTTGTTTCATGCACTCACTCTATTTTGCAATCTCCTATTTGAAGCTGAAAGGAAATGTTTGCCGCACAACAATGCTGAGCCACACAGAAATGTTGTTTGCAAAGAACGATGAGCTAATTGTTTATACAGCTTTGATTCTTGAACAGCCAGGACTCAGCACGATAAGATATACAGGGTCCCTTCTCGCCTACAGCTGTTAATTGCATGGGTCTCACAAATGCATGCACTAATATTTTATGCTGTATGTACCCAGAAAGGGTTATCCTAAAAAAGAACTGTAAGACACACCGATTCACAGTAACCCTCAGTCATGAAAACAAAGATAATGGCAGTAGAAATTTGTCCTTTCAGTGAAAACAGTCTGTTGTCTTACACGGTCAGAGAGTTAGAATGTACAAGCATGAAATCACTGACAAATGTATGTTTTCACAGAAAACCCTATATGTAGCAGGAAGCTGTAAACTATCTATGACATGGCACTCGCAGCAGAACTCATGTAAAGTGGGGTGCATAAAAGACACCATTTCCTTTCTGTAAATTGCTCACTTCTCCATGACTTTTGTTCTGTGGAACCTGGGTCCATTTGAAGCGAATCAACTCTGTTGTTTATTTACAGTACCAGGTTTTGGCTTTACAAACAGAGTTCCTTGAGTAGGGTGGGGTCGGATGTGCTGCAGGATTTTCACCAATTCTTTTGTTATTTTCTGATGGTTAGTTTATTGAGGTTGACTTCTTGAGTGTCCCAGGGTACAAAAGGCTGAGGCTTCAGAGTGTGCCATTTCACTGGAGCATGGCGGTTTTTGTTGTTTGTGAGGGTGGTGTTATGTTTTTGAGAAGCGAGTTGCAGACCTGGTTCGTCAGAAATAGATCAGGACATGTGAGGTGGAATTTTGTCATGTCTCCCATTAAAGTCTCTACTGGGAAGTCCTTGAAGGATCTTAAGGCCTGCTTGCTTGGTTTCCAATGAGTTAGCTTAAAAGGTGTGGTAAAACTAATCTCAAAGGGGATTGCCAGATGGTCTGACCAATCGAGCGGAATAGGAGAGCTGTGACAGAGGGTGTGCCGGTCGGTGATGATGAGGTCAAAGATATTACCTTTACTGTAAGTTGGGTCTGTTATGTGCTGTGTGAGATTCAGGTTGTTGAATAGGCAGTGAAGATCTTCCTTCATTGACTTGGTTGCTGGGTCACAGAGAAAGAGGTTGTTGGCATCCATGAGAGACATGGTGGTGACCAAGTCTGTGAAATCTTTGATAAAGGAGGTTTTGGGCTTGAGTGGTGTGACTGTGTCCATTGAGGAGATCGCAAAGTGGCAGGGTAGTTTTTCAAAAGAGCCAATGGTGGCAACATCTAGTTGAGTGCATGACCATGATGCCTTTTCAATGACGGCGAGGCCTCTGCCGATCTTGTTTGGATGGTCTAGTTGTAGAATTCTGTAGCCATTGGGGTGGCATCTTGGATGTGGGTGGAGGTAGATGTCATACAGGTCTCAGTAATGAAGATGGCATCAAAGTCATCTGAGATGATGAGGTTGGCATTTCAGCTGCATGGTGGATTGCTGAGCGGACATTGGCAAGCATCAGTTTTCGTGTAGTGGTGGAGTGGTGCATGGCGACATGGTTGAGATTGCTGTGAATCGGTGTCCATGCTGTTTCTGGTGAGCAGCGTGTTTCATGATCACTGGCAACAGTAGGGATGCGCTGTTGGGGTAGAGGGTTGAAACACATTTTCAAGGGGCTTACCTGATATTAAGAGGGGCAATGGGTCTGGTCCTGGGTCTTCCAGGTCCAAACAAGAATTGCCCTTTTCTTCACCTGTCCTCCATTTTGGACATCCAAGAGAGAGATACCTTTGATATAAAAGTTTAAAACAGAAAAGAAGAGGGAGGGCTAAAAGGGTGGGTGCATTTTAATCAAATATCTATGTCTATATGCCTTTAATCCTAAATAATACAATGAAACTTCTAAGCAGCACAATGTAAATCCATGGCAATATTGCTGCTTGTCAGTCAGTATGTTAAATCTTAACTTACAATAGCAGACAATTCACTATCTATTTAATGACAAATGGTTTAACAAACATAGTTTTCTCCAGCGTCAATGACAAGTATTGGTATCAGAGACAGGCTACATAGACATCAGCATTAATTTACATCACACTGATGTGGTGCTGTGGGTTCCTGGCATATACATATTTTTGAAATGCAAGCTATGGCATGTTACATCAACATCTGCAGGCTTTGATTCAGGAAGCTGTGCTATCAATTTAGAATACACAAAATATTGATTGTTCTGCACTATGTGTTGATTGATGCCAAGGACCAACTATTGAACATAATTTTTCAAGAAGCAACAGGCATCTTGAAATTCTTCGATCTGTCAGCAGAATTTCATACCCTATTTCCCTTGATCCTGATTTCTAGAATGTGTGAATTAGGAGGCATATAAGCCAAAACCTCAAAATGGCTACTATCATTCTTAACAGGCAGCGTGGCTCAAGTGTGAATTGATGATTGTCCTTCATCAGATACCAATATTGAGCGTGGAGTGCTTTAGGGCTAATGGCTCTTCGCCCCTCTTTTTCAAAGTATACTTGAAGCCACTGCATGACTGGCAGCTGTCCCATAATGTAATCTTTCAAAATTATGCAGACATCAACCCAACTAATCTTTTCCTTACCAAATAAGTATGAGGTGGACTGTAAGAACATAACAAACATCTTTAAGGCATCAAAGATTGGATGGAACATAACTGGCTTATCCTTAATCCATTCAAATCAAAATGTCTAATTATGTCTACATATAAATCAATACTAAAAGAAAGGGATGATTATAAAATAGTGCCTCTACCAAACACAGAGGTCAACATGCTGACTTCACCCATAACCTAGGCATTCAGTTTGACTCAACTGTGACCATGGTGAACCAAGTCAACAAAGTATTGTGCTCACCCAACTATTACTTGATTATCCTGTGGCAGATTTGCAGAGCTGTTACTGTGTCATACATTGACTATGGAAACATGCTATTCCTGGGAGTACCAGCTACTCCAGAACATGGCTGCAAGAAAAGATACCTGCACTCAGAAAGAAGCACATATTACACGTATCCTTGAAAAGTTAGATTGTCTCCAAGTAGCAGCCAACATCAAATTCAAGTGCTTGGCAATTGTGTTCAAAGCATTAGAGTTTACATTTTATCAACCCTCTAGTTGGCTATGCTCAGCCAGCAAAAAAGCTTATTTTCGTACCTCAATACAGAAAAGTATAAGCTTAAGGGAAATCCTTTCAGGTACAAGCTGTTAAGCTCTGGAACACACTCTTTCTTAGAGTTTCAAAATGCTGATGTAATTATGCCATTTAGGCATTAGGCATTTTATTTCTATAAAAGTACCTATCACTCCCTGATCCATTTTCCTGAAATGAAATTCTCACTGTGCTTAGATGCTCAAGGGCATTAATATATAGCAACAAAGACATGGTATAGACCCTAATCACCTCCAGTTAATTTCCCCAATCAGATAAATGTAAATGTTTCCACTTCTGGAATTCAGGTTTTCCCCAGGTAAAGTCTGCTACAGGCCAAGGTCTCCTCCACCTCATCTCAATATATCATTCCACTTCATCACTCATCCACTTGGACAGTGGTCCCCAGTCTGCAGTCTTAGATATTCAAAGGCACTCCCTCAAATTCTGTGGGGCAGAACCTATTTAGGTGCTTATATTCCTACACTATTGCATATTTACATCACAATTTCTGATTGGTCAAATCTTCCTATTGGCTTGCTAAACAGGTTGATGTTGCAAGAGAATACATCACTTAATTTCATAGGTTGGTCATATTCTCAACATGTGACAATGGGATCAGTTATTAAACTGAGTTAGACATAGGGCCTCATCACGACCCAGGCGGTAAGTTACCGCCTGGGCCGTGACTTTACCACCATGGCGTAAACTACATTTACGCCATGGTGGTTGGCGGACTTACCGCCCCATTCCGACCTTGGCGGGGCGGTAAGTCCCCAATCCCCATTTACCCTTCCCCATTCCCATTTTTGCCCCATAGGGCATAATGGGAGTGGGGAAGGCGTTAATTACGACACCGTAAATTACGGTGGCGTAATTAACTCCATGGTCCCTTAGCGCCATGGATTTTAACACCTGCTAAAAGCAGGTGTTAAATTCGCCATGGCGCTAAGGGACCTCGTACTCAGGCGGTAAGGGTCGGCGCTGTTTACGGCGCAGTAAACCCCTTACTGCCTGGGTCGTAATGAGGCCCATTGCATGAAAAGTAAGTGGCCATTTGTGCCAGTAAAGCTACTTTATTCACAATAAAGGCAGGGTGAAGAAAAGTGTACCAAGTGGGTATATTTGTCCTCCACAAAAGGATTGTATCCAGTAATTTAAAATAGATTATTTGTGTTTTATTGGTAATTGAGGTGTTACAAATTTCTGTCTGTGATGTTTTCTTGTAATATAATTTACACTCTGTAAAAATGTAAAGATAACGTTTCTCAATACATTAATATTAAAGCAATGAAATCTCAAGCTAAAGAAAAATGCTAAAATTACGTAAAGAAGTGGTTGCTCAAATCACTAAGTGTAGTGTCTCTTCCACAGCTGTGAAATGCAGATCCGAAGACTGCCATTAAGCCCACTATCTAGAGTAAAATATTTTTAGATGTTGGCAGTGTCCCAGCCAGGTTATGCAACTGTTGCAGACCTTTTTCAGTATGAGAGCTATGTGCAGGTGGATATTTCACATATTCTTTCAAATGTATACAAGTCTCCTTTCAAAAACCTCTATTTATATTTGCTACTTTTTAAAAATAATGTTCATGTATGCTTAGAGGTCCTGAGCCAGAAAGCATTTCTGCCACAAAAATAATGTCCATCTCTTTTGATCCTGACCCATAAGACTGTGGTGCTGATGTTTTGCCTTGTGCTTGCAGAATAACTGGCTTCTCAGTTGGTCTGTTCTACCATGGCTAAGGTCCTATGTCAGAACAAGGCAAAGTGTTCATGAAACCATCACCGCTTTTCTGGGCATTCTCCCTTACAAATACAGTCACGTTCACCTGTTAACAATTATAGATCCAGGGATGAAGGTCAAATCCATGGTTGGTAGGTTAAGATCTTGCTGACAGCCCTCTACCAAGAATGTTGTAACCTTAACCCAAACACCAAACAAATCAATCAATTGTAATTCCTTCCCAATGACAGTCATTTTGTTGTAATCTACTTTGTTTCATGGCACCATTCGGTGCACTGACCTAAGCGTCTGGAACCTCTAATTCTCGGGATGTTTTGGACTGCCTATTCTGAAAAATATTATAACTTCTGCCTCACCTCCTCTCTTTGAACTTTTTAAAGCACTCCAAGTTCCTCTCGGTAGGGCCATTGCTGTCTAAAACAAGAAATAAATAATATATGCAACTCCCATCAGCCCCAGAAAGCTTAGTTAATGGTTTTATTTATTGAATATTTACAAGGCGCCTATACAGCAAATGGTGTTTCTAAGTGCCACAAGAGAAAAAAAGGGGAAAGGAACAGTTGTCATGATTATGAAGTCAGGGGCACAGGCATGCAGGGGTTGCATGCACAGGAGACCTGGGTGGACACTGTCTTGGCGCCTTTGGCGCCAGGCTCATGAACAAAAGTAAATAAGAACATCCATTTAACACCAAAAAGCTTTTATTATGGACATAGCACTTCAGATGCATTAACCTGGAACATTCCATTCATTAAGCAGGATGCATTAACCTTGAACATTCCACCCATTAAGCAGCGCCAAGTGCATTCTTGGGTGTGGCTGCTAATGGATTGCCTTTGCACGTGATCACTCTCTAGGAGTGGCAGGGTATGGCTGGCAAGCCTAATGGGCGTGACCACGATCTCAGCTATATAAGCTGCCCCGATCCTCAAAACAGACGCTTTGCGTTATTCTGCACTTGCAAGCAGCTCACCGTCCCGTCGCCTGAGGTCACACTTATCTTTGAAGATCCTGCTTCCTGGACATCCTACTTCCTGCCACAATACTTACCAACTGGGTGAAGCTGTTTTTACCTGTACATCTCTTCGGCGAACCAAGTATGCATCTTTACACTTTCCGGAACGCCAAAATCTTCATCTTGGCACCGCCTCATGACAAACTCCATCGTCGACAGCAGCGACTGCAAGGAAAAACAGAAGACAAGGTTAGACATTGAAAAAACAGTCAGTTTAAGGTTGCGCTTCGCCATACTTTGTGCTTTTCTTTAAAGCATCACTTACCTGCTGTCGAACATTGCGCTAGCATACATCTTCCATCCGGCTGAGTCTCGCGTCTCACAGCTGCATTGAGGCTGCATTTCCATCTAAGGGAAGAAAACAGAAGAGAGACATTATTGCATGTATGAATAGGAGGAACATATAAAGACATTAAACAGAATGAACAGCATCATAAGAGCTCAAGAAAGACTTACCAATCATAAGGAGAAACATAGTCGCAGCTGGACTGGACTAATCCTTATCAGGGATCAGTGAAGGAACTAGATCCCATTCGACGCGGCCCTGCCAGAAGTAGCAGGACGGAGAGCTTATCTTCCATAATTCACAGGTGAGCTTTATGGGCCGGCGTATGCTCACAGAAACCGTACTTTGGGGTAAGGGTTCGAGAGGTACAACAATCACAGACTGGTGCACTCACACACTCTTATCTCCATGCAGGAGCAGTATCACCACGTACCACAGCTCACAGCATTTCTACTGAGTGAGAGGCCTGAAAGGGGTGATTCAAGTTCAGGGAGTGCTGCAACTGTGCCCCAATGCCTCTGCAGAGACCAGTTGAGCGTAACAACAGGGGAGAAAAACAACAGTAACAGTCCTACTAGGCCTTGTGCTATTTGGATTGTGCAAGTGCAGTAACAAGAAGTGGGGGGGAGCTGCATAGAATGCAGAGGTGGGACTAGGGGGTTTGAGGGGCTAGACAAGTGCTGAGGAATAACCCAGGGGGTGTAGGTGCAAAGGGGTGCCGGGGTGGGGAGCAGCAACTAAGTCAAAGGACGGGGAGCACCAGACCTAAGTGGGTTGCTAGTCAGGAAGGTGGGCCCGGAAGGGCAGTGCTGATTAGGGGGAACCTATGGAGAAGGGCAATTAGACATGAGCCAGCTGCGTTTGTCCATTCATTGAAAATAAAAGTAGCAAAGTAATTGGTGAAAATCTGCTGCCAGAGGTCATGCAAATAAGGACCCTGTGCCCCTCAGGTCCTTCAAAACATATCATTTAACAAATACACGACTCTACTCGGCCCCGTGTGTTGATAGTTCCAGTGAATTGCGGCAGACACTGAGAGGTCCCTGAGGCATGCCAACAGGCAGATTTATATGGGCTGTTGTGGATGTAGACTTTTGATGCATGTACCTTTGCTTACCAGAGTTGCTTGGCATTGTAATGTATTGCATTTTGTTACCCACCTTATTGCATGTCTTATGTGGGTGAACACTTAAATTGTGCCTTTAAATTCAATATTTTGAACTCTCCTACCCACTGTGAGAAAACCGAAGGTGTCTCCCTTACTAGTCCCTGGGGATCTGTCATCCAGGTGGCCAGGACACAGCCATCGCTATTGGTTCCAGTTCCTGGGGATAGACGAGTGAGGGAGGATCACCTGGATGGGGGTTCCTCGGGTAGTGGAAGTGGGACACTGATGGGTGAGACACTGTAACGCTCACCTGATATCCCCGGGGGCGTCTGGAATGCTCTGGGATCTGGAACCCCAGATACGTAGTTTCCCAGTGCAGAATAATGAATCTGCAATCACAGAAGGGAGGATTTGTGACAACTATCTCTAAAGGGCGAATCTCCCACCTCCCTCTGACCGACTCCTCTCCCACTGAGCCTTTCTCACCTTAATTGTTTATAGGGTGAGCTATCCGGCCTGCGCCTGGTGCAGGGGCGCTTGGCGTTTGTGGGCGATCTGTCCGAGTTGCTTCACTGGTGCAGTGCGCCCTTCTCAGGGTCCAGGCCTGCTGTGACCCCGACTCCGCTGGTAGGGAGGTAGGTTGGTTAATTGTAAGTCTTAGTTCTGTTTTATGGTGGAATCCCCTTAATGTCTTTATCTCCTTCTTTTCAGGTGTGAAGGTCTTGATGCTGATGTGCCGGATGGAGAGACACATTTTTAGGTAAGAGAAAGCACAAAGCGCAGTGCCTTTATTGTCTTTTAAAGTTAATCTGTGTTTTATTCTTCTTCTCCTCACAGGCCGCTGTGGTGCTGCGAGTGGATGATAGCGCGATGAAAAACTGGCCCCTAGAATCAGTTAAGGTAAGTAAAGCACTGTGCGGTTGTTATATACTGAAAGAGAACCTGAATATGTCTCCTTTTCCTTTGCAGGATGTTGCTGTGGTGCTCCGGATGGAAGCGCAGCAGAGCGCACTGGAATTCAGGTAAGACTGATGGAATTTGATGTTTTGGAAGCGCGTGCATTCTAATATTGTTTTTCCTTTTCTCGTTATTGCAGGTTGCGATGTTCGGCAGCAGTGGTGGTAGCAGTTTGCTGGAAGTCCTTAAGCTAGTACTCACAGGTGAGTGATGTTGTTTCTTCTCTCGGTTTCCACAGATTGCAGCCCAGTTGAAATGCTGAGTGCTGGATTTTGTGTCCTCAGGTAAAACAGAATAATCTTGTTCTTGCAGGACTACAGGAAGATGCTGAAGACCAGGAGCTGGACACCGTGAGCGTCACGTTGCTAGTTGCAGAATAACGGGAAGCGTGTTCTGCAGTCAGGATGTGGTTTATGTAGCCCAGGTAAAGTAGTACCAGGGAAAGTAGTTCCATGCCTGCCACGCCCAAATCACTAGACCGCATGGCTTGGTTCTTAAGAACTAGGCTGTGTGGTTGCTTCCATGTTGTATTTAAAGACCCGTGTAGTCAATTGAAAGTAAGCCTGGTAAATATCTCCTACAGTATATGAACCTGGTGCCAGATGTGCCAGGACTGGCTCCAGGAGCCTTTTTGCAGAACTCTTGAGGCCCTTAGAGTAAATGTGGGAGCTTGCTTGTGGCACAGCTTGTGGCCCCTGACAGTGGTCATGACAGCACTCCCTCCCAAGGACCCTCTCATGGTATTCTTCCTGTTCGGTCCTGGTTTGGTGGGATTATTCATCTGAAACCTCTTAATCAGACCTGGTGCATGGATATGTTCACTTGGTTCCCATGTTCTGTCTTGAGGCCGATACCCTTTCCAATCCACTGTTAGGGAGAATGCTCTGTTTAGGCTGAATTTCCTAACCTAGTGAGTCCCCCAGCAGCTTTGCTGGATTTCTTGAGTTTGTTTTTTCCATCCTGCCAAGAGTGAGACTCTTTTTCTCCCACTCTTGGACATGAATGTGGTTAATTCCTTTGAATGTCAATGTGTTCTATGGGCTATGGGGTCTTTTACTCCATAGGGTCTCATATGTTTTGCTATGTGTGTTACAATGCACCCTCTGTGCCGTAACACTGGGGCGTCCTAGCAGACCTCCACCATAGACTCCATACCCGGGGACTGACTACTGTCTCCCCGGGCATGTAAAGTCACCATTGGCTTTACTAGACCTAAATTTACTAACAGAACTAGTACAAACCATCCTATTGTGGACGTACTAGTAGGGGTAATTCGATTACTCCTGGGTCTGTTATTCGAGGGGGCACTGTCCCGTCCCCCCTCGTCGAGTTTTGGCTGGTGGCAGTGGAAACTACTTGTTATATTCGACACCAAATATAACCCTATGGGATTCTTCCCATTGTTGGAGGTTAATACTTTTCCTCGTTAATCTCTAACATACCACCGGTTTATTTATCTTAAATAAATCTATCGGTTGGTATTTTCTGCCAGAACTCAGTTTTTAAAAAATGGCATCTGTGTTCGTCTCTGTGACTCCTAAACCATAGGTTGAGCCCTTTGTTCCACTTTTGGCGGGTCTCTACACAGAGGCCCTCCAAAGGGGTGCCATTCTGTCCACACAGGGGGTGTGGGAGGGGGTTTAGGCACCCTGGACTGAGTTGCCTTGCCAACTCAAGTCGCACTCTGGTGTGATTGGCCCAAGTAGTGAGCCACCCCGCTCACCACTTATCGTGTTTTGATTGACAGCTAGGCTGAATGAATGGGGGTTTTCTGCATAAAAGCAGGGCTTTTGGGACTGGATCTTCAGAAGTCGCCACAGGACCTAAGAATCCGACGAGGGTAAAGCTGAGCCAACCTGCAACGACGACACCTCCGGTGGAGCCCTGCTGAACCGACTCACCACTTCCCGACCACAGAGGAGATCTCCCCGCCGGAGAGTCTCTTCCCCTGACTGGTGGGAACAACCAGTCCCCTTTGCTTTTTCTTCGTTCCAGGACGTAGTGGTCGAATTGCCCATGCAGAGCACCCCGGCAACCGGATAGCCACTACCCCTGTACTGCGACCAAAAGGTGGTGTCTTGTGACGGAGCACTCCACGGCTGGTCTCTTCCCTGGTGGTGCAACGATCTTCAACTTTCCTTCGACGACGAGATCATCTCTTCTCTTGACAAAGACCCGACGTGCATCCACCACTAGGAACAACTGCCCCCGCCGGAGCTGTCTCTCCACAAACAAGGTACCGTGTCCGCCTGGCTTCCCTTGTGTCGGTTAGCGTGAGGTGTCTGAATCCTCGCCTCTCCATTGGGTCGCCTCCAAGCTTTCTTAACTTTCTGTTCTGAACTGGTCCAATCTTTCTATAACAATTTGCGACAAAGACTCGAAGTGCATTTCCACTGAGATACTTTTTGGGACATATCGCCTTGCCTCTCTCCGAGTGGGCCTGGCCTGTGAACTTTGCGATCTACAGTAGACACTGCCTTACTTGCCTTGCATTTGTTCGTAAAAGTGTTGGTACCGAGTTGATTTCATACCCTGCCTTTTCTCTTCTGTCCTAACGAATACTAGAGTGCCATCTAGGTTAAAGCATTCACCTGTCTGCAAATAAGTGGTGCCGTTGAACCTAGACTTGTCGAACTATTGTTAGTGGGATTGATTTACTTATAGTAATTGTGATTGAAGTTGTTTGCCATATTAGTGCCTGAGTGTTTTTCATAGATGTGGTTTTATAAATAAATGACTATATATCTTTACACCGAAGCCTTGTTCCGTGTTTGCTTGTTCTACTGTGTAAATTGCCCTATTTTGTATACCCCACATACTGCCTAACTCTTCTTTAGGGAAGTCTGACTGCTCAGCCACAGCTACCAAGTGAATCTGAGTGGTACAGACTGCTACCAAGTGGGTTTACTGCCAAACACCTGTAGTCCTAAATCTTTTGCAGTGGTCCCAGAGGGAACTGCACAGGTTTCCGCCTAACATCCACTAAATAGTACAGTTTAGATCTGGTACGTTTTGAATCCAGGATGTCCTTAAATTCAAATTCAGGCTCTCCATCAACTAGCACAGGCTTTGGTGGGGTTATGACTTTGGTCCTGGGTTGGACAGGTTTTATAAGTGGTACATGGAATACCGGATGAATTTGCATTCTTGGTGGCAAGGCCAATTTGACGGCCACTGGATTTATCACAGATTTGATGGTATAGGGTTCTAGATATCTTGGACGAAAGGTCCGGGTTCCTTTAATGGGCACATGTCTTGATGCTAACCAGACTTTGTCCCCAATCTGGTAATCGGGAGCCTTCCTCTGGTGTTCCTCCGAAAAAAATGTCTGTCTGTCTTTGGCTTGCTGTAATTGTTCAGTTGCCTTTTGAAAGGCTTGGATTATACTTGTGTGTAGAGTCTTTACAGCTGGCATTTACCAGGTCGTGGGGGAGTCTAGTTCAGAGGTGCGTGGATGTCTTCCATATATTGTGTAGAACTGGCTTTGTCCTGTGCTAGTGTGTATGGAGTTGTTGTATGTGCATTCCGCTATCCATAACAAGTCTTTCCAGCTCTTTTCCACTTGATGCAGCATGCAACGTAGATATTGTTCTAATCTCTGGTTTGTTCTTTCTGTTTGTCCATCCATTTAAGGGTGATGGCTAGTGGATAATCGAACATCGATTTGTGCCATTGCACAACATTTTCTCCAGAAATTAGATACAAATTAGCTTCCACGATCTGAGTTTAGGACTGAGGGGAAACCACTTAGGGTCAATGTGGTAGTAAGTCCCAATAATATATCACTTGGGATGATGGCAACAGGGTCCAGGGTACTGTTCGTTTTTTCTTCAACACCCATACGAGATAAGGCATCGGTCTTCGCATTCCGAACTCCTGGTCGATATGTGATTACATAATTGTATTCTGCGAAGAATAGAACCCATCTCAGTTGTCACGAAGATTGAAGTTTTGCTTTCTTTAGGTATTGCAGGTTCCGTTGATCTGTGATTACGGTAATAGTATGTCTGGCACCTAACAGATACTGCCGCCAGGCTTTGAAGGCCAATTTTATTGCTAACAATTCTTTGTCTGTAATTGCGTAGTTAAGTTCTGGTGGTGAGAATTTGCTTGACCAAACGGCCACAGGATGTAGTTGACCCATTTCTGGATCTCTTTGAGAGAGAACTGCTCCCATAGCTACGTTGGAAGCATCAGTTTCCACTACATAGGGGAGGTCTGGGCGAGGATGTCTCAAAACTGGCGCAGAGGTGAATCTTTTCTTGAGTTCTTGAAAGGCCTGTTCCGCTTCTTCAGTCCATTGGAATTTCTTGTTGTTTTTTCTCAGTAATTAAGTAATTTGGTGCACTATCTGTGAGAAGTCTGGAATAAAACGGCGCTAAAAATTTGCACAGCCTAGCATGCTTTGAATTCCCTTAAGCGAAGAAGGTGACGGCCAATTAAGGATGGCATCAACTTTGTGGATATCCATCTTGACTCCTTTTGGCGAGAGGACAAAACCGAGGAACTCAACTTCAGTGACATGGAAGGAGCATTTTTCGAATTTGGCATACAGTTTGTGCTGGCGCAGTTTTGCAAGGACTGAGCGAACATGTTCAATATGCTCTTTTTCAGAGGAGGAGTACACCAGGATGTCATCAATATAGACTAGGGCACAGACATCGATTAGTTCTCGTAATACGTCATTTATGAAGTATTGGAATGCGGCAGGAGCGTTGCACAGCCTGAAAGGCATTACCTGATATTCGTACAGGCCATACTTGGTGTGGAATGCAGTTTTCCATTCATCCCCTCTTTTCACACGTACAAGATGATATGCCCCTCTGAGGTCTAATTTGGTGTAGATTTGGACATCCTTAACTTGGTCCAAAAGTTCAGGGATAAGGGGCAAAGGGTAGCGTTTTTTTTACTGTGATTTGATTAAGTGTGCGGTAATCTATACAAGTCCTCAAATCTCCTTCCTTCTTTGGTACGAAGAATAAGGGGGAGGCTGCTGGTGACTTCGATGGGCGTATAAACCCATTAGCCAGGTATTGATCCAGATAGGACTTCAAGTGAAGAGTTCCGGTTTCCGTAAGTGCATAAATTTGACCACAAGGAACCTGTGCGCCAGCTATCAGGTCGATCTGTCATATGGCCTATGTGGCGGTAATGTGTTAGCCTGTTCCTTCTTAAAAACATCTTGATAATCTTGATATTCCCTTGTTAAGGTGTCCAATGATTCCACGATCACTGACGCTATTCCTTGAATGGATTTCAGGTTTGGCTGTGGTATTGATTTCGTGTAGCAAGTGTGGGCACATTCGTCAGAAAAGGCCAATCTCTTTGCACGCCAGTCTATGTGAGGATTGTGAGTTACCAACTATGGCATCCCTAGGATCAACCGGAACTGAGGAGCTTTGATGAGGTCAAACGTGATTGCTTCTTGATGTCCATCCTGACACAGAAGGGTTAATTCTGCTGTGCATTGGGTTACAGGACCAGATGCAATTTCTGTACCTTGAACAGTAGTCACCTTTTCAGTTGTGGTTTTGTGCATAAGTGAAGTTCCATTTCTGCTGCCAGATCTCGATCAATGTAGTTTCCAACTGCTCCGCTATCTATATATGCTCCTATGGCATCGTCTGCGAGGGTCGTTGATGATTGATCAAGATTACTGGTAGAGCAAAATGTGAGGTCTGTGACTCATCCTTCTCGCTCGACAAGCGGACCTCTACGCTTGCTGGGCCTGGTAGTTTTCCAATTCTTTCCCATCATCTTCCTTTTCTGTAGCGCCTACTACCTTGCTTGGAGGTTTCACTAGGCAGTCCTTGAGGAAGTGGCCTGATTTACTGCAATACAGGCAAAACTGTAGCTGCCTTCTCTTGTCTCTTTCAATCTTGGTTAAGAGGGGTTGTACCCCTCAGATCTGCATGGGTTCTCTGTAATTTCTGGTGAACGTTGAACATTGTCTTTTGAACGTACGTACATGGCCCGGTTCTCGAGTCTACTTCAATCCGTTCTCTGATCCTGTAATCTGTGATACAATTGCACTTCAAGGTTTATATACTCTGCACATTCTTTAGGTGGGTCTACCACTTGAGCAAGGACATCCTTTAGGTCTCCTCGTAGGCCCTGATGAAACAACGTGGTTCTTTTATCTTCAGGCCATTCTGCTTCCACAACCAGTCTATTGAAGGCAGCAATATAAGTCAGTAAATCTTGGTTTCCTTGACGGAGAGACAGGAGTTTGTTGTCTAAAGCTTGTCCATGCAAATGCCAAGCAAAAAGCTTGTCCATCTCCTATTGAAAACCCCGGAAATCCTGCAGTAAGGGGTCATCCCTGCTCACCAAAGGTACCGACCAATCTGCAGCGCTTCCACTCAAATATGATAAAACGAACACCCCCCTTGACCGGTCATTTGGCAAGCCCTCAAGTCTACAAAGGAAATGGAGACGCCACTAGTTCATGAATGTTGTGTTCCTTTTGGTGTCTCCATTAAATCGTTCTGGTGGTGCCAGAGGTTTATTTGTTTATTTATTTTATTTATATAGCGCTCCAGACCCAGAGATAAAAGGGCGCTTAAGGAAGCAGTTACAAAATGGGATATATACATTTCCATAATACAACCAAGTGGGATATATACATTTCCATAATACAACAATTTATACAATTTACAAGCATGATTAAAACAGTCAGACAAATTCTTAGATATTTACAGCAGGAAGTAAGTGCTACATTTTGTACAGTAGCCAATCAATAACATGTTTCCTAAAAATCTGAAAGGACTCGATGGTTTTAATGTTGAGTGGTAGGGTGTCCCAGAGTTGGGAGGCAAGCACTGAGAAGCTGGTACCACCTGCTCTTTTTAAGGTAAATCTAGGCACTGCTAGGCATGGGGTATTGGAGGATCTGGCAGTTCTGGTGGCGGATTTCATGGTAAATTTATTGGTGAGATACAGCGGGGCTAGGTGGTTTAAGGCCTTGTAAGTAAGGCAGATGGTTTTCCGTCAATATTTTGTTTTATGGAGAGCCATTTGCATGACTTTCTGACTGCGGAGATGTGCTCTCGCCTGGGGATGTTGAGTGCTGCACGTAGTGCATTGTTTTGGAGCACCTGAAGTTTGTTGATTATAGATTGGTTGGCGCCTAGGTACAGGCTATTGCAATAGTACAGTTTGGACTGTATGAGGGCCCTGACGAGTGTGAGGCATCTGTTGGGGGATAGGAAGGGTCTACTGGCCCTGATCAGCTTGCCCGTGTAGGCAGTGGCTGAGGCGGTCATATTGATTTGTTTGGAGAGATTGGTGTTAGCATCAAGGTAAAAGCCAAGGGTTTTTACGCTTTTAACAATGGGAATGGTATTGCCATCAATGATGATGTTGTTGTAGCTGGGGCTCAGTTTTGACAGGTTACTGGGAGAGCCGACAAGGAGAAGCTCTGTCTTCTCATCGTTCGAGCATTGGCCGTGTGTAGCCATCCATGCCTGGATGATGGAGAAGATTTCGTTAATCCGGGTGACATCTGCGTTGTAGTTGCCTGAGATGGTAAGGAGTATCTGGGTGTCGTCTGCATAGTTGGTGTAGGTGACACCCAGACGGTTCAGTTTGTGCTTCCAGCAACGTTATCTGTACTGGGTTGACTGGAGATGGTGTACCCATGGACGGAAAAAATCCGGGCAATGGAGTTTGCCCAGCCTGTGATTGTAGTAGCTGCTTGTTTAGTTCATCAGTATGCTCTTTCGTGACTATTAACTCTTGTCTTAAGCCATTGGTTTCTTGCCGGGCTGCGTGTACCTCCTCACGTAATTGTCCCAAAAGCTGAGCTAAGTGGTCAGTTTCAGATGTCTCCATGATGCCCAGGTGGATAAGGTTAAGAGGCTTTGCGTTCTGTAACGCTCACCTGATAACCGCGGGGGCGTCTGGAAGGCTCTGGGATCTGGAACCCCAGATACATAGTTGCCCAGCATGGAATAACGAATCTGCAATCACAGAAGGGAGGATTTGTGACAACTGTCTATAACGGGCAAATCTCCTACCTCCCTCTCACCAACCCCTCTCCCACTGAGCCTTTCTCACCTTAATTGTTTGTAGGGTGAGCTATCCGTCCTGCGTCTGGTGCAGGGGCACTTGGCGTTTGTTGGCGATCTGTCCGAGTTGCTTCACTGGTGCAGTGCGCCCTTCTCAGGGTCCAGGCCTGATGTGACCCCGACTCCACTGGTAAGCAGGCAGGTTGGTTAATTGTAAGTCTTAGTTCTGTTTTATGGTGGAATCCCCTTAATGTCTTTATCTCCTTCTTTTCAGGTGTGAAGGTCTTGATGCTGACATGCCGGATGGAGAGGCAAGTTTTTTAGTAAGAGAAAGCGTGAAGTGCGGCGCCTTTATTGTGTATTAAAGCTAACCTGTGTTTTCTTCTTCTTCTCCTCATAGGCCGCTGTGGTTCTGCGAGTGGATGAGAGCGCGATGAAAAACTGGCCCCCGGAATCCGTTAAGGTAAGTAAAGCACTGTGCGGTTGTTATATATTGAAAGCGAACCTGAATATGTCTCCTTTTCCTTTGCAGGATGTTGCTGTGCTGCTCCGGATGGAAGCGCGGCATAGCTCGATGGAATTCAGGTAAGACTGAAGGAATCTGATGTTTTGGAAGCGCACGCGTTCTAATATTGTTTTTCCTTTTCTCGTTATTGCAAGTCGCGATGTTTGGGCAGCAGCTGTGGTAGCGGTTCGCTGGAAGTCCTTAAGCTAGTACTCACAGGTGAGTGATGTTATTTCTACACTCGGTTTCCACAGATTGCAGCCCGGTTGAAATGCTGAGTTCTGGATGGTGTGTCCTCGGGTAAGACAGAATAATCTTGTTCTTGTTCTTGCAGGACTACAGGAAGATGCTGAAAACCAGGAGCTGGACACGGTGAGCATCACGCTGCTAGTTGCAGAATAACGTGAAGCGTGTTCTGCAGTCAGGGTGTGGTTCATATAGGGACAAATCAACCAACAAGACGCTGCGCGAGAATAAGCGACCAGGGAGATACAGGGTCGGTCTTGGAAGACAGTAGGACAGAGGGAAAATCTCTATCTATCCCTGTCCTAGCCCTCTAAATAGGGAAAACAAACTCCTTAGGAAGCCCTGCTGTGCCGCTTACAAAAACGAGGACAGAAAAAGAAGTCAAAGAGAATTCATTTTTGAAAAATAATAACAACATCAAGGTTGTTAGACTCCTGCATGTCCCTGGTTACTATGTGGCCTCATAGAAGAAAATGAAGGCAGTTAGACATGTAAAAGTAAAGTTCACACCTCGGACTGAGAGCACATATAGAAGACGATAACCAGTCCGAACTGTCTATTATGGGTACATATTACTTTTACTATCCCATAGACAGTATTAGACTTCCCAGGGTAACTTTACAAGTTAAAAATCTTTCAGTTTCTTTTAAAGAAAAGCTTGGCACGATATTGTAGTGCTACTGTGATGTAAGTTTATCAGTACAGCAGATAATCCCTAATGGGAATGTGCCGGTTTTTCGAAGAAGACAGATAAAATCAAGATTAACATGTAGACCACATGGTCCTGTCCAGACAGGTTTTAGATAATAGGACAGGGCGTGAGGCTACAGAAAACAAACATAGAAAAAGACATATATAAAAGGTTGTTCATGATAAGGTAGAGGATATTTAGTTCTCCATCATGTGACAACCTCTGTCTACCTGTTTCAGTGGTGTATTTTGCGTGTAACCACTTTCATCAGGACAGTCTTCTAGAACAGGGGGGAGAGAGGGTGAGACACAAATTTCAGTCACCATCTATTTGACGTATTAATGGGAACCTATGTATTTGCTGATTCCTATCTCTCATATCAAAAGATAGCTTTCGTGTACTAAATAACCCTTAGCTACCTTGTATCAATGTAAGTTATGTGAAACAGAGTGATTAACAAACCAAAGATATAATAGTGGATCATTCACTCTGGCCTAACACCTTTGAGGCACACATTAGAAGTTGGGCGCTCACAATACACTTTGACTCCCTCATACAAACATATGTTCACACACTCACAGTAATACACACTGTCCTTTCCCGTTACCTTTCACTATGGTCGTAGGCATTCTGAAAGGCCTGGTGAACCCTCACCAGTTAGATTGTTAGATTGTAAGTGACTAGCACAGTTTGTTTTAATACTGTTTAGGTGTCTTTTTTATACTCATTCTTTGAATAATAAATTGACAAGTGAAAAGCAACAGATTTATGTGAATTAGATGTGGAATGTGTAGCTGAAAAACTATATGAGGCTACCTTGGATATAACCTTTTTGCGACTCAGGGTCTCTAGGTAGGGGAAGGCGACCTATCACTCCTTGTTTTGCACCATCTATATGCCACAGGGTATATTCTTTACCCCATTAGCTAGCGCCAATGCAGGAAGGTTCCAAAAGGTGACCTATGGAGAAAACAAATTAATAAACCAAGGTCAGATCCCAGAAGCTGCCTTGCGCTTTACTGCTAGGAGACTATCAGCTCAAAGTCGCTGTGACTCCTCATATAAATCAAGGACACCCAAGGTGATCCAATTGTGCACATTGAGAATACAAATTAATGCCACCGACCATTCCATGGTTGTGTTAGTATTCATAGATGGCAAGACATTGTTACTTGTGATTCATTAACATCTGTCATATCTGTGTGTCAAGCACCCATACTCAGAGTGAAAATAGAGTAGCATAAAAACCACATCTTAAGGTTAAACACGGGTTGTATATCATGTACTAACCTTATACACTGCAACGGGTATGCACCCTATAGTTGTAATAGTGGCAGGAAGTAGTCCGGAGAACAGCAACTGTTCAAATTTATGTGCTGTAGGGATTAAAGATGTGGCCATCACTCGAGATGCATGTTACCAATCAATTTTCTAACCTCCATGTGGTTAGTTAGAGCCATAAGCGGCTGACTATGTAGGTAATTCCCTCCCATTGGGCGGGGGAACAAACTGACTATATAATTTAGAGTTAGTGGGGCGAATAGGAAGCCCCATATTATGCTAGCGTTGCGCGCGCGCATGCATGCTAGTACGAGGAGGGGTATGACAAAAGATGCGTGCGCACTCGCACACTTAGCTGAAGGCCTGCTATCTTGTTTGTAATCACTTACTGGTCTTGTTTGCATCAAAGGCTCCAGACGTGCGCTTATCCCACCGGCGATATGGGTTGTTCGTGACCAGGATGTAAACTGAGTAGAAAAAGAACCTTAGCGAGGTCACGTGCAAAAAGTCACGTGTGCGTTTATCAGCTTCACGTCGGGCGTGCCTCAAGCCGAACTACAGGTCCCAGCGTTAGGCCACGCACAACAGCCTAGTGATAGGCTGTTGTTCAAGCAAAAGTCAGGCGCCTCCGGGCTTCGCATCGGGCGTGTCCAAAAGCGGGACTACAAGTCCCAGCCTTTGACTACGTTTTTCAGCCTAACAGACAGGCTGTTATTGAGGCAGATAACAGGTCCTCAGAGGCCAGGTGCCCTTGGATCTGTCGTGTTCCACATGTATGTGCAACAACATTAGTTGTCTGGTAGGCATTTTCTGCAGGCCAAACTGGTTAAATAGGGATTCTTTTGTTGTCAATTTTGTTGCAAAAGCAAAGTTAAAAACCTCAGTTAGAAACCTGAAAGCCTACAAGCGACTGGCAAATGCATATATCCTCATCATCTACAGCACCATATGTTTATCGAGCTGCGTTCACCCACTGGTGAGGAGGAAACCACGTCAGGATCACAGACACATATGTGGGGGCAGATGAAAACATTTGACTTCCCTCCCATGGTAAAAGGACCCTTCAAAAGCTTTGGTGACCCAGGTGAAATTCCTGGGTCATCTGAGACTGAGGCCTGATATCCATAGCGGCCCATCTGGAAGGGCTGAGGTTAAATAATCATATTCTAACTGAGAGGGTTTGCCAAGGGATGGATTAATTAAGGCCCGTTTTGTCGGTCTTGAGGCGAAAAATCCAGCTTTGCTCCTGTTTGAGGAGCATGCTGGCAATATCGCCTCCTCTTCTGGGGCACTTGACCCTTTCTATTATGTTCCATCTGATATCTTCAGGTTTGTGGTTAAGAGTCACAAAGTGGGATACCAGAGGTGCATTTTCCCTCCTTGTCCTAATGCACGACATGTTTTCCTGTATCCGTTTTTTGATAGGTCTGCTAGTCATCCCTATATATATCAAGTTACAGGGACATGTAACAGACTCAACGCCCAGAAGGACGCCAAACTATAAGAGCGATTTTTGGATATTCTTCCAAAATTAATCAAATCAAAAGGGAAATCCGAAAAATCTGGCCCATTCTTAACATAGGAGCCGTAGATCTTGCTCCCCCCGCGTTTTGCCATCAAAAAGAGGAAAAACATTAGAGACATCCTAGTGCATTCCTATAGGGAACAGGACAAGGAAACATCTGCCACCCTATGGAATACCACACCGGCCACCGGACATACCCCTTGTGGCCAATGCAATGTGTGCAATCTGACAACACGGACAAAAACCCTCGAATTAGGTCTCCGTACCCCTTGGAAACAAAATACCTTGACGAACTGTAATACAGCAAATGCTATTTACATGATTACATGTCCCTGTAACTTGATATATAGAGGGATGACTAGCAGACCTATCAAAAAACGGATACAGGAACACATGTCGTGCATTAGGACGAGGAAGGAAAATGCACCTCTGGTAGCCCACTTTGTGACTCTTAACCACAAACCTGAAGATATCAGATGGAACATAATAGAAAGGGTCAAGTGCCCCAGAAGAGGAGGCGATATTGCCAGCATGCTCCTCAAACGGGAGCAAAGCTGGATTTTTCGCCTCAAGACCGACAAAATGGGCCTTAATGAATCCATCCCCTGGCAAACCCTCTCAGTTAGAATATGATTATTTAACCTCAGCCCTTTCAGATGGGCCGCTATGGATATCAGGCCTCAGTCTCAGATGACCCAGGAATTTCACCTGGGTCACCAAAGCTTTTGAAGGGTCCTTTTACCATGGGAGGGAAGTCAAATGTTTTCATCTGCCCCCACATATGTGTCTGTGATCCTGACGTGGTTTCCTCCTCACAAGTGGGAGAACGCAGCTCGATAAACATATGGTGCTGTAGATGATGAGGATATATGCATTTGCCGGTCGCTTGTAGGCTTTCAGGTTTCTAACTGAGGTTTTTAACTTTGCTTTTGCAACGAAATTGACAACAATAGAATCCCTATTTAACCAGTTTGGCCTGCAGAAAATGCCTACCAGACAAGTAATGTCGTTGCACATACATGTGGAACACGACAGATCCAAGGGCACCTGGCCTCTGAGTACCTGTTATCTGCCTCAATAACAGCCTGTCTGTTAGGCTGAAAAATGTAGTCAAAGGCTGGGACTTGTAGTCCCGCTTTTGGACACGCCCGATGCGAAGCCCGGAGGCGCCTGACTTTTGCTTGAACAACAGCCTATCACTAGGCTGTTGTGCGTGGCCTAACGCTGGGACCTGTAGTTCGGCTTGAGGCACGCCCGACGTGAAGCTGATAAACGCACACGTGACTTTTGCACGTGACCTCGCTAAGGTTCTTTTTCTACTCAGTTTACATCCTGGTCACGAACAACCCATATCGCCAGGGGGATAAGCGCACGTCTGGAGCCTTTGATGCAAACAAGACCAGTAAGTGATTACAAACAAGATAACAGGCCTTCAGCTAAGTGTGCGAGTGCGCGCGCATCTTTTGTCATACCCCTCCTCGTACTAGCATGCATGCGCGCGCGCCACGCTAGCATAATATGGGGCTTCCTATTCGCCCCACGAACTCTAAATGATATAGTCAGTTTGCCCCCCCCCCAATGGGAGGGAATTACCTACAGAGCCAGCCGCTTATGACTCTAACTATCCACATGGAGGTTAGAAAATGGATTGGTAACATGCATCTCAAGTGATGGCCGCATCTTTAATCCATACAGCACATCAATTTGAACAGTTGCTGTTCTCCGGACTATTTCCTGCCACTATTACAACTACAGGGTGCATACCCATTGCAGTGTATAAGGTTAGTACAAGATATACAACCCGTGTTTAACCTTAAGATGTGGTTTTTATGCTGCTCTATTTTCACTCTGAGCATGGGTGCTTGACACATAGATATGACAGATGTTAATGAATCACAAGTAACAATGTCTTGCCACCTATGAATACTAACATAACCATGGAATGGTCGGTGGCATTAATTTGTATTCTCAATGTGCACAATTGGATCACCTTGGGTGTCCTTGATTTATATGAGGAGTCACAGCGACTTTGAGCTGATAGTCTCCTAGCAGTAAAGCGCAAGGCAGCTTCTGGGATCTGACCTTGGTTTATTAATTTGTTTTCTCCATAGGTCACCTTTTGGAACCTTCCTGCATTGGCGCTAGCTAATGGGGTAAAGTATATACCCTGTGGCATATAGATGGTGACTGAAATCTGTGTCTCACCCTCTCTTCCCCCTGTTCTAGAAGACTGTCCTGATGAAAGTGGTTACACCCAAAATACACCACTGAAACCGGTAGACAGAGGTTGTCACATGATGGAGAACTAAATATCCTCTACCTTATCATGAACAACCTTTTATATATCTCTTTTTCTATGTTTGTTTTCTGTAGCCTCACACCCTGTCCTGTTATCTAAAACCTGTCTGGACAGGACCATGTGGTCTACATGTTAATCTTGATTTTATCTGTCTTCTTCGAAAAACCGGCACATTCCCATTAGGGATTATCTGCTGTATTGATAAACTTACATCACAGCAGCACTAGAATATCGTGCCGAGCTTTTCTTTAAAAGAAACTGAAAGATTTTTAACTTGTAAAGTTACCCTGTTAAGTCTAATGCTGTCTATGGGTTAGTAAAAGTAATATGTACCCATATAAGACAGTTCGGACTGGTTATCGTCTTCTATATGTGCTCTCAGTCCGAGGTGTGAACTTTACTTTTACATGTCTAACTGCCTTCATTTTCTTCTATGAGGCCACATAGTAACCAGGGACATGCAGGAGTCTAACAACCTTGATGTTGTTATTATTATTCAAAAATAAATTCTCTTTGACTTCTTTTTCTGTCCTCGTTTTTTGTATGCGGCACAGCAGCGCTTCCTAAGGAAAGTTTGTTTTCCCTATTTAGAGGGCTAGGACAGGGATAGATATTTTCCCTCTGTCCTACTGTCTTCCAAGACTGATCCTGTATCTCCCTGGTCACTTATTCTCGCGCAGCGCCTTGTTGGTTGATTTGTCCCCAATGGGATTCCCATATTGCCTCATCAATATTATACAGATGTGTGATGCCCTCTTCATTGTGTTACAATATTAGCCTGTTAAGGCTTCACCCTGTTCACTGTACTCTCAGTGCCCCTTGGGTCATAACTGTGGTTCATATAGCCCAGGTATGTCCATTTTATGGCAGTTCGGCTTGACGGCACTACTGTGTTGTGCTAGGTCCTTTCTTCTAGTGTTCCTGTCGGTGTGCCGGTGCGCGTTGCTCCGGCGTCGCTCTTACTCCTGGAAGAGGACTGGAACTGTCTTCCCTCCTTCTTCCCTTTGTACCTGGCCGTTGTGCTGCTGCGCCCTGCTGTGTTTCGCTAAGTTTCTGCAGAAAACTACGGACCTGCTGACCTCTATTGAAATCTAAGTACGGGGGCCCTGAGGTTGCGGTTGCTTTGCCTATAACTTGCAGGTACGCCTTTACACCTGACTGTTTATCAGTAACTTACCCCTCATTAATGGCGTCTCCCTTGTTTCTATAGACGCTTTGTGCCTTGCGCGTTGGCTAATAAGGCAGCATCTTGCGTAAAATGCCTATAACTAATCTTGCAGCCTATTCCTCCATCCCCCAGCCGGTCCCTAAAAATACAGATTTGCTGAAGTTCTAGCTCACAGTTCCCGTAGGAGACAGCACCTTAGCATCAGACACCCTGAGGTATTACCTGACTCATTGGATTTTCCGGATGAGTCCTGCACAATTCCTGATGCTGGCCTGGCTTGTGTCTCAAAGAGCCCATTAACTATGGGCACAGTAAATAGAAATGATTTAGCCCTCAGGGCAGCTAGTACTAGTACTTGCACTAATGTGCAGGCAAATAATCCTGGACTACTTACTCCCACAACACCAGTAATGTCCAGTAAGGAAGATAATCTAAATGAGATCTCCCAGGCACCGTCCCCAACAAATGAAATAAATGAGGATATGCCATCTTCCTCCATGCTGAGACCCTCCTCTCCAAGGGGGAGTAGTGATACTCTCACTCCTGCTCTGTTTTCACCTTCGCCCTTCTCTTCATCGAAGAACACTGACACAAACTGTATAGCTGAACACCGGAGAAACTGGAACGAATCTCTTATAATAGAGTTGAATAACTATAACACCTCCAAGGACTTTAATGCGTGGCTTGTGACGCTAGATATTTCTTTAGAAAAATATCATGCGTTTTTCTTTTCTAAAAATGCACTTGCAGTTAATGGTTCATTTTCGATGATATCTCCTATTAAGAAAGTGTCATGCTCCTCCCAAACTGATCCGCCAGAAGCAGACATTACTCCACCTATGAGCCTACATTCTACAGTAACCTGTTCTTCTCAGGAAGAGTTTCTTTGTAAAGAAGTTGTAATCTCCACTGACTTGAAGATGGAGCCGCATGCCGGCCTTAGGGCTGATGTTTGCCTCCATCAAAACAATATAGCACCTTCTTCAGCGTACAAGTCACCACAGAGCCTCATTCCGGCTCTTTCAGAACCTATGACTGTCCCTGTGCCAGCACTGTTGCCTGAACATCGGGAGGCTCAGAACCCCAGAAGGACAGACCTAAGGACTGTGCGCCTTAGGAAATCAAACATGCCACCCCCAGAAAGTGAAGACATTAAGGCCCTAGTGTTGGACAATCAGAACTTTGTTATCTCCAATGTTCCCAAACCAGTGAAGGACGAACCTAGAGACGCACTCCATAATAAAGTTCTGGCCTGGCTACGTGCATGAACGGGGCCAGGTGTAGTGCGTTCCTCCGATCTGAAATTCCTGCGCAGAATTAACCTGGCCAATTTGTGCTCCCAAAGGAATAGTGACTGTATTGTGTTAGGACGTGGAGCTGGTACCCTGCCTATGTATATGAAATTGTGTAAATACCTGCCTATGGGCTCTACTAATCTGGAGTTTATTATCTGATTGTGTTACTATTTACAAGCTTTAACTTCTCCTCTCCTGTATACCAATGGGACTTTCTAATTCTTTATAAAGTTAGTGTGATAGTTAATTATTTTACCAATGTTATTTTCTCCCTATTTCACTTCCATTGATACTTTCCTGTTATTATTTTTGTTGTATTTATAATATTTATACTGTTTGTAAGTTCTGTGTTTTGTGTAGCGCTCTGAGGCCTAAGGGTTTGTAGCGCTTCAAAAGAAATAAATCAAATCAAATCAAACCTACTATCAATATTATGTGGCAGTTTCTTATAACAGTTCACACTGCATTGCCTGCTCTTCATCGAATACCCGGCAGGCATATCTTCTTTATTTTGTTTGATTTTGGGTCTATTATTATGAAGGGCAACCTCCTTGGTTGGGCCAACATATATATAGTTGACAAAGGCTCAGATTGAATTGCTTCCAGTGTTTTAACTACACCCACTGTACGTGTGGTCTCAATATAATTGCTTCGGGTATGCCCCTGTTACGCTATCTAGGGTGTTGATGGTGGTTTATTATTTAAATAGAGTTGACTAATGCTCGCATTTTGTTATTTACAACATTTAAATATCATCCACCATATGTGTGGATCATTAGAATTCGTTTCAGGTATGGCTCTGCTACCCTCTCCTGGGGTCTGGCGGTGGTTCCATTATCAAATTCTGTAAGCAATATTCAATCAACACTACAGCCAAGTCAATGCCTAGTCTGGGATGCTGAGGAAAACCCTTATTAATGTATTTTTATGTCTAGTTCAGTACTCTTGATTCTGGATGTAACACTGCTTTCTGGGTACTGCTACAGGTTCTTGCAAAAATTCTCGGCAAACCTTCGAACAGCTCGCCCGGCTGTTGAATAGTTTGGTTAGTTTTGAGGCCTGCTGAAGAGGATTCAGCTGGTGCATTCAGGCCTCTCTGCTACAAATTCTGGAGTTAATTTCTGCTACAGGTTCTGGAGATTAATGGATTTGAAGTCTGGATCTCTGGATGTGAAGTCGTCGGTCAGCATGCTCCGCAGCAAATGGAATTGAATGTCTCTACCTGTCCCAGCAGTCTCTTTTTATGTGTTTTGGAAAGTGGGTGTGTGCGTTGGTCATTACTAAACCTGCCCGTCTCAATTATCATTGGCCAATTCCTCCTCTCTCCCTTGATTGGGGGAAAGAAATGTGAGTCAGAGTGATGCTGTAGGTTTTATGGTCAGAGGAACCTCCCCTTGTCAGATTGCACACAAATTTATTTCTGACCCAAATACATATTTATCTATGTACCATTTTTGTAATATTATAGGTCCAGTTAACATATTTTCTGTAGCACCAAACCATCCGATCCCTGTCTTTGTACAATGTCGTGTCCACTGATGACAGAATTCTCCCCTTTTCATCCAGATAACGACCTCTAAACCTTTCCAGATTTCACACAAATGTGCACCAGGGATATGGGTTACAGATGATAAAGTGTCAGATTTTTAACATGCATACATTTGGAGTGAGATCCTATTTTCCGCTAGCAACCACCCAGAATACACCACAGGGTCCTAACGCCTCTTAAAATGTTCACAGAAAAATCACAAAAATAATGATATTACTTATATAATTCTGACAAGTCCGCACTATGAGTTATCTATCTTTTTAAAATTATGCTCTGGTCAAAAAGGGCTGTGGCGTCCCACATCACAGGGTGGAATAACTGGTTTATCCACTTCCCCCAAGTCAGCTTGTTCACAGAGGCACAGCTGTCCCCCAGTTTCTCCCAAGAGGAAGCTATTTTACGATGCCCCCAATATAACATTTGCCTGAGTCCAGGACAGGCCTTTGTTCAACTCCCTGTAGTCCCCAGCTGCTCCACCCCTAATCTAATCAGAGAGGTGTTAACTCCTTTTGGCCAGGGGCAGAGTGGCTGAGCATCCAGTTTCAACTCCTGCCGAGGGTAGTTGTCAGGCAGAATTCAGTTTCATTAAGCCAGGTTTCAGCTAAATGTCACTTTTTGTTCCCAGTTTTCTACATTCAAATCAAACTGACAATTTTTACCTATACATTAAATAATTACTCCCTTAAAGTCATTTCAGAATATAGTTTTACATTGTATCCACCTCTTAGCAAGTCTTTCCTTGGTCTGGTTTTGTTTCATTTGTTCAGTTTTACACAAAGGTCTGGTGGTTTTAAAACGCCGGCTTTCTGATAGTGGTGAGTACTGGTAATGCAACCATTTTTGGGATTAAGAAAATGAATTCCCCACAGTTCTGGGTTGCTTTTGGCAATCAGCATTGCCATTCTCAATGGTTTCAGGCTACTGTGTGTGTAGCCCAATGGTGGTTAGGCAGTGCCCTCCTGTGCTCACAACATAGGCAAAAATGGGTGGCAGCCTATTCTTCATGTTTTCCCTGTGCACTCTTTGGGGAGTTCTGGCCATAATGATGTTTTCCATACCAGTACTGCACAGTTTTATTGTAGGGCTTGGATGCATGGGTAAAAACATCCCACAAGCCCCCCCTCTTGCGATGGCCATTCTGTCCTTTCGCTGATGGAACTCGCAAGATCTGGGATGTTCGCCTCCTCTTCTTCCAATTCCATGGATGGCACAGTTCAGCATCTTTTCCTCCCCCAGTCGATCAATCAGTTCTCCTTGCTGGTCCTGATGGGAGGATTGGGCGATACCCCGGGCCCCTCGGGTCTCTGCTCCCGGTCCCCGGTCGTCCTCCTTGGTCAGTCTGCATGATTTCATCTCTCCTAGGATGATAAAGCAAAGCGGCAATACCTATTCGTAGGCATTTCTTCACCACTATTAATGGTGTGGCGAACATATACATTTTATGAATCAGAAGATATGAACATATACATTTTCTTTTTTAAATTAGGAGACAAGAACATATATATATATACAAGGATCACAGAATTTGATATGCTATATGTGGAATATTTTAGGGTTGGAACGAAATTACTCTGGAGCGGCCCCCTCTGGGATTCCAGTGGATTCCTCCAGTTGTTGCAGAGTGTGCCTGGGATGGCAACACTTTAGCTGATTTATATGTACCCACTTGTCTTCCCCTTCCGCCAAACTGCCTTTGGGGATGCGGATCTTGTAGGCCACAGGGGAGATCTTGTCTATAATTTCAAACGGTCCCTTCCATGTAGGCAAGAATTTCCGCTGTTTGGCCTGGTTCCTTTGGAAATTGTATAGATAGACCCGATCACCCACCTTATATTCCTTTCGGGTAGTTTTTAAATCATAGTGGGTCTTCATGCTCTCGGCTGATCTTTCTAGATTCCGCTGAGCATAGGCAAAAGCATGTTGAAGGTGTTTCCTTAAATTCTCCACGTACTCATGAGTTGTGGAGGCATTTATCAACGTTTGCTCTTGGGTTCTGTAGAGCAAATACTGGGGAAGCACCATCTTGCGTCCTGTCATCAACTCAAATGGTGACATTTTAGTTGCAGATGAAGGGGTAGATCTAATGGCCATTAGGACCAGAGGTAATCGGATATCCCAACTTGGCCCAGAATCTGCCACAAACTTTTGTAATATGCTCACAATGGTTTGGTTGTATCTCTCTACTGCTCCAGAAGAAGGTGGCCTGTAAGCAATGTGTAGCTTCCTCTTAACCCCCAGTATCTCCCACATCTTTGTCATTACTTCACTGGTGAAGTGGCTAACTCTGTCTGACTCAATCCTTTGAGGTAGACCAAAACGGGAAAAGATGTGGTTAATCATCAGGGCAGCTGCTGTTTCTGCCTTGCAATCTGGGGCCGGGAGACATTCCACCCACTTGGTAAACAAGCATGTAACGGTCAACATGTACTTGTTTCCTCTAGACGAGCGAATCACAGGGCCTACAAAGTCAATTTGCAAATCTGACCATGGCAGTGTCATCCCCCTCTTTTGGAGAGGCGCACGGTGTGTGAGGGATGATGGCTGAAATTGTGCACACACAAGACATCCCTTCAAGTATTGGTCGAGGTCCTGCCCCATGTGTGGCCAGTATGCAACCTCTCTTAAGATTTCCAGCGTTGTGTGAAACCCCCTATGACCGGCGGTGGCCGCATCATGGGCGTGACTTAACATCAGGCTCCGGAAAGAGGTAGAACCACCCACTGATCATGGCCAGCTTGGGATTTCCTTACCAACAAACCGTCTTGGATTCGGAACATTTTTGGACATTTCATCAACACTCTTAGGTCCTCTTTCCCAATGTAATCTGTGTCCGTCAGGGGAAAGTTCTCAGGGTCCTCAAGATGTTGGTAAAACTTACCAATGATTGGATCCCCGTTCTGAGCTGTAATCAAATCAGCATTAGGGGTCTCCTTGCTCCATTGGGGAGTTGAAAGATCATTGTGAGCATTTGTCTGGGACCTAGTGATCGCAGTGACCTGGATTTCCCCCAACAGGGACTCTATTTCTATTAGATCCCCTTGGATGGCCCCGGTTTTGGCCAGCTGATCAGCTAAGTAATTTCCAGTTTTGTCTGGTCCCTCTACTTTGGAATGACCCTTGATCTTTTTCCAGTAGATGGTCATCCCATTCATTGTGACCAGATCATCTATGTTTTGGATTAACTTCCCATGTTTCAAGGGTTTGTTAATAGCACATAACATGCCTCTGGTTTTCCAATTAACCAGGTGCTCCACGAACCCGTTCCGTACATAATCTGAATCTGTGATTATGACTAGTTCGTGGAGTTGACGTTGGACAGCAGTGAGGATGGCCTGATGCACAGCCATCAATTCTGCCACCTGACTACTTCGGGGACCAATTTTGTATCCAGCGGAGGGTTCTGGTGACTCCTTCACCCATGCATTCCCTAAGCCGGCCACCAGTTCTTTCTCCCCGTTGTTGTCAACATGGTAAGAGCATCCATCCACATAGACAGTGGGCATTCCCTCACACTTGTCTTCTTCAAAGACTTTGTGTGGGGAATAGAGGTATGCCTCCATGTTGTCCTTGATTTTTAGACTTTCGTCCTCGAGACAGTTTTCTCTGGCACAATCATGCAAGTCAGCCAGACCTTGCGCGAGGGTACTCTTCTTGTTTTGGCCATATCTGACCTCCACAGGAAAGCCTTGCATTGACAGAATCCAGGAAGTAATTCGGGAATTACTCACATTTCCGGCCCGGATTCTGTCACTTTGGAGATATTGCAGAGGCTTGTGTGGAGTCTCACTATGATGTGTTCCCCCTGGATAAACGGGCGGTACTTCTTCAATGCCCACACCGTTGCCAGGAGTGCCTTCTCACAATTGTTGAATTTTTCCTCCACAGAGGATAAAGTTTTGCTCGCATAGGAGATTATTTTATTGACCTTGTCATGCTTTTGGTATAATACTGCGGTCAAGCACGTATTAGACAACCCTGTCTCCAGGAAGAACTCCTTGTTTCTGACAGGGTAAGCTAGGCAAGGCGCTTGTGAGAGGCTTCTTTTGAGTTGTTTTACTGCCTCGGCTTGTTCTGGACCCCATTCCCACTTGACCCCCCCCTTTAGGAGATGAATCAGGGGTCTGGTGATCTCTGCGTAGCCCTCAATGAACTTTCTGCTGTAATTAGTCAGTCCAAGGAGGCTCCTTAGTTCCCGCAGAGTTGTGGGGTCTTTCAGTTTCTGAAGTGCTTCCACTTTCTTTTCCTGGGGACAAAGACCCTGAGGAGTAATCTCATGCCCCAAGAAGTTAACACGGGTTTTACACCACTGTGCTTTCTGAAAGGAAAGTTTTGCTCCGGCGGCCCTCAACTGTGTCAGAACATAACGGATCTCCGCTATGTGTTCCTCAACAGTTGAGCTTTTGATGAGGACATCATCTACATAAGCCAGGTTACCCCTCGCACCCAGGTCGGGCATGGCCTTATGTAGGAAAATGTTGAATTCATTGCCGGAGTTGAGGTATCCGAAGGGAGTCCGGGTCCATGTGTACTGCTGGCCCCCAAAGGTAAAAGCCAGTTTGTATTGGTCCTCCCTACTAACAGGCACGGTCCAGTATACATTGGTCAGGTCTATTGCTGTGAATACCTGTGACCCCTGAATCTGAGCCAGCCCTTGGTCAATGTAGGGAAGAGGCCATCGGGAAGTATGGACCCGTTTTTTGAGCTCCCTAAGGTCGGCGCAGAGTCTCCACTGGCCGTTTGGCTTCAATATTCCCAGCACCAGATTATTGAAGGTGCTGTGTACTGGACGAATTATTCCCCGGGACTCAAGGTTCTTAATTATTTCGTAAGGGACTCCATGGATGCTAGAGGCAAACAATATTGCTTCACAAACACTGGAGTCATTCCAGGGTCCGTGGGAATTGTTGTGGTGTGGATGTCGGTGCGACCACAGTCATATGAGTCTACCGCAAAGAGATCTTGAAAATCCAAGAAAACTTGTTTCAACTTTTGCTTCTGTTCCAGAGTCACACAGGCATCAGCTAGGTTGACTCTCTCTTCCACCATCTGCCTGAAGCCTGGAAAGACTTCTGGTTTGGCTATCTCAGCGGCCTCCTCCAGCTGGGTGGAGAAGTCCCTGGTTAGAGTGCTGATTTGGACTGGAGGCTTCAGGTGGGAAAGGCAGCCCTCATGGACCTGGAAAATCACCTCATCCCTCCTGAAGTCACAAGTCACATCTTCCTTACCATAAGGGCAAGAAGTGTACACCAGGAAGTTCCCCCCATGCCGGGTGAAAATCCTGTCTGGTGTTGTGTCGTCATCACTGTCACTGTCAAAACAGTCCTTGGGGATTGGTCCTAACAGTTAATTTCCTAAATCAATGGAGAAATGTCATTCATCAACCGCCATTCCAATAATGGTGCCTGCAGCTAGAGTAATACTCTTTAAGTCGCTGTTATCCACCTCTATTGGAATGGTGTCATGTTCTATGTTGACTAAAGGTGTTGGGTTTACCCCCAACCCTTGCTGTTGGAGAGAAGCATTTAGATGAATATAAGCATCAGGGTTTTTCAATTTTTGTCCTCTTTTAGCTTTCACTCCCAGGGAGGATTGTCGGGTCCTTTCTGGGATGGTGACTTCCTCTTTAATCTGAATTTCAACTGCATAAGGTAGCAATTGAGCTGACCTAAATGCTTTTTCTGAATCATAAAGCCCATGGGATTATCCGCTAATCGGGACAAAGCTTTGAAGTTTATTAGGTCCAAACTAATGGCAAAGCAATTGAGAATGTCACTGCCTAAGTAAAAGGCGGCAGTGACGTCTCGCACGACCCATCAATTATGGACTATGCTCTTGTTGCCAATGGAGATTTTGAGCATACACCTGCTTGGCAGGAGATGTTTGGAATTAGGTGCTTCCAGGTCCATTTCCCATTTGTCTATCAGTTTGAATGTGGGAATGGCTGGATCTTTTGGGAGTTGGCGGAACATGGCTTCGCTGATGAAGCTCTTACCGTTGTTCACACACACTCAAGCAAGATCAGAGTCCTTCCCATCATTTAACTGAACAGGCATGAACAACTGCTCTCCAATTTGCTGAATATCAGCCAGGCCCTGAGCTGATTTCACATCTTTCTGGACTATAGGAGTGGGAGTTTCTGATTGTGGATTAGTAAAGAATTTCAGTGTGTTTGCTTCCAGTGTGGAATACCACCTTAAACTGGAAGGAAGGTTGATTTTCAGAAATAGAGAGGACCCCCCCATCACCAGTCTGTTGTCGTACTGCTGTTACTGTCACATCTGGAATTTGGTTGTTCTGGAAGTGAAATTCTACTTGGTCAGATTTTTGTTCAACCATGTGGCAGGTGCCATTTAAACTAACATGGTTGACACTCTGTTTTAATTTTATTGGTCAACTAGTCTGGGTCCAGAGGACCTTGTTTACGCAATCTATTAGGGGTGACAACCTTCTCAGGAGGTCATTCCCTAGTAAACAAGGGGTGCCCTCTGGAGTCACTACTATGACCGGGTGTTTCACCTTGTGTCGCCCAATTTTGATGTCCAAATTTGCAGTCCCCTCGACAGGAATTTCCTTCCCGTCAAAGTTCTGCAGTTGTCCAGGAAGAGAGGTGAGAGGAATACAGTAATTCCACCCCCTTCCTGCATTTAGTTCATCAAAGGCCCTTTTGGACAGAAGGGTAGCTTGGGATCCAGTGTCCACCAGTGCCGAAATTGTACCCTGCCCCTGTACTTGTACCGGGGCATAATATCTTCCCTCCTTCTCCTCAAGGGGGCACAGATAATGCACATTTTTGGACAACTGGTGGGCTAACTTTCTGGTTTTGGACATTGCTAGCGAAGATATTTGGGCAGAATTCGGTGAAGAGCCTGGGGAATCTGAAAGAAAAAGTTGGCAACTGGAGATCAGAGCCATTGCGGGTTCCCCTGGTTCCGGTTCTGGGCCGCCCCCCCCCCTTTTTGGAGGCAGTCATCAGGATGGGTTTGACCCTTGGGATTTTGGTATTGTTGGTTCTGGGATGAGATGATGGGCGGCGGTAGCTCAGTCTCCACATCTCCCCAGTCTGGATTGGAATCCCTTGGGACCCATTTTTCCTTGGGAGGAGTTCCCCCATCTCTGAAGGAGAAGATCCTTTTCCCAGGATCTTCTGAGGATCCCTCTCCCTCAAATTGGAAGACCTGTACCTCCTCCACAAAGTACGTCTGTTTGGGTCCTTTGTTTCTCCTACCCCCCTCTGCTCCTTGGGAGGCAGGCTTAAAGGGGCAGGAGATTTTGTTTCCGGTTCCTGGTTTTCCAGGGGCTGTTTACAAGTTGGGAAGGAAGCTTCCTCCAAGGCTTTACACCCCCCCTTCCCCTTGTGCCTCCTCCCTGGGAACCGGTGGGTTATCAGGGTGCTGCCCCTGTCATTGTTCTGGAGCACCAGGTCCAGAGTTTGGGGCATTCTGTGGTGGCATGCTCATCTGAGGGTTCTGTTGAGCCCTCAGTATGTGACCCAGATCTCGTGCCATATTTTGGACCTGGCGCTCAAGTTGTGAAACTCGCTCAGGCTGATACGGGTCTCTATTTTCTCCCCTGGGCTGATCCCGAGAAGGATAGCTATCCCTTCTCTGGTAGTACCCCTGGTTGGGAAGATTTTGGTACCCCTCCACCCTTGGCCTCCCCTCTCCCGGATTAGGTTGTCTGGGCTCAGGGAATTGGGGAAAGAAGGATGGATGATTTTGGGGCTGGAAATTGGGCGGATACCTGGGGAAAAAGTTCTGCCCAGGATTTGGTGAATTTCTGCTCTCCTGGGGGAAGTTAGGAGGGAAGTCCCCCGGGTCAGGTGCTTGGCTGGATCCCCCCCCTTGGGCTGGAGGAGTCCACACATAACCCAGGATTGGTCGGTTTCCCTTGTAGCGGGGACTTACATAGTCAGGGGGGCGGGGGACCCCATTTGTGGGACTACCTCCTCAACTCCCTGTCTGTGACTTGCCCAAGTGCCTTCTGGGCTGTGAATTATTTGGTGCAGGCAGGTTTTTAGGCCCCCCATCTCCAAATCTAAAACGGGGGCAACCTTTACCTCTGCCACCTTGGCAGCAGCAGGGGTGCTGTTGGTTTTGGGGTTTTTCGGCGCATTATTTTAATTTTCGATGGGCTTCTGCACCTCATAGATCCGGGTAGCCTGTTCAATGACCCAGTCTAAAGATCTTTTCTCATGAAAATCTCTCACAAGCTGGGTCATTATGTATTTGGGTAAGGCATGGAAAAACGTATTGATAAATTCTCTGCTATCCGTGCGCACCCTTCTGGTGGTCTGCGCAAAAGCACGCTTTAATTCTTGCACAAACTCTTGTGGGGCCTGATCCTCCCCACATTGCAAATTGTAGGCTGCCTTGCGAGCCTCTTGAGGATTTCTGTGCACAGAAAAATGTTTCAAGATGGCCACCCTGTATGTGGACCACCTTGAATGGTTTTGATCCTCCAGCCCCGCAAAGAAACTGGAGTATTCTGGTGAGAAGGTCCACTTTACATATTGAATACAGCTTTGGCTGTCCTTCAAATGGAAAGTCTCCATCATTTGCTCATAGAGCTCCAAGTGTTCCCAAACAGAATACTTGGCTTTCTTATGATAAGGAGTGATGACACTCCTTATTGCCTTTATTTGTTTCAATGGGTCCTTAAGCAAGGCCCTTTTTGCCTTATTGGCCTTTTTGGTTTGGGTAAACCTGGTCCATTCATCCTCCGACTCAGAAGCGCTGCTCCCAGAGGTGCCCGTCTGATCTTGCAGGTTTTCTCGGATTCTGCGAGCCTGGGAATGGCTGGCAGAATGTGGGGACCTGGTTTCCTGTGTCCTGTAATGCTCAGAGGAGTCTTCAGACCCCTCCTTGCTGCCAGGATTTGATGGATACCCCCCCCACTGACCTAACTGGGCAGAGGTTTTCAGGATGCTCTTAAAGGGCCTACTCTCCTGGGGTTCCCCACTAAATTGCACTGTGCTTGGGTGCCCATACACGGATGCCCGCCCATCCATTCCAGGGAGGTACTGGCCTATGAGCCCCATACTTCTAGCTGGATAGTAATCTGCCATCCCCGTGGCCCTGGGCTCATGTGCGCGAGGGGACATGGGGGTGGCAGAGTCCAGGGACTGGGAGAGATGAAGGCCTCTGGTACTAGGGCTCCTGAGGTTATGCTCAGGAGTTTCTCTTTCCCAGCGAACCTCATCCCTATCCGCCCCTGCTTCCTGTTGCAATGCAAGAGCCTGCGCTTTCAGTTCCTCAGTTAAGACCTTACTAGACCCTATCAGTCTCTCCTGCATGGCTACCTGTTGCTGGAGCCTATCATTGTGCTGACAGAGAGCCTCATTTTCTCTCTGTGCCTCCTGATTGGTCCTGGAGTACTGGGCCAGTCTCTGCTACAGGAGGGTTACCTCCTCAGCTGTGTGCCTATTGGCCTGCTCCTTTTTTGCCAGAGCATCCTCCACCCTCCTGGTGTGCTCTAACAAGTTCTGGTGTTCTTTTTGGAGGTCACCCAGTCCCTGGAGGGCCCGGTGATTTTCTTCCATTTTCCTTTTTAAGTGGCAAACTTCCTGGCCTAAGGTATCCCTTTCCTGACTAAGAGCATGAATCTGTGCCGCCAGGTCATCCCTTTGCCTTTGAAAGGCACCAGCTTTCTGGCGCTCCTGGTCAAACTCTGCCTGGGTATCCAGGTCTTTCAAAATCAGTTTATTGCTCTCTGCCTTCTCCCTATCTAGGTGGCTTTGCAGGGTGACTACCTGCTCGGCACATGCCCTATTGAAATCTAATTGTTGCTCCATCTTTTTCTGGCTCTGCAGTAGGGAGTCCAAACCTTCTTGGTACTCCTTCTGCAAGGCCAGAAATCTGGTATCCTAGTCCGCCTTTTCCTGTTGCAGCACATCCATATCCTCCTTTATTTTAGTGATGTACTGTCTGCTGTCCTTTTCTGACTCTTGGCTCCTGAGCAGCCTCTGCTCAGAAGAGTCCAGATCAGATTGGGCCTTCTCTAACGCCATCTGTTGCCTATTTGCCAGATCTTGGCCTTCAGCACATTTGTCCTGCATGGCTCCCATATATAGATACAAGTATGCCGCTATCCTGGCAATCTCATTATGTTCATCTTTGGCTTTAGGGGCCATATATAGTTCACTCAGGGCCACATGTAGGGGACCCTGATCTCTCCATATATCTGACCCTGTTTCAGTGACCTGTTGCGCGATTGCCTGCAACCAGACCGCCTGGTCCTGATGAGTCCACTCACCTCTCACAAATAGTTTATGTAAGAGGTGCTCCCTCGCTATTTTCATGTCTACCACGGCCGTCATTCTGGAATTTGAGTTCCTTCCTGACTTACAGAAGTTTGTATTTTATTTTGCAAAACAGACCGTTTCCTTAGAGCATTCCTTTGAGGAGTGCTTTACAGCGTAACACAGCGTGGTGATCCGACCGGATGTATCTCTCCCGTCAGTTAGCACACTGTATTAATCTGCACAAGTGATAGATCTAACCCAGAATATCCCGGCTCCGAGCCCCCACTTTTGTAAGCGATATTCAATCAACACTACAGCCAAGTCAATGCCTAGTCTGGGATGCTGAGGAAAACCCTTATTAATGTATTTTTATGTCTAGTTCAGTACTCTGGATTCTGGATGTAACACTGCTTTTTGGGTACTGCTACAGGTTCTTGCAAAAATTCTCGGCAAAACTTCGAACAGCTCGCCCGGCTGTTGAATAGTTTGGTTAGTTTTGAGGCCTGCTGAAGAGGATCCAGCTGGTGGATTCAGGCCTCTCTGCTACAAATTCTGGAGTTAATTTCTGCTACAGGTTCTGGAGATTGATGGATTTGAAGTCTGGATCTCTGGATGTGAAGTCGTCGGTCAGCATGCTCCGCAGCAAATGGAATTGAATGTCTCTACCTGTCCCAGCAGTCTCTTTTTATGTGTTTTGGAAAGTGGGTGTGTGCGTTGGTCATAACTAAACCTGCCCCTCTCACTTATCATTGGCCAATTCCTCCTCTCTCCCTTGATTGGGGGAAGGAAATGTGAGTCAGAGTGATGCTGTAGGTTTTATGGTCAGAGGAACCTCCCCTTGTCAGATTACACACAAATTTATTTCTGACCCGAATACATATTTATCTATGTACCATTTTTCTAATATTATAGGTCCAGTTAACATATTTTCTGTAGCACCAAACCATCCGATCCCTGTCTTTGTACGATGTTGTGTCCACTGATGACAGACTTCTCCCCTTTTCATCCAGATAATGACCTCTAAACCTTTCCAGATTTTACACAAATGTGCACCAGGGATATGGGTTACAGATGATAAAGTGTCAGATTTTTAACATGCATACATTTGGAGTGAGACCCTATTTTCCGCTAGAAACCCCCCAGAATACACCACATACATTTGCCTGAGTCCAGGGCAGGCCTTTGTTCAACTCCCTGTAGTCCCCTGCTGCTCCACCCCTAATCTAATCAGAGAGGTGTTAACTCCTTTTGGCCAGGGTCAGAGTGGCTGAGCATCCAGTTTCAACTCCTGTCAGGGGTAGTTGTCAGGCAGAATTCAGTTTCATTAAGCCAGGTTTCAGCTAAATGTCACTTTTTGTTCCCAGTTTTCTACATTCAAATCAAACTGACAATTTTTACCTATACATTAAATAATTACTCCCTTCAAGTCATTTCAGAATATAGTTTTACATTGTATCCACCTCTTAGCAAGTCTTTCCTTGGTCTGGTTTTGTTTCATTTGTTCAGTTTTACACAAAAGTCTGGTGGTTTTAAAACACCGGCTTTCTGATAGTGGTGAGTACTGGTAATGCAACCATTTTTGGGATTAAGAAAATGAATTCCCCACAGTTCTGTGTGTGTAGCCCAATGGTGGTTAGGCAGTGCCCTCCTGTGCTCACAACATAGGCAAACATTGGTGGCAGCCTATTCTTCATGTTTTCCCTGTGCACTCTCTGGGGAGTTCTGGCCATCATGATGTTTTCGATGCCAGTACTGCACAGTTCTATTGTAGGGCTTGGATGCATGGGTAAAAACATCCCACAAGCCCCTACATTGATAAAGAGATTATTGCATATTTGAATCGATGTTTACCCTGAGCACCTTAATACTCACCACATTTATTTGGCTTGGCTTTTGTTGCCAGGCACTAACAGTACTTTCTGTTATAAAAGTCACTTTGGGTGTGGGGTCACTTGCCTGTATGCATGATTAAGCATGCCGACCCTAAGCATAGGTCAAATGTCACCTAATTCACGGCTACCCAGCGGTTCTGTTGAATTGATCTGTTTAGTAACTTGTACATATTGATTTGTTTGTTTGTTTGTTTGTTTATTTATATTGTGCCAAACCCGTGGGTATCTGGGCGCATTACATGTAAATTACAATTGTTACAATTACACAGAGAGACAAAAACAGTCAAGTAAAATACAGTAGTTGACATACACAGTGAGCACAACAGGACAACTGTTTATTTTTGTCTCACTCGCCTTACCCAATTATCTTTTCTTTATCTTGTGATTTTTTGCTGGGATGCTTTGATTTCAATGGTTATTTCTGTATGATATTTGTGTGTCAACTTTCTTGGATTATTGGTGTATTTTCTTGTTGACATTTGTTTTCTGAATTCAAGGCATATCTTTCTGTGTGATAAGTATTTTTGGCTCTTCATTCCTCCATGCCCCGGATTTGTATGCCCTGTGTTCAAAATGACACCCAGTGTTGTTCTTGTTTCAATCCTACTTGTTCAAATTTGTGATATTGCTGTGAATATTTACGTGTTTTGCTTTATTTTGATATTTTACTTTCCAGCCTGGACAAAGACTGTGAGGACGAAACAGGTGTCAGCTGGTTTTCTTGATTAAATTGCGCTTATGACAAATTGGTTATTGTGCAGTGTAGTCATGTATTTGTTAAACTGATAAGGGGGAGTGCTGGTTTAGACTGGTAAAGGGGGCGTGGCCGCCACTCACACACATTAGAAAGGGAGAGGAGAGGGAGGCAGAGGATGAGAAAATCAGGGTCTTGAGAGGTTTCCCAGAACTTACGGAAGTCCAGCTCCAGTCTGAGAGGGGCACAGAGGCTATTCCAGAGGGAGGCACCTTCCGACGGAGAGATCTACCCTCCAGTCTCTGCTTGGAGAAACCCCTGATCATCAGAGAGTTCCGAGCTAGAGGACCAAAGGGTCCCAGGCCCCAGAAAGCCTTGTGGATGATGCAGAGGGTCTTAGATTTGACCCTCGCAGCCACCAGGAGTCAGTGGAGAGATTTTAGAGCTGGAGAGAAGCGGCCCCTGGGCTTGAGTCTAAGGATACGTCTTGCAGTCCTATTCTGAATTAGTTGAGGGGGAGGAAGGGAGGAAAGAGGCAGATTCAGAAAGAGGCTGTTACAGTAGTCCAACCTGGAGACCCTGAGCTCTAGAAACATTGAGCTTCTAGGGGAAGATGAGGAAAGAGAGAATTCTCCTGAGGAGGTGGAGCTGAAAGTGGGCCTTCTTGGCAAGGTCCATGATGTGGGGGGAGAAGGAGAGTGAGGAGTTGAAGATGACTGCAAGATTTTTAGCCTCACAGGATGGTGAGGGGAGAGGGCCAAAGAAGGGTGGCCAGAGAGTGGGGGGTAAATAAGGAGCAGGGTTCCCAATGAGAAGGTGTTCAATCTTACTGTCATTATGACAGAGATCATAAGCAGTGCACCATGCATGAATAGCAGTCAGACAGTTGGGAATGAAAAAGAGAGAAGCATAGATAGTGGAGGAAAGCTTGAAGGAGAGCTGTGTCTCATCGGCATAACACTGAAAATCAGGTGAGAAGGAGGAAGTCCAGTGGGAAAGAGGGGCAAGGTAGATGTTGATAGTATAGAGCCCTGAGGAGTGCCATAGGTAGAAAGTGAGGTGGAGGAGAGGAAAGGGCCCAGTTGCACCTGGGAAGGACGATTAGAAAGGAGGGAGCTCAATCAACCCAGTGCCCAGTCCATGATGCCGAAGGTATGTCAGAGCCGGTTTATGAGGATGGAATGATTGACTGTGTCAAAGGCAGAGGAAAGATCAAGGATAATGAGAACGACAGGAGAGTTGGAATCAAGGTTAGAAAGCAGTTCTTCATGGATGTTCATGAGAGCAGTTTCCATGCCTCTGAATGCTCCGAAACCAGACTAGTGGCCGTGGAGATAACTAACAAGTTCTGTGTGGTGGATCAGTTGAGGGATGGCCAACTTCTCCAAGATTTTTCCCAAGAACGAGGTAGTGGAGATAGCACAAGAAGGGTCAGCAGAGGTCTTTTTTAGTAGAGGGTGCACAAGGGAGTGCTTGAGGGGTAGAGGAGAGGAACCAGTGGCGAAGGAGAGGTTACAGAAATCAGCTAAGTCAGGTGCAAGAGAGGAGATATTGTCCTTGATAGTTCTGGAGACTTTCATGGAGCGGACAACTATAGAGACCAGGGAGGCCTGGGAGCAGGTGAAGGAGTATGGGTCGGGGTAGAGGACAGTGAGGACAGGATGTCCTGCGTTTTAGTTTTGAAATGGGAGGCCAGTGCAGTACAGAGGGCCTGGGATGGAAGAGGGGAGGTGGAGACTGCAATAGGATTGGCTAGTTCCTTACTGTCAAGACACACTAATCCAGGCCAGGGGGGCACAGCAGGGTACTCTGATGCTTGTTGTACCTGTTGCACAAATGCAATTATCCTGGTGCCTTTTTCAATTGCAGGGACCTACGTTGGTCATATAGCTTCACCCTTGCATTGGGTAACGCTTTCATCACCTTGGTTACCACAACGCGAGGAGACGTTCCCGTATGGATGCATTTCCGGTTTTCTTCAAAGGCAATCCCCTTCCATGGGGTGTTGCTTCTGATTGAAGTTGCAGCACTACTGTTCCACAGTACTGGCAAAGAAGAAGTTTCCCTCCTTGCTGCCCTCTTTAGCTACCCTTTCGGACTCTGATTCCTCCGCTCTGCTGAACTCCTCCTGTTGGTTTTCTGAGCCCGCATCTCCTTTGCAAGTGCTTCTAGCCGCCCCCTGCATACACAGGAGATTATTGTCCGCTCACGGAGCCCACGTTTACTGTGAGTGCTCTGAATCCTTGTTTCCATCTGGCCACCGCTGAGCACTGCAGGCGGTACACAGAGCTGCATTACCTTGCGGTGTTCTAAGTCATTAATTCCATCTGGCCACTGCTGAGCTCTGCAGCCAGTTTTACTTCGCGAGTGCTCCAAGTTATTCATTTCATCTTGCCATCACTGAGCATTTCAGGGCGCTCAAGGAACCCGCTCACCGCTGTGATCCTGCTACAATTTACTGGCACAGTGAGGTACATTATAAACCACTAGCCGGTTCCTTGGTCATCCTTCTGCTAGCTAAATCCAACACAGAAGAAGCTACTCTTCAGCCATTCTGAACATCTCTATGTCCTATTCCTTGAACTGACCCTGGATGGCTACACAGCTTGTTATTGGACTTTCCTTGGATTTGGTAACTTCCTTGTTCCTTTCACATCCTTATACTGGACACATCAACAGACTCTTTCTACAAGCACCTTCGTACTATAGATGCTTTGCTGATATTGGTGCCAACTGCAGAGCCACTAGAGCATCTTCATTCCGACCGGGTAGGTCCTTAATAACCTTCCTATTTCTTCTTTTCTCCTCCACGTCTTTGGATGTTTATTGCTGTGGTTTCTTTGACTCCCTTGGATTTGGTTACAAAACGGAACACTAATAGAGCACACCTTGGTTACCCTTGACTTCAGCCACTTCAGGTTAGTCTGGTTGTTTATACGGTGTGGTATTTCCCATGTCCATCTAATGAAATACTAAAAACTGTCTTGTTCTTCTTTTCAGTCTGGTGCACACCGGGTGGTGTGAATTGCTCTTTTACTCCAAAGGCCACTCTGTCTATAATCTTTTAAACAGTCAGAGGGGTACTTAGGGAAGAAGGTCACCCTGTTATCAGAAGACTCCATCTGCAGCATTCAAGACACAGGATTTCTCATACGAGGGCTGTGCAAGTCTCATGAGTATCTCATCTGCCCTCTAGCTCTCAACACTTGCAGATTTTGAACAATTCAGCCATGTTGTTGGTAGCTCCAGAGATGCAGGCTTGGATATGTGCCCTCTTCTTGGAGCGGATGGAGAAACGGTATTGCTTTTGGATTTGGCAACAGGCCAGTTTGTCCGTGGATGTGCCCAAAGCCTGCCACTTCCGTTCACAAGTTCTGCACTTTCGTTTCAGTGAGACTAGTTTGGAATAATACCAGCTGTTGCACTTAGAGGCAGGCTTCATGTGCATCCTCATGACAGGGGCAAGGGAGAGGTGAAGGTTAGCAAGGGCTGTGTCAGTGAGAGAGTCAATGGCAGGACTAGGAGAGGGCTGACAGTGGCAGCAAAAGCAGCGACTGACAGTCACTACATTGGACGAATGATGGCAAAGGATACTGGCAGTACAGGCAGTGGCTCAGCCAGAGAGCCCAGGAGCTAAAGGTGGGAGGAGAGGAGAGCATGGTCAGACCAGGAGAGTTCAGTAGTGAGCAGGCTAGGGATAGGGATGTTTTCAGAGATGAGTGCATCCAAGGTGTGGGTTGGACTGGAAGGAAGAATGGTGAGGGAGAGTCATAGAGGTTGCAGAAGAGTATAGTGGCTGCTTCAGGGAGTCAAGGTGGATGTTAAAGTCTCCGAGGAGGAGAAGCTTGGTGGTAGAAGTCAAGAGAGCTGAGGTGAGATTCGCCCATTCAGAAAGGAAGAGAAAATCAGGACAGGCGGCCTGTAGATAGTGGTGATAGTATGCAAGAGGGAATGAGAGACGCAAAGCCTGCAGAGGAGGTGGTGAGGAATGGTGAGAAATTATAGCAGTCATAGAGAAAAACATCTGGAGAGTCACAGGTTGCAGACCCTCACACTAAGTCCTCGCTGCACTGTGTTGAGCTCTGGAAACTGCATGTCCATAAGACTATAGCCAGTCTATCTAATGTTTGGCTCAGCATCAGGATATCACTACGATGTTAATTGGTAGAGTATGAATGACTATTACATGACTTTACCAGGACATACAGAGAGAGACTTACAAAAACACTAATACATAGAGAAATGGGGATACAATAGAGTTATCTTATGTTCTATAGGGTACTAAGACAAGACATGAGAAAGGGCATGGTGAGAGTGGTTCATGGATAGCTATGCAGGTATTGGCTTCAGTGGATTGGCTCGTAATGCAACACCGCGGGATCAAAAGTGGGGATGGTATAACAAGAATGAATTAATAATCTCACTCGGGATCTGTGGTTTTGATACATTACAATTCATTACATGACCTATGAATGTTTGGATTATGATACAATGTTACAGCAGATGTATGCTAAAAATGTCCTTTTAATGACTCGGCAGCTCCACAAGACCCCAAAGAGTCTCTGGACAAGACTGCTGTCGACTCCTACCAGATTCATTCACATTCTTGTCAAATTACCTGCCTTATGATAACATATTTGACTCTTTAAAATATAAAAAAGGATGCAATATATAGAAGGTAAGGGTAATGCTGGAGACGAGTGAAGTGAAGTTTGGATAAAGGGCAGACTATAAAGGACTATTGGTCTTTATCTGCCATGAGATATTCAGTTTCTTTGTAATAAAGGGCTTTTATGCTTTATCCTTTCAAATATTTGACAAGAGTTACTGATGTCAGTGTCCTCAGGACATTTGAATATTTCGGCATTTCCAAATTGATATTAAAATATACTGCTTTTGTGCCTCCCACACTTTACTTTCAACAAAAACCCGAGACATTTTCATTCTACGTAATTACAGCCCTTCTTTTCAGTCTTGCGCTTGCGAAAGATGGGCCTTTGTGTTGCATAATTAGCACATGTCATTCAGCATAGCGCAAGAATTACATGCAACATCAAGCAGGAACCATATGCTGACACATGACCATGTTTCCCATAAAATCACGCCTAAGGAAAATTAGGTGTTAGCAACAGGTGATTTTAAAACAAGTTATTAATTGTAAGAAACATAATATTTAAACATTAACACGCTAAAACATTTTTAAGAGTATTGAACCATGCCTTCATTGTGTGCAGTCTTTATCTGAGGCAGCCTTGCTCCAGTCTCTTACACCCATATTAATGTAATCGCTAGAGCGCTTGTCATTTTGCTAAGAAATCATTGCAACAGAAATGAACGATGATGTGTGTGGGTATTATGCATATCCTGTTATGCAGCTAGTAGAACGACTATGCGGCAATATTGGGGCTCGGTTAAAGGATATTTAACAAACCTTTGGACAAAATTCAGCACGAACATGTATGTTGTCTTTGCCCTTCATTCTTAAGTTTAAACAACTAAAGGGGAGAAACTAAAATCTGTAAGCTCAGTAAAGTATAGTGCAACGTAGGTTGATGATTCTGGTCTTCCATTTGTATATTTTTGAGTGTTTATTGATGAAGGGTAATGCACCGCTACAGAGTTTGTTCCACTGAAAAAACAAAATATGGCCGTTCGATACATAAAACAGTGCTATATTCACAAATTGTCAAAACTGACTAGAGCCGGTATCCCTCATTATGGTCAGGGACAATATTCTATCTCTTTGCAACACTGCAGTGCAATTACGCATGACATGTTGGCATTGTACGGATGCATTGCTGCAATTCGTATTTCCTTCGGTGCGAATTTATTTATTTATTTATGCATTTATTTACAGCGCACATAACCCATAGGTATCTATGCACTAGTTTCATTGTGGAAGGGTAGATTATTGATAACACGCTTGTGTTTTTCCCCCACAAGCACTGGTCGGATTCAAACCCGTGTTTGCTCAGCGTGGTCTTGCTTCCAAGACCCACACGTAGCCACAGAGCTATCCTCCCGATCCGGGACTGAACTGTGCAGAGTTAATGCAAAAAGGGGCCTGGTGTGTACAACTGGTCACCTCTGTCCTGGCTTTGCTGTTTCTTTTAAAGATTTGAAAATTAATGAACAACTGTGTTGGAATGTCCAATTAAGTTCATGGAAGGGATGTGGGAACCAGGCAGGTGGTGGGCAAAGGGTGTCCCTCTCGATGTTGTGGCCTACGATTCCCACGATTCCTCACGATTGAATACGCTGGTTTGGGCTAATGGGAGTTGCAGACCAATGCATCTGGTGGGTTGCCCCCCACTGGCCTAGACGTGTGAATTCCTTTTGTTACTTTATGGAAGATTGGAAAGAAGCAATGGGGACACAAGCACCATGGTCTATGGGCTACTTACCTTTGTAGTGTGACATACAGGTGAGGTTGTTTAGCCCTGGGCGTATGGTATTAGATCAAAAGACCTTTTTTTTAAACAAACAAAAAAAAACAATTTAGAAGAAAGACCACATAGAGCGGTCTTTCTAAATCGGACTGTCAGCCCCTGTGACCCACACGATTGCACACAGGGGTTGACAGGCATGCCAGTACCCAGAAGTGGCTGTGAGGGAGAATGAGAGTGTGTGTTGCGTGCGTGTTTGTGTGTGTGTTGCGTGTTTATGTGTGTGTTTGTTTATTGACAGGGATTGTGGTGAGTGCTAAGGAAGCAGGGATTGGGGTTTGAAACAAATCCTGTTGGGCGAGTGTGGATGTGGGGGGGGGGGGGTCAGGGATCAAGGCAATGTGGGTTTTTTCTTTTTGTAGGCTGCCCAAAAACGGGCAAAGAAAATTGGTCTTTTAGTTGGGTGACCTACAAAAAGCGAAAGTATCACATAGAACCAGACGATTTGCATAAAGTAGAACCGATATATGGAAGTCTTGTTTCTGGTCTCTTAGAGTGAAAGAGAAGCATAATGGCTGCCGCTATGCATGCTGGTCCCATGCCCCTTCCCTCCATGATTGAAGGTCTTGCTGCTCAACTTGTTAAATTTGGATAAGTGCACCACTCTGTGGCTCTCCTGTGCACTACACTTTACCTCTACCATCACTTACCTATTACTAAGGAACTTATAAAGGCCTCACAGCCACAAATGCATGCTCCCTCGACCTCTTCTGTTCTGGAGTGCATGTGCTATTAGTAGCGTGGTTTCAAAAGAAACCTCATTAAACACTTAGGAAATCATGATGTATTATTAAATCATTTCGGCTCTTTAGGCACCCCTTATGCTGATATTATACTATGCCATGAAGATAATTAAGTAAATAAATCTAGAGCCAAACTGATTTATTCAAAAATGCCATCGGCTTTGCTAAAGGCATGCTAAGACAAGGAGTGCCCATCCCACCTCTCCCCAGCTGATTTCATGCTCACCAAAGTGTTGCATAGCATAAAGTCATGGAAAGACCAAAGTGATGAAGTCAGAGCTTCAACACAACAAGCCTAAAGCGCATCTTCATCCATTATGGACGACCGGGCAGGGTGAAAGGGAATTGGCTCAGAGGTTAAGATCAATGCCCAGATCAATGCTTGGCTGAGATCAATGCTTGTCAACAACTAGCCAAGCACGATGACAGTTATTCTTTTCAAATGCATGTGCCTTTTATGGCACAATGCCATCAGAGCCATGTCCCCAACACCGAAGAACACATACTTAGGTTTTTAGGTTCCAGTTACAAAAGCTAAGCTAGTGGTATTGTTCTTTCAGATGAAAATACTAAAGATGGGGTACACATTTCTTCGGAGTGATAACCGGTTACTGTCTCGCAAATATTCTTATTTTATGGGTTGACGTAATAATTCCGACACCTCTTTTTAATTATGTTCAGATGTTAGAATTAAGCCTATGTGAATAAGTTCACCCGCACCTCAAATTATACAAATTGCAAATTTATTAGGAATTCATCAAATTTCTCGAACTTTATGAGATTCAGTTAATCCAGTTTTCCCAGTCAAAACTACTAGTCTTGCTTCTGCAGATTTTCAACAGTCCCTGGAATCTTTCAAAGGGGGGAGAGTGTCATACCTACTGCTGTAAAGCTGGAACATTTTACTTCAAGCAGGGCCTTTACACATTGATTTTTGGAGTGCTGGAGAGGATCATTTTATCTGTTTATTTTTTTCAAAATTGTTCAAAGGAATTATCTGTACCTGAGCAAAAGTGCAGATTATATCGACCACTCAATACTTCAGGGAACCACAAGACAATTGCTGACACAACAGCCAACCATTGTTATTTTCTATATGCAATAAACATGTAGCAAAGCAAGTACATTGCATACACATAATTTCAGATAATCTGTTTTGGGCTTTTTGTGTCTCAGAGGATTCAGTGATTTTATCAAATATTTTATTCACAATATGGATTTATTTTATAAATTTGATTAATAGTGGTCACCGAGTTGCATTTTTAGCATAACTTTAAAACGTGTTGACTCAGTCACTGATTTTAACAGGATATATTTAGTGTCTATTATTCGTTCAATCAGCTGTACATTCTTTCGATTTCATAACATTTCGGTTAATCGTATGCTTGAAAAGTTCTATTAAATAATACAATATGCTAGGCATACTTCGCAAGCACTTTGGGATTTGTTTGAAACAGAGTTGACTTTTTCTGTCACAGTCTCCAACAGCTTTATCAAATCCCAGAAAAGTCCAGTATTCTTGCAATAGCAACTCACAAATCTGTGTAGATTGTTGCCTAAACTGAGTAATACTATATATGCTTTGGCATTCATGGGCATCAATAGTTTTGTCTAGTTGTTATTTCTCAGTTCCGTTTGTGCTGTTGGTAATTAGTATTCGAGATCAACCCTTTAGAGCTCTCTAGTCAAACTCTGGTCTGATCCTAGATTAATATATATATATATATATATATATATATATATATATATATATATATATATATATATATATGTATGTATATATATGTATATATATATATATATATATATATATATATATATGTTTATTTCATTTTATAAAACAAAACAACCGTTCTGACCCACATTTCCCACCTCCCGTTACCCCTCTTCTGGCATGTTCCTCCCCATAATATAACATATATCTTTTTGCGTGTTCCAACACCCCACTCCAGGAGGGTGCCCCAATGTAGTGTCAGGGTTTCTGAGTCTTCTCCCTTCCCCCTCTCCCTTCTTCTACAATGTCCATCCGCCGCCCACTTTATTATATCTTAGGCCCATTGCTTTAGCTGCGGTCCTGTACAATCTTTCCATTTAATTACCATGTAACGCGCTGCCAGGGTTATCAGAAATGTTGCTATGCTATTGGATTGTCCCCTTTCCCTTCCTTTCCCCCAGGGGAGGAGGCCCAGCAAACAAACCTGAAGCAGGCATTCTAGTTGTCTCCCTAACAGAGTGTTCATTTTCTTTACCACCTTTAGCAGCATTCTATGACTGGGCACATCCAAACCATATGCCAGAAATTCTTACCCTCGTCTCCACATCTCAGGCAGTTATGTGACAGCTTCCTTTCTAACATGTATAGCCTTTGTGGTTGTATATATACCTGATGTATAATGTTGAATTGGATTAGTTTGAATCTTGCATTTAGTGAAACCTTGGAAATCCCAGTACAAACATTCACCTATGTTTTTTCCCCAAATTGTGCTTTCAAGTCCCTTTTCCATTTCCCTCTAACTTTAAGGGGGGGCAGTTTCTCTTCTTCCTGCAATGCTGCATATAAGTGAGTAATTGAGTGCCTCTCACAGCCTATTGTAAGGATAGCTCGGAATACAGGGGTAATCACAGTTTCTTTTGGTGTGGATTCCCATGGGGTGCCTATCATTTTCCTTAATCGTGCAAAATTCAAAAATTGCCCCTCTTGGCATCTGGAATTTCTTTGCCTAGACTGCAAATGTCAATAACCGACACCCTACAAACATATCTCCCGGGGGCTAAGGCGGACTTTCTCACATTTGCTGGCACCTATATCATTCAATAGCCCCCCCACTTCAGGGAAGGACATCAGTGGCATTTCCAGGCTATACCCTTTCCCCATTTTCAACCTGAGGTCTCCCCATCTCCATAACGGTTGTACTGTTGTTGTTGTTTCTGTTGCTTTGGGGTCCTTCTTTTTCCATAACACTTCCATCCTGGTATGATGTTGCCGGGGCGGGCCTAGCAAGACCTATCTGTCCCTCTTGAATGACAGTGTCACTTTGCCGCATGCTGCAATTGCGCAGCCGTGTAATAGCATTCAAAATGTGTCAGAGGGAGTCCTCCACCTGAATTTCTCCTTTGCAGCGTGCCCAGAGATATTCTTCTCCTTCCTCCTACCAGGATGAAGCCAGAGATCATACTATCTAGCTGTTTAAAGAAGGGCAGTCAGAATGGGTGTGTTATGTTCGATAATAGATATAAGAGTCGGGGTAGGATGACCATTTTACAGATTGATATTTTCCCCATGAGTGACAGATGCAATCTATTCCAGAATTGAATTTTGTCCCCTAACTCTGAGATTGCCCTCCCCACATTACGTTGGAATGTGTCAGTTTCGGAGTGATATATCTGTATGCCCAAATATTTGAATGATTCGGCCTGCCATCGCAATCCCACTTCTGGTAGGTAGTTCCGGTCCCTCCCCTGCATGGACCCCATGCGGAAGGCTATCGATTTTTCTTTATTAATGGTAAATCGCGACCATATCCCTACATTGGAGATTATTTCCAGAATATATGGCATGTGTAGGGCTGCGTTCTGTACATAGAAGAGAACATCATCTGCATAAAGGGAGATGACGTGTCTTTGCCCTTCTACCTCAATGCCTGCATCTCTGTACGCGTCTCGAAGGATGTTGGCCAGCGGTTCCAAAGTGAGGGCAAAGAGGATTGGGGAAAGAGGGCAGCCCTGTCGTGTTCCTCTTCTTAGCATCCACCGGGGGACACCTCCCTACCTGTTCTCACTCTCGCCAGTTCATTTGTATACATGAGTCTTATCCACTGCTGCCTATTTAGGCCCATCCCTGTGCAAGACCCTGAAAAGCCATTCCCACTATACTGAATGAAATGCTTCAATGGCATTAATGGCTACTTGCGCCACTTCCCTATCTACCTTGTCTGTTCTCTCCAGCACGTGTTGCACGTTCCTCGAATCCGCACTGGTCCTGATGGATCAATACTCCCATATGTTTTGCTTGGCAGTTGGCTAAGATCGTGCCCAAGATTTTCCCATCCACATTGAATATGGAGATGGGGTTGTAAGGTTCACATCTATTTGGATCTTTTCCTGGTTTAGCTAGTATTATTATTGCTTCTTTAGTGGGTTCAGCCAGAGTCCCTTTCTGAAAGCTGCTTCTGGGCTGATCCTAGATGTGAGGTATTTTTCTACAGGAAAGTGGTCAGGTAATACACAAGGCACAGATTTGTTGTTTGAGACATTCTTAGAAATTTTCCATCGTTAATACTCCACTTAAAGATAGTAAGATAACTACCAGACACATGGAATACACAATTAGTATCTGTAGGCTTACAATGCCAAGTTGATCGTAGGCTATTGTTAACGACCTTGAAACAACACCTAGATTGTCAATCTATGATCTGCTCCAGTTTTGTGGAAATGCTAGCGCAAGAAATTGCAAATTAAAACCTTAAAATATTCTACCAATAGTTATAAAATGCAATGCAAAACAATCACCATGACATAAATATAACACAGCCAGGTAATCTTTCGAGTGTGTTTTTGATTTCCTGGAGAAGATACAATCACCTGTTCATCCCACTCCATCATTAGGGTTGATTACAGTGGGGAAAAGGTTGTGTCCATGGATTAATTCCATAGAAAACCTTTCATCACAGGGAAAGGAATGTATGTTACTGTTGTTGATATAATATGGAAGAAAATTCATAAGTATGGAATATTTCTTTAAATCCCTCAAGGCACCAGCAGTTCCTCTCGTGTCCCATTATTCGTGTAGCGTAAGTTCATAGTCATAGCCAGGTCATTCTAATAAATCCTCGTATTTTTAAACAATAGAACGCAGCTGCAGTCTTGGAATTGTTTGATGTACGAGATTGGAGTAAGGATGGTGCTTAACATCAATTTATAGGGTGTTGATGTCCGAAGAAATTGCTGCTCACGAGCAATGTGAAGAGGACCTCATGAGTGGCATGGCACATGGCCGTTCGACCTGTCACAATACCTTGCACCCAACAAGAGGTGTACATATATATCTGGATGGGGACTATGATGGAGCTGCTCACACAAGTGGCAAGGAAGATTAATTGGCGCTCTTAAACCTATCTATGGAGACTTAAATATGTATGCTCGTGTGGTAATTATTAATATACCGTATGGAGTGCTACATGACAAATGTAAATAAAAGCCTGGAATAGTATACAATCTTGGGTACAGACCAGGAGTCTAAACAGTGTTGGTTCATTTTGGGTCGTGGGTGTTTGGATATTCCTGAAGATGAGTGTACTTTAAGGATCACTGAAGTGTCCAATTTGTTTGGCAATTTTTCTTAATTATGCATTAACAGATATTTCCTTGGTTTCTAATGTTCCTCCCTAGTTTAAATAGTCTTGCTGATGACTTGTCTTTGGAAGACCTTATTAATAAGTGTAATGAAAACACCTGACAGGAATGGAACACTGGAGAATTTAAACAAAGTCACTCTGGTCAACTCTGTTGTCAAATGTTTTTGTTCTATCTTAATAACCAAGTGTTTGCAATCTACTTAACAATTTTGTTCTATTGTCCCAATTTTTAAAACGGCATCATAATTTAACCCCGTTTGTTACAGACTTATATCATTTGTGACATATCCTTGAAGTTATCGGTTACATTTATTTACACTGAACTTAACAACTGAGTGAACAAACATAATACTCTTTCAGATTACCAGCTAGGGTTTCACCCATTTGTTGGAACCAAGAGCAGTGCCTACATTTTCCTCTAATTATCAATAAGTACGGTGGAACAGGGAGGAGTCTACCTCTACTAAGCCTTCATGGGATTGCCAAGGGCTTTTGATAGGGTTGATCAAGACCTGTTCTGGAAGGTGCTAGCAGTCTTTGGCGTGGAAGATGAATTTTAGGTTTGCTGGTATATCTTTACTCTGGAAGTATGGCCTTTGTAGCATTTGGAATAGAAACAATTATGTTTGCTTTGAACAGGGGATCAGACAGGGCTGTGTAACAGCTCACCTATTATTCAAATAATGTGTTATTGTTATTTTTATTCATACTATTACTATTATTATTATTATTATTATTATTATTATTATTATTATTATTATTATTATTACTATTATTATTATTAATCAAGTATTTTTTCCATACAGATCTTTTGAGAAGCAGCCTCAGCAAACCTGATACCGATACTCTGCGTGGTTCCTCAGGGATCCTGTGTGTCACCAACGCTATACAATATATCCAAAAAGCTCCTCTTCGATCGCTTGGATAACATGGGTGTCATCTACACCAGCTACACAGATGACACCCAGGTCCTCATCCCGCTCACACGCCGTTATGAGAAGGATTCCAAGTTAATCATGCAGTCTACCTAGAAATCCAGGCTTGGATGGCCACTAACAGTCTCTGTCTCAATGACGAAAAGACAGAGCTCCTGATTGTCGGGACCCATGCACGCCAAAATACAGTAGACCAGAGGTACACAGCCTTTAATATTGACGGGAACATGATCAAAGTCGCCAAGTAAATAAAAACCTTGGGAGTCTATCTTGACTCGACCTTGTCCCTAAAGAAACAAGTCAGCTCTGTGGCTTCCTCTACAGCCTACACCAACAAATGAATCTACAGTCGAAACCCTATCTTTCCCCTAGCAGTTGCATAACGCCAGCCAGAGCTCAAGCATTGTCAAAGATTGACTATTGCAGCATACTTTTCCTAGGAACCACTGAACAGAACCTAAATAGGCTACAGGTCCTACAAAATAATTCCTTTAGAGCAGCACTTAACCTTCCCAGATCCAGCCGTATCTCAAGCTTCAGACGGGAAGCCAACTGGCTGTCAGTTTGCGACAGAATTACTCTTGCACATTGGCAATTACACACAAATGCCTGTCTAACACAGCTCCCAAATATCTGTCTGATAGCATATACCAACCATCTCAGATTACCATATCGGCCCATGCACATTGCCTGTCAGTACCAAGGTTCACCCTAATAACTGCGGGAGGAGCCAGTTTCCCAGTCCAAGCAGCCAAATGCTGGAATTCCCTGCCTCTCTCTTACAGGCTAGAACCAGCTTTCCCTACCTTCAAAACTAGTGTAAAAACCTGGCTTAAAGATAAGCCTATCCGATGAAACTACCAGCCTATTACGTTATGCATTTGCTCCTCTAGGTTGTCCGTCCTAGGATCTCCTAAATCGCATATTCTCACTTGTAATGTTTGTCCAAAGACCTAACTGAAACCACTGGTATCCCCAACTGTTGCTCTCACTTGTAATGTTTGTTTGCTGACCTATCTGTAACCTTGGCTACCTTGCCCCCTCTCTCTCCTCCTCCTCCTCTGCCCCTCCTAGGGATCTTTCTCCTCTGCAGGGCGTACCTCTGATCTGTACCCCTCCCCGGAAGGTCTTTAAGGCTGGCAACCTTCTTCATATTGCCACTCTCAACTCTCGCTCTGCTGTCAAACACTCCTCTGACATCTGCCACCTCCTTGAAGAACTAGACCTTGATGTCCTTGGTCTTACGGATACATGGTTCACGGCCAGCTCTGTCACAAGCTTTGACACTCTCCTCCCTGATGGCTACAAGATCCTCTCAGAACCCAGATCCTCCCAGTCCGGTGGGGGGGGTAGCCCTAATCTTTCCTGAGTGGATTCCTGCCTCTACCATTCCCACTCAGACCTACTCCTCTTTTGAATGCCTTGTCTGTAGGCTTTCTCTCTCGCCTACCCATTCTCTTACTGTAGTTACCATACACCGGCCTCCAGGTCAAATCACCTAATTTCCCTCTGAGTGGGCAGACCTCTCCTCCACCTTACTGGCCTCTATCAACTCCTCCTCCTCGGTGACCTGAATATACATTTAGAATCTCCTTGCTCCTCCTCTGTACTCTTCCGTGACCTCTGCGACTCCCTCTCCCTGTCCATCCTCCCCTCTGGCCCGACTCACTCTGCAGGGCACACACTCGATGTCTTGATCTCCTCTGACCTCCCCTTCTCCATCCCTCTGACCACTCCTCTCTCCTGGAGCAATCACTCCCTCCTCTCCTCTCATCTCTCCCTCTCTTCCCCCCAAGCCAAGCCTACTCCAACACTGCCACCTACCTTCTTGGACAACCGACACATGAAGCTTTTGCTGTCTCACATCCTGACACAGCCCTGTCTCTGCTCTACTCTTCAATTTCTGATACGCTTGATGCTCTTGCCCGTGTCATGAGGATCCATTTGAAGTCCAAAGCCAAGTGCAATTCCTGGTTTGACTCTGACCTAGCTACACTTAAACGTAAGTGTAGGGCGGCTGAGAGGAAATGGAGGACTTTCTGTTCATCCTCTGACAAACTGGCATGTCGCCTGCTTCAAAGGCAATACCGACTCTCTGTCCTCACCAAGAAGAGAGTCCACATTGAAGCTCGTGTCTCTGCGGCATCTAACAACTCGGCCAAACTCTTTAAAATCTGCAAGGAGCTGGCCAACCCTGCTGCAGTCTCTCCCCTCCTCTTGCCTCCCAGGCTCTTTGCAATGCCCTTGCCTCTCACTTCATTTAAAAAACCTAGGACATCATGTCCACCCTCTCCAGCCACACCCTTCCTCTCCCCTCTCCATCTCTGCTTGCTGACCCTCCTTTAGCCACCCCCCCACCATCCTTCTCATCCTTTCCTCTTTTCTCCCCTGACAAGGTCTTTAGACAATTCTGATCTATGAAAGCCTTGTCGAAACAGTTTCATCCCTGTTCCTCTAAAACCATCAAGGACCACATTGACACCCTCACTCTGGCCCTTGCTGGTTTTTGCAACCACTCCTTTGCCTCGGGATCCTTCCCCTCCACTCTGAAGCACTCCTTTGTGCATCCTCTTCTCAAGAAATCCACAGCCGATCCTTCTTGTCCAGCTAACTATCGCCCAATTTCCATTACTCCCTTTCTGGGCAAACGCCTGGAAAAGTTGGCCATCTCTCAGCTTAACCTTCATTCAAATTCTGTTGGCTGTCTCCATGAACACCAGTCTGGCTTCAGAGCTGCAAGAAGCATGGAAACTGCTCTCCTGAACATCCGTGAAGATCTTCTCTCCTACCTTGACTCTAACATTCCCTCTGTCCTCATCCTTCTTGCTTTCTCTTCTTCCTTCGACGCGGTCAACCATACCATCCTGCTCAACCGTCTCCATGAAAACCTGGGTATCACTGATCAGGCTCTGGCCTGGCTGACCTCTTTCCTCTCAGATTGACCCTCCGGTGTCCAACTTGGGTCCTTCATTTCAGCTATCTTCCTCTCTACCTGTGGTGTTCCCCAGGGGCCTAACCTCTCACCCTGGCTTTTCAACCAATACCTGGCAACTCTCGCCCACTGCATTGCAACTTTCTGCTCAAATTTCCAGTGCTACGGTAACAACACTCTACTCCTTTTCAGGCTGCCCTCTGCCACCTCCTCTCCTTCTCTCATCTTTGATTGCCTAACTGCCATTCAAGATTGGTGTGCCGCCATTGATCTTTTTCTGAATGCCAGCAAGAAGGAGATCCTCCACATCGGCACACCTTCACCATTCTTTCCCCTCACTCTCTGGCCGGCCTCCCTTGGCCTTGAACCTCGGGGTCATCTTTGACTCAACCCTTTCCTTTCTCTGCCCACTTCTCTGAGGTCTCTAAAAAGTCACATTTCTTACTGCACCTCTTCAGGGGTACTGTCTTTTTCCTCTTCTTCCCCCAGAAGCTCATGGTATCCCAACCTCTGGTTCTCTCTAGCTTGGATTATTGCAACAGCCACTTTCTAAATCTACCTGCCTCTACTCTCCGCCCTCTGCAACTAATCCAGAACAGGACTGCAGGACTTGTCTTTGGCCTCAAGCCCTGGGATCGTATCTCTCCAGCTCTGAAATCTCTCCATTGGCTCCCAGTGGATGCAAGGATTAAATTCAAAACCCTCTGCATTGTCCACAAGGTTATCTGGGGCCTGGGTCCAGAATACCTTCAGCTATCCCTCTGTAAATAACTCCCTTCTCGATCTCTTTTCTCCTCTACCTCCAACTCCCTCAGGGTCAGTTGTTTTTCAAAGAAACAAGCTGGGGGTATATCTCTGTCTTTGGCTGGGGCCTCTCTCTGGAATAGCATCCCTGCCACTCTAAAACTTGAGGAGAACCATCTCCGGTTCCGGAAGCACCTCAAGACCTTCCTCTTTTCTTCTGCCTTCGCTCCCCCTCTCCCCTGCTGATCTGTTCTCTCTTGGCACCATGCACCTAGCCACCCTCTGTCCTCCGGGCCCAGGTACCTGCTCACCCTGCCACCCTCACGCACTGTCTCTGGGCCACACCTTGCACTGGCTTGGGTCTGTATCTGTACCCATACAGCCCCCCCTTTTTCATCCTGCACTTATCAGACCTACCCTGTCTGCTGCCTTAAACCTAGCACTTGCAAATTGCTGGCTGCACTACCACTGTTTGTTGCCTTTATTATTTATTTATTGTTATTTATCTGTTTCTCCTCTGCTTCGCACTTTCCACTTCTCCCCCCTTCCAAGCACTTTTCCCCTCCCCATCTCCCATGCACTTGAGTGACTCAATGTCACTGGCCTTGTTAGATCGCTGTTTTGTTCTCCCCTGTTCCCCTCCCTTGCCTTGTCGCTCTCTGAAACACTTGTGTTCGAGCACGATAGAAATATAATATCAATATCAATATCGATAACCATTGGTCTTCTCATCTCTGTCATGTCATCGCCTAATTATTCCTGTAACACTTAAGTATTCCAGCGCCCATGTTACCTGAGGGTTCGGAGCGCGATAAAAATAATAAACAAATACAAATACAAAAATGCAAAGCTTTACAAGTCATAGGGTGGACAAAGAGACAGAAGCAAATAGCAAGAGATCAATAAAAATGAGGGGGGCTAAAAACATAGCTACATATGGGTGAGTGGGAAAGTGGCAGTGGTTGAAGTAAGCGGGAGCGGGTGGGAGCGGCGCTTCTCTACTTTTTTAAATTACGTTTTACAGCTCCTATACTTTTATTTTAAAAAGAAACCGTTCCAGAACAGTTTCGTTTTAAAATTACAGTGTATGAAGAAGTTGAAACTTGCACTTTCAGTGCACTGCATTAAACATTCCCTTAAACAGCAGGCAAAGGTGTTTGGGGGTTTGTATTGTGTGTGGGAGGGGGCAGGGCAATGGGGTTTGTGAGGAACGGGGCAGGCTAGCAGGGAACATAGCTTCTTTTCTTACACTTCGACCACTGGAAAGTGGGCAATTGAGCTACAAGCAACCAGTTTAGGAAGCATGAGGGTTCAGATAGCACACTCTGATGTTGGGATTGGAAGCAGAGTGCGTGTGAACCTAGGTTTTAAGAAGGCACAATTCCTTGAAGAGCAGGATCTTGTCCTGAGATGTGGAAGAGAAGGGGAGAGTCTGGTGTTGATGGGAAGGATGATCCAGAGTCTAGGTGTGTAGACAGAGAAGGACTGTTATCTGTTTCTTACTTTGTGCACCAGCGGAGTTCAAGTCTGTTCATGTCCTTGAATCCGGTGGAGTGTAGGCCTCTGGCGATGCTGGTTTTCTCAGCAAGGTAGTCTGGGGCTTGAAGGTGACAGCCTTGTAGATGATGGAGGGAGATTTAAAAGTGATAGGCATTTGTAGCAGGAGTCAGTGTAGTACAATGTGGTTTGGGTGATGTCAAATGTGCAGTTATTGACATTGTCAAGGATGTTGAGGGCATCATCGACCATCTGTATGGTTGCTGTCTCCATGCTGCATCTGTGTCTGAACCCGGATTAGTAGGTTTTGAGGAGATTGTTGGTGTCGATGTGTTGCTACAGTTGCAAATGTACTGCTTTCTCAATGATCTTACCTAAAAAGGGAAGATGGGTGATGGGGTGATAGTTACCAAGGTTGTCAAGATCCAGAGTGGGTTTCTTTAGTAAAGGGACGATTTGTCCTGTCTTGAGTGTGGATGAGAAGGTGTATTGGGTTAGGGAGCTGTTGATTATCTCCAGGCAGGGAAGGAGAGGTTCTGCAGGGAGGGTCTTGAGGATGGTGCTGGGAGGATGTCCTCTGTATACATTGTAGCTTTGAGGGCAGCCATGGTTTCAACAAGGTCCTCTGTAGAGAGTGTCTTGTATGTTTTCCAGGGTGTGGAGATTTCACGAGGAGGGATATGAGGTGGGTCTGTGGATGCAGAACAGGTGCCTATGTGCTGGTGAATCTTGCTGATTTGGTCGATGAAGAAAGTGTTGATGGGAGTATGGTGTGGCAGGTTCTGGTAGTGGGTCAACAAAGTGCTTCACCACTTTCAAGAGGGATATTCTTTTTTTGTCACTTCTGCTATTGTGTTCTGATAATAGGAGACCTTGGCTGTGTTGATCAGTTGTCAGCGGGTTGATCGAAATTCCTTGTGAGCGCTAGGTTGGATTCTGTCCTTGACCTGCACCAGGTTTTATTTTGTTTCCTGGTGACTCTTTTGCTAAAGCTGAGTTCTTGCTTGTACCATGGTGCTTCTGGTTTTGGATTTCAGGTTTTTTGGGAGGTGTCCGGTCCATGTGAGGTGGAGCTTGGCAAGATCTTCCATGAGGGCTTCCCCTGGGAAGTTCTTGAAGGGCCTGAAGGTTTGTCGGATGGTTTCCTGCTGGGAGTGCTTGACTGGGGTGATGTGCAGGATGTTGAAAGGCACAGCCAGTTGGTCAGACCAATCAAGCAGGAGAGGAGAGATGTAGTGGAGGAAGGCAGTGCAATGATGATTAGGTCGAAGATGTCACCTTTCTCGTGCCTTGGATATTTTGTGTGCTGTGTGAGGCTGAGTGTGTCGAGAAGGCCAAAGAGAGCTTCCTTCATCAGTTTGGTGGCCTTTTTGCCTGGGAGGTGGAAGTCACAAAGGAAAATGTTGTTGGCCTGCCTGAGGCACATGGTGATGCCCACGTTGTTGATGTCTCTGATGAAGGCAGTGTAGGGTTTGGGTGGTCTGTAAATGAGATGGAATGTGACTGAGTCCATCAGGGAGAGGGGGAAGTGGTTGGGGAGGACTTCGAAGGAGCCAATGTTGTCGACGTCATGTCTGGTCTCTGTGTTGGATGCTGTTGCTATCAGGGACAAGTACATCTAGGATGTGGGTGAAGGTGGGTGTCAGCCAGGTCTCTGTGATGAAGGTAACATAAATGCTGTGTGTAGTGATGAGGTCGGCAGTGTCTGCTGCATGGGTGATAGCTGAGTGGGAATTGGTGAGCATAAACATCTGTGGTGTGTGCGGTGAGGGGGTGCTGATGGGCTTGAGGCTGTTGTGGGTGAGGTTGCTACATTGCAGAGTCCATGCCGAAGATGAGGCGCAATCTCATTGATGAGTCCTTTCATGAGTAATGCTGTAGCATGTAATGCACACCTCAGGGGTGTTAGGGTGGTCACTGGAAGGCTGTTCAGGAATGCATAGTGAACAAACAGGTGAAATAGGATCAAGGGTTGGACAACAGATCAGAAGGTAGGTGTCTGAAGGGCTTGATTTTCCACAAGAGTCCCATTTGGTACAAAGCTGTTTGTGTCTTCCTTGAGATGTACTACTTTAAGGAGTGGTATCTGTCAATGTAGAACCAAGGGACTTGGTACAGGTTGTCAGTTGGGTGAAAACTCCATGAGGTTCATAGTAGAGGGCCAGGTCTGGATGTCACGTTATTCAGTGTCGTTGGTCAGTAGTACACATTTGGTCATGGAGGGGTTGAGCTTCAGGTAAGTACTGGACATTCAGCACTGGATCAATATGAGGCTGACCTTGAGCCTGTGGATGTCTTTGATTGAGGATATCTTAATGTAGAGCTGTGGTTTGTGCATATTAGTGGAAGTGGGCTTATTGTGTAGCCAGGCGGCTATCAGATTGTGCAATGCAAAGGTTGAAGATCAGGGGGGATCCTTGCAGGGCTCCACCGATGATGGGTAAGGTTAGTTAACTGAAATAATCTATTTGGATGAGCTAGTGGTGGTTAGCAAGGTAGCAATTGAAATAGCTGAGGATGGTCTCACTTATCCCCATGCAGTGATGCAAAATCTTGAAGAGTGTCTGGTAGTTTACTGTGTTGAACGTGATTGAGAGCTTGAGGAGAACCAGGAAGCAAGCATGGCCCTCATCAAGGATTTTTAAGGGCATCATTGATTACCTTGATCATTGCTGCATCTGGGTCTTAACCAAGATTGGTAGGACTGAAAGAGGTTTTTGGCACTGATGCTTTTTAGGAGTTACATGGCTACTGCTTCCACAAGGATTTCACCTACGGTTGATGGCACGCTAGTTGCTGCGTTCATCAGGATCTAGTATTGGTTTCTTGAGAAGCAGAAGGGTTTCTCTTGACTTGAGGGTTGAGGGAAAGATGCCTTGAGAGAATGAGCTGTGATGGTTGTTTAGGAGGAGTGCTTCAATCAAGAGGGTCATCAGTACTGGGGCAGAGAGGATGTCATCCTGTGCAATGTGGTTTTCAGGGATGCTACAGTGGTAGTCAGGTCTTATATGTTCAGTGTTTTGAAAGCGGGCCAATTATTGGTTATTTTGGTAGATGGGATGTGTTGTGTGCTCCCAGCTGTGGTGTTAAAGTCTATGTATTTGCGGATAATTCTGATCTATTTGGTGAAGAAAGAGTTCATGGCAGTGGATTTTCTATGATGAGAGTGGAATGGTTGGGTCCAGAGAGGGTTGCTGCAATGATTGATGGGTTTAAAGAGGACTTTTCTCTCATTGTTGGCCTTGGCTTTGGTTTTCTAGTAGTAGGTGGCCTTGGCAGCAGTGGCACAGTGATCAGACCTAACAGCTCAGACTTCCTTGAGCAGGGCAATGATGGATGCACTGCAAGAGTGTAACAGAGTCTTTTCTCATTTTCTAATGGTTATTTTGTTGCGATTCAGTTCTTGAGTGTACGAGAGGTGGAAGGTCAGGCTTGATGGCATGTTGTTTCACTGGTGCATGGCTGATGATGTTGGTTGTGGAGATGCTGTTGAGTTCTTGGAGAAGCAAGTCGCAGTCCTATTTCATCTGAGCTAAATCGGACGATGTGAGATGGAGTTTCACTCTGATAGGGAAACCATCAAATAATTTCTCAATAAATTAAATTAGGTCTGAAATGTCCTCATCAATTAAAATAAACATGAATGCATGCACAGCAAGTGTGATTCATTCCCAGGCATGCAACCAATAAACATCCCAAATGGCAGGAACACACTAATGAAGTAAAAATGGATCTTAGCAAATACTTATTTTTGGAACTCACTATGACCCTTTAGATCTATGTCACATTCGAGTTTTCAGTAGAAATTATAGATCACATCATCTGAACACTGTAGTAACTAACGTTTTTATTTCCACTGAGGTTTAAGTGTTTAGTTATGCTACATATTTTCCAGTGCTCTGTCCTTTTAGAACCAAATATTGTAAAAAAATGAGGCCCACCTACCTGCCCAGTAAGTAACTGGATCACACCAGAGATTGCCTTTAGCCTTGGCTAGTAGTCACAAACGGTCACAAACCATATCCCCCTACCAATAGCAGTAGGTCGATACTAACACTCAGGCCCACATCCCCCTCACTCAGGCATGGCCCATGTCGCGCTTCCTAGGAACATACCAGATCCCACCGGCCATGACCTTCGGCCATGGAATGTGGCCAGGCCATCAGCCATGTCTACTTTCTCCATTGGAAAAAATTGCCAAAAAGCGCATTGGCCACTGGTCTGGGCCTTCGGCTGTGCCCACTTTCCCTGTTGCCCCAAATAGGCTAAACAACTGCAGCCATGACCAGTGGGCCAATCCTACAGATAAGGGCCATATACCCCTCACAAATAAATGATCAAATCCCAGCTGCCATGGACACTGTACTAATGTCGGTGGTCCCCCTCATGATTTAGCATACAATTTGAAGAGGTTGTTTGGACCGATCCTTAGTTCATCTGTAAAGACAAAATTTGGCAGGAGTAGAAAGGTTCGCCAACCCACCCCTATCTCTTGGACTACAAATGTGGCCAACTTTCCACCTCTCGAGCACTAGCCAGATATGAAACCACCCATTTCCCTCCTCCAAAAAACATTTTGAGCACTTTTCTTTTTCATTTCCCGTGGCAAAACTAGAGGAAGTGCTTGCATCGAGAAAACAAAAATGGTGGCTTTTCTTTCTGAGAAGCTTCACTTATACAATGCACCATGGGACACACACACTAATTCAGCACTTATGAACTTGATCACTTATCTGCAAATATGATATGAAAGGTTATTTGTAATGCGCCTGTACACAAGTGTTTCCAGGCGCGACAAGACAAGGAAGGGAGGGCAGAGGAGGACAAAACCACCATCCTAGTATGCCTTTATGTCATTTAGATCGTGCAAGTGCTAGGGGGGGAGTGCAAGCAGCTCGTAAGTGCTTCAGTTGGTGGCTCATAAGTGCAGAGAGTTAGGGGACTGTAGGGTTGCAGATACAGTCACTTAAGTGGTTGGGCGGCACAGAGGCAGTGCAAGGGCAACTGGTCATGCAGGAACCTGGTCCCATATGTTCAGGGGGTGGCCAAGTAACTAGAGTGTGCAGCAGACAGGGACATCAGCAAGGGAGCAGGAGAGAGAAAGCAGACACAAAAAGGAAGGTATTGAGTTGCTTCCGGAAACTTAGATGGTCCTGCTCAAGTTTGAGAGAGGCAATGAGACTGTTTCAGGGGGAGGCCCCAGCCAAAGAGAGAGATCTACCCCCCACTCACTGCCTGTAGAAGCATCTGACCCTCAGAGAGTTGGAGGTGGATGAGCGGAGGGCTCGAGAAGGAAGATGTTTAGGAATAGAAAGTTGGATGTATTGTGGTCCCCGGCCCCAGAAAGCCTTATGGACAATGCAGAGGGTCTTGAACTTGATCCTTTCTGCCACAGGGAGCCAGTGGAAAGATTTTGGGGTGGAGAGATACGATCCCTGAGCTTGAGGTCAAGGACAAGTCTTACAATCCTGTTCTGGATATGTTGTAAAGGGTGAAGAGCAGGGGCAGGCAGATTTAGAAAGAGGCTGTTGCAGTAGTCCAGCCTAGGGAGGACCAGGGCTCTGGTGACAGTGAGCTTCTTGGGGAAAGTGAGAAAAGGAAGAATTCCTTTGAGGAGGTGCAGTTGATTTGATAGTTTGACTTCTTAGGGACGTCAGAGATGTGAGGAGAGAAGGAGAGGTTGAATTGAATATGACTCCAAGATTCTTAGCCTCACTGAAAGGAACAGGTAGAGGGCCTAGGGTAGGTGCAAGAGTGAGAGAGGGAAGGTGGGAGCAGGTGTCTCAATGATGAGGATGTCAGTCTTCTTGGCATTAAGGCAGAGATCATTGGAGGCACACTATTTCCGAATTTCAGACAGTGAGAAGGAGCAGCAGAGGCTATGGGGAGCTTGGAGGCGAGCTGGGTGTTAGAGCAGAAAATAGAGATGTGTTGGGTGTTAGGAAAGATTTCATATTGTATGTAATCTTCCCTCCATGTGGCAACCCCCAAACATTTTGCTGCTGTTTTACACCCTGATCTAGACTTTGCCAGAGAAGCGCAGCCTTCCGCCGCACTCCTCTGGGCTTTCACTCAATTCTTATGGGGAAACTGACATGCCTTTAAGACATTCAGTACTGGGAGACTTTGTTTCCCTTAGTCCTTTCCTAATGTTGCAGCTTTTGTGCAACATGAAACAAGAGTGCACTGTAACTTACTTAACCGCGCTCTTGGGTCTCTAGTCATTCCAAAGGCCCTAGAAACTCTCGCTGGACTTATTATGAACTGTGCAAGTGTGTCACAGACAGGACTGGTGGCAGCTATCGTTTCTCTTGTGTTTTGAAACCTTTTTCGCCATGTTATCCGCGCTTACCGCGTTTGGCACAAATGAGTGGCTTGGCTCCAAAATGGCCATGCCACGAGCTTCTTTGTCCTGTCTGCTGACCGTCTTGCCCCTTCACCTTCCCGAGGTTGAGCCGACTGGGGTTAGTCCTTATTTGGTCATGCACTTTCCCGCGAAACCCAAAGCTTTTGCGGGCTTCTGCATGCCTTCGTGTGTATATCTCCAGGATTTGGGCTGGGATGTCTGTTCCCAATACACATCCTGGGTGCCAGAGAGTCTAGAGTGTCCTGAATGCCTGGGACCACTGTGGTCCGTGATAGGTCCACGTATGGTGTGAGTGTTTATGAGCAGATCTCCCATTGGGTCCTCTTTGTTTTGGCACGAAGGGAACTTTGGATAAGAGGAGGCTGAAAACACCACTACCATGTCGATCTTGTGAGTTCACACTGAACAAGGGATAAGGAGCCAAGTATCCTGCAACAAGAAGCTGAGTCGAGGAACCACTGATGACCCACTGAAGGTTTGGCACCCTGAACTGCTGTTGTCCTGCGAGACCCCTCTGCATCTGATCATCCTAGAAGGACTGCGAAGGCGCTTCGACCAATTGGAATAGTGGGATCAACTATTCCCGGTACCTTCATCAAACCCTGCAAGTAAGCCTCTTCGGAAGTGTCCCTGGGCCAACCAGTGGGCTGACCATCTTACGCAGGATGTTTTGCTCTGTCACCGCCGCCGTTTCGGGGAAGGCCTCGAAAATTGGTCTACTGCTTGGTCTGCGTCCACGGCACTCTCACACCGAAATTCGTACACTTGGCATTCCCAGGTCTGAAGTGATACGAGTGCACCCGGACCAGAGTAAACGCGGTTGCCGTGTTGCCCTGCTGCGGTAACAACCTGTGCATGCCCGCTTCATTTGGGACACCCTCGACCCTGCATCCTGCTACGCAGAATCTACATGGTGTCGAGACATCCTGATCATCGCAGCTGAACCTGCCAGCAACGTGAACTGAACTGGAGAAGTCTGGGTCTGCCTGCGTCGGGTACCGGTGAGTAGTCCATACCCCAACCGTTGGCCCCTCACGCAGGAGCCCATTTCTTTTCTACCGCTGTTGCGAAATAGCGACTCTATCCCGCACTCTCACGTGCCTCTGACCACAAGTGGAGGTCTTGCTTGAGTAGCGCGGACTTGTTCTGCATCGTTTCATTCACCTTCCTGAACTGCCTGAGACCCTTGAAGAGACCCTACTTTATCCATTGGCACCAGCACGTGCAGGTACTTTTAAGCATAAGGCCCCTCTCTTCGTAGGGCTCGGACTTCCTCCTAGTTAGGTATATTTCTGATGTCGAACTGGGTCTAACGATTACTTGCACTGCCTGTTTTCCTCCCCATCTAGATGGACTACATATTATGTGTTCATAACTCCTTAGTCCCCTCGGTCTTGTATATATATTGTATTGATTGTGATGTGTTGGTTTACTTGAGTATTATTGTGAACTTTGCTATGGTCGATGTAACAAAGGCCTTGTAATAAATGTGTCTATATTTTGAATATAACACCTGTCTGGAGTAATTTGTAAGTGTCCTTGCTTTGAGTGCTCATTGAGGTCTTTCAGTCACCCTCACCCCTCTTGAGACTTAGTCTTGACCATCGACATCGCTACCCTGATTGGTCTGGCTTGTCCAGAGGTTACCCTGTTCCAAGAAACTAGGCTGGCCTTCTGAACCTCTGCCCCTCCAGGTCAGAGTTCAGAAATCCATCTTAACAAATTGGTGTACAGCGGTGGGATAGGACTGAAGGTATCCAGTGTTGCGCACGAGCGAAGGCATTTCAAGTTATTCCTACCAGGACACATAGTGAATTGTCGTAGTATAACTTTGTAAAGGCCATAGTCCTATCTAACAGTATGGAAACAAATACTGTGTTAACTTTAAATGCTTCTAAATCCAAAACATTGAAAAAGATGTGTGCTGAGAGAGGTGTCTCCTCTCAAGGCACCAAAATGGAAATGATCCAAAGAATCATGGCCTGGGAAGAAGGTCAGTTTAGCACTATAGCTTCAGAGGACAGTGCAGAAGGAGGTGGGGCTGCTCTCATTGGTAGAACTGACAGTTCTGCCGCTGCACTGGTCCACAGCAACCATGAGGACAGGGAGGATGAAATATCCAATGTGTCCTCTGCCAGTGCTGACGGGGAGGCCATACTTGAATTCAAGAAGCAAGAGCTGCTGTTTAGGCAGAAGGAGCTTGATTTCAATATGACCAAACTAAAAATCGAACAGGCAGAAAACCAGAAAGACAGGGATCACCAGTTGGAACTGGCCAGGCTTCAAGTTGCCAATGGATCCAAGGGTCCTGGATATGGGTCTGGGGCCTCCTCTCATCCAAGGTTTCCAAAAGATCTGCTCAGTGTGTATGAGGAAAAGAATGACATTGTGGACTGGCTGAATACATTTCAGTATGCATGTGAAGTTCAACAAGTTGACAATGCTGATAACATTGCCTGGTTACTTAGCAGACTGCCCCATTCTGGCTGCAGTGCCATTATGGAAATGTCGAAAGCTGAGAGAGCAGATTTTGCAATGTTGAAGCAGACTCTCATTTTAAAGTTTGGAAAGACTCCTGCCCAATACTTAAAAAGATTCAGAGAGTATAAGAAAAAAGAAGGTGGTACTTGGGTATCTTATGTCACTGAATCCTTAAAAAACTTCACTGGCTTTGTCGAAGGTTGTAAAGTTTCTACCTTTGAAGGTATGATAAATCTTGTTATGCTGGAACATATTTTTGCATCTTCTTCTCCTCAGCTAAAGCAGCATTTGTCAGATTCAAAGGAGCTAGATCCTAAGAAGCTTGCCATTGCAGCAGATGTATGGGTGTCACATCGAGTGTCCGATAAGGACAAGACTCATCCTGGTAAGCAGGAGGAAGGGAAAAAGTCCAAAGATAAGGAGGGTGGGGAAACGGATAAATCTTCTTCCCAAAAGGGCCACAAAAAAAAAATAAGGATAAGACACAAGAGAACTCACAGGGTAGTGGAGGTCAGCCTCCGAAACCAAACTCTGTTCATAATAAGCCTCCATATGTAAACAGACCCAATGGATCTTGTTTTGCTTGTGGAGCAGCTGACCACGTGAAGTAAGGTCAAAACCTTGGGGGTCCACTCTGCTAATCTGGCCTTCTCCTCCTACGAGGAAGAATAGATTACCAGAGCATCCTTCTCCTCAGACTCCTTCCCCAGTGGGATAGAAGCTGAAGTAGTTTTAGTTTCCCTGGGTTCCTGGGAGCCTAAAGTCACAGAGGCTTATGCTAGGATTCCAGATAACACCAAGCACTACTTTAAAGACAGTGTGCTGATCAATGCAGTAGATACTCCAGCTCTTAGGGATAGTGGGTGCAGTCAAACTGTAGTGGATTTTACCTTGGTAGACACATAGGAAGTTGCCAGAGCTACTCTGATACCCACTAAGTTGGCTGACGGCCCACCTCTCATGTTCCCGGTAATACCTGTAAATCTTACTATCAATGGTACAGCAGTCAGGATTCCAGTGAGCATTCAGAGGAGTGTCCCAGGAAAGGTCTTGTTGGGCAATGATCTCAGAGCTTTAGGGCTTGTGGGAGATACTGCTGACAGACCCTGCACTAGGTCTCAAACGAGGGCAGCACTGGCCAAGACCAATGCTCTGCCCCAGCCAAAGGGGAAACCCAATGCTAAAGGAGTCAAGAAACCAAGAAGAGGGAAAGAGAATATTCCCCCTAACTCGCCTACCACTGCGGTGGGGGTAGTTGGTCAATCACTCGGACCTGACGAGGAGGTGGTGATGCCTGAAGTGTTTGATCCCAATGACCATCCTGAACTGAACGATTTGTTAGTAGAAGGTGGTCCTGACAGGGAAGAATTCAGTAAAGGCCAACGTGAGTGACCATCTCTGGAAGGCCTAAGGAGACAGGCCTGCTCCCAGCTTGAGGGTGAACCTCCTGGGAAGCATAGGATTTAATGGAAAGGTGGACTCCTGTATAGTGAGCCCACAGAGTCTACAGAAGGAGACCATAGGAGGTTGATGGTTCCCCTTGCTGTAAGACCCTTCCTCCTGCAGCTGGCTCATGAAGTGCCCCTTGCTGGTCACCTTGGTATTAAGAGGACCAAGCAAAGGTTATCCATGCACTTCTACTGGCCCAAGATGGGGGTGCAAGTAGAAAGTCACTGCAGGAGTTGTGCCTCCTGCCAGTTATCTGGTAAGAGTGGTTCAACAATCCAAGCTCCATTGGTACCACTCCAAGTTGTGGGAGTACCATTCAAGAGGGTAGTGATCGACATAGTTGGTCACCTTGACCCCCAAACATCCTCAGGCAAGAGGTTTATCCTGGTATTGGTCGACCATGCCACCAGATTTCCTGAGGACATCCGATTGAAAACTGTGACTGCCAAGTCCGTCGCAAAAGCTTTACTCGGCATCTTTACTAGGGTTGGCTTCCCTAAAGAAGTTGTGTCTGACAGAGGCAGCAACTTTATGTCGAAGTATATGCAGGCTATGTGGAAAGAATGTGGGGTCACCTACAAGTTTTCTTCCGCATACCACCCCCAGACCAATGGTTTGGTGGAACGGTTTAACAGGACCTTAAAAAGTATGATTGGGGCTCTGGAAGAGCCTCACAGAAGAAAATGGGATCTTCTTTTACCATGCTTACTGTTTGCCTACAGAGTGGTACCACAAGAGGGTATTGGCTTCAGCCCCTTGGAACTTCTGTTTGGTCACCCTGTGTGGGGACCCTTAGCCATAGTCAAGGAGGGATGGGAGATACCCACTCCGGCTATTACTACCAACGTAGTAGACTATGTATTAGGGTTCAGAAAAAGAATGGTACTCCTGATGGGCCTGGCTAGAGATAAGTTGAAGGCAGGAGAAGCCATGGTGAAACATTGGTATGACCAGAAAGCTTCCCTCATCAACTTCACACCTGGTCAGCAAGTCCTGATCATGAATCGCATAAGGCCATAAGGCCTAGAGCTTTACACGATAAATTGTCAGGCCCTTACACAGTGGTAGAGCTCCTGGGTGAGGTCAACTATTTAGTGGACCTTGGAAGGCATGGACAGGCTCCAAAAGTGTTCCATGTAAATAGGCTGAATGCTTTCATCCCAAGAGTTGAAATCACAGCACTGCTATTGGCTTCAGATGTTGAGGAAGAGGAGCCTGAACCTCTCGCTGACCTGTTTCAAAGCAGTCCTTCAGATATCTCCTTTGAAGGTGTCCGAGTGGCCCCTCACCTGACTTCTGATCAGCAGGCTGAGGTGAAGTGTTTGCTTAGGCAATTTTCCCCCCTGTTTTCAAAGTCTGCTGGTTTGACACCTTGGTGCAAACATAACATAGACACAGGAGACAGTGTACCTATCAAAAGTAGGGGATACAGGATGTCGGACAAAGTACAGTCTTACATTAAGATGGAGATCAACAAAATGTTAGATCTTGGGGTGATTGAACCCTCTAGTAGTCCTTGGTCCAGCCCTGTGGTTCTGGTTCCAAAAGCAGGTACTTATGAATTGAGGTTCTGTGTGGATTACAGGGCTCTGAATGCTGTCACCAAGACAGTTTCACACCCCTTGGCTCGAACAGATGAGCTGGTGGATACCTTGGGTGCCTCCAAGTACCTCAGCACGTTTGACCTCACTGCAGGCTATTGGCAAATAGCCCTTGCAGAACATGCCAAGGAGAAGACAGCATTCTCAACTGTGGAAGGTCTTTACCAGTTCAGGGTAATGCCTTTTGGGTTGAAGAACGCACCTGCCACTTTCCAGAGGCTTTTGAATCATGTGTTGAATGGGTTGGATGAATTCTGTGTTGCATATCTGGATGATATAGCAGTTTTCAGTGCCACCTGGGAAGACCATGTGAAACACCTTGGGATTGTGTTGCAGGCTCTTCAGAAAGCCCACTTGACCATAAAAGCCAGTAAATGCCAGATTGGACAAGGCTCAGTGGTTTAACTTGGACATGAAGTAGGTGGAGGGAGGATACAGCCTCTACCCAGTAAAGTACAAGTAGTACAAGACTCGCCTACCCCCACTACACAGACCCAAGAGAGAGCCTTCTTAGGACTCACAGGGTATTACAGAAATTTCATGGCAGACTATGGCACCATAGCTCTGACTGCTCTCACCACTCCGAAGAAACCCAAAAAGGTGACTTGGACTGAAGAGTGTGAGAAGGCCTTCAATGGCTTAAAAGACTCCTTGTGCCAGGCCCCTGTCCTCAGGGCCCCTGAATATCAAAGACATTTTATTGTGCAGACAGATGCCTCTGACACTGGGATAGGAGCTGTACTATCAGAAGTAGATGAGAAAGGTAAGGAACACCCTATTGGCTTCATTAGTCGCCAGCTTAAGGACAGAGAGCTCAGATGGTCCACAGTAGAGAAATAATGTTTCTCCGTTGTGTGGGCCCTACGGAAGCTGAGTCCCTACCTCTATGGGACCCACTTCACTGTGAAAACTGACCATACGCCCTTAAAGTGGCTAATGAACATGAAGGGAGAGAATCCAAAGTTGCTTAGGTGGTCCATAGGCCTACAAGGCTTTGACTTCACTATTGAGCATAGGCCAGGTGTCCAACATAGCAATGCTGATGGGTTGTCCAGAATGTTTAAACGACCTGAACAAGAAACTCATCCAGGGATGGATTAGTTCCCCCTGTCCTTAGTCTGGAAGGGGCGAGTGTTAGGAAAGATTTCATATTGTATGTAATTTTCCCTCCATGTGGCAACCCCCAAGCTTTTTGCTGCTGTTTTACACCCAGATCTAGACTTTGCCAGAGAAGCGCAACCTTCCGTTGCACTCCTCTGGGCTTTCGCTCAATTCTTATGGGGAAACTGACATGCCCTTAAGACAGTCAGTACTGGGAGACTTTGTTTCCCTTAGTCCTTTCCTCATGCTGCAGCTTTTGTGCAACATGAAACAAGAGTGCACTGTAACATACTTTACAGCGCTCTTGGGTCTCTAGTCATTCCAAAGGCCCTAGAAACTCTCGCTGGACTTATTATGAACTGTGCAAGTGTGTCACGGACAGGACTGGTTGCAGCTATCGTTTCTCTTGTGTTTTGAACCCTTTTTCGCCATGTTATCCACACTTACCGCGTTTGGCACAAATGAGTATCCTGGCTCCAAAATGGCCTTGCCACGAGCTTCTTTGTCCTGTCCACTGACCGTCTTGCCCCTTCACCTTCCCCAGGTCGAGCCGACCCGGGTTAGTCCTTATTTGGTCATGCACTTTCCCGCGAAACCCAAAGCTTTTTGCGGGCTTCTGCATGCCTTGTGTATATGCCTCCAGGATGTGGGCTGGGATGTCTGTTCCCAATACACATCCTGGGTGCCAGAGAGTCTAGAGCAGAGGTCGCCAAACAGTCAATCGCGGGCGACTAGTAGCTCGCCTGAGCCTTTTCAGTCGCGAAAAATAAACATTTATCCTAAGTTATATTATTTAATGGTGCTTTTTGCACCCATGTTCCGTGTTCAGGATCCGAACCCTAGTCAGCCCAATTGCAGGCAGAGAGCTTGGCTACTGTGCCACTTGGAACTGCTTGTAAATCCACTGACAAATGTCAGTATCACGTTATGCTTCTGCAGGCCGCCTGTAGTACCACAGTTGGCCTTGTGCGCCACCACGACAGTCTTTCTTAAGCAAGCTGCTCTTGTTTGCCAGAGATGTTGGAGGGGCTGGGGCAGGATCATTGTGACCACGCAATGAAAATATCACAGTAGCACTGCCGCTCGCCTGGAAATGTTCAAAATAATATTTAAAAAATGGTGCAATTTCTTTCAGGTGGTTTCTTTCCAAATTCCACACCGTACATTTCCACTTTAAATCACTTCCATGGCACAGGTACACCCACTTTTAGTACATTAAGCAATCCATAGACACGCTGTACAGTAGAAGCCTACGAGGGTAGTTCAGCAGGTTGAAAGACCGATGCTGAGATGTTATATATTCAAAACTACAGGTTGTTAATCGTATGACTTTTTGCAATGCATTATAAAAAAAAGTGCTATGCAATGTGTTTGGCCAGGGTATGGGTTGGACTGGTTGCTTGCTTATATTCAGGGCTGAGGTGGGGATATTTCTGCCCCTGTGAAAATCAAAAGTTGGCACCCATGAACCCACAGTTTAATTTCCTAAAAACTGCTGTCAGCATAACAGAAGCATTTACTTGTGATTAACCAGTTTGACAAGCATATAACATCTTTATAAATATAACTTGTGCTAAAACACAGAGGGGCACACAAATAATAATGATGTGTTATTTATATAGTGCCTTAATCCAAAGCGCTTTACAGAGCACATATTTACATGCAATATCACCCAACTGAAATTGGTGCTCATGTATCGACCCCAGAAGGATGAAAGGCTGAGTTGGCCTTGCTGGGATTTTAACCTGCGACCTGCAGATCACGCTCAGATCGCAGCAGCGAGTGCTCAACCCGCAGAGCTATCTTACTGGCAAATAACAGAGTATGTGTGGTGTCTGACAAAAAAAAACATTTCAAAGAAAACTTGTGAATGCAAGCAACATTTTTCAATTTGGAAATTACTTTTGTTTTTTTTTATGTAAGTGTGAAATGCACATTTGGAAAACAATAGTGTGCCTAGCATGTAGAAAGCCTGCATAGAACGCAAAGGAAGGGGCACAAAAATTACAGGATATTTGTGTGGTAGTCCAACAAATATCTGTCTTTTTGAGACAGCTACTAATAAATAAATAATGCAACAAAGAGGTTTTTGAAGTTCTTAATATATTCTTGAAGGCATATGTTATTCCATCTGTTTATAGAGGGGAAATAATCGAGCCAAAAAAATATTGGTAAAAATTCCAAGGTTTATAAATATCCCCACCCCGATATCGCCCGCTAGTAGCTCTCCACTGTTGGCCTCCACTACAAGTAGCTCTAGCTAACGTAAAGGTTGGAGACCCCTGGTCTAGAGTGTCCTGAATGTCTGGGACCACCGTGGTCCGTGATAGGTCCACGTATGGTGTGAGTGTTTATGAGCAGATCTCCCATTGGGTCCTCTCTGTTTTGGCACGAAGGGAACTTTGGATAAGAGGAGGCTGAAAACACCACTACCATGTCGATCTTGTGAGTTCACACCGAACAAGGGATAAGGAGCCAAGTATCCTGCAACAAGAAGCTGAGTCGAGGAACCACTGATGACCCACTGAAGGTTTGGCACCCTGAACTGCTGTTGTCCTGCGAGACCCCTCTGCATCTGATCATCCTAGAAGGACTGCGAAGGCGCTTCGACCAATTGGAATAGTGGGATCAACTATTCCCGGTACCTTCATCAAACCCTGCAAGTAAGCCTCTTCGGAAGTGTCCCTGGGCCAACCAGTGGGCTGACCAGCTTAGGCAGGACGTTTTGCTCTGTCAATGCTGCCGTTTCGGGGAAGCCCTCGAAACTTGGTCTACTGCTTGCTCTGCGTCCACGGCACCCTCAAACCGAAATTCACACACTTGGCATTCCCAGGTCTGAAGTGAGACGAGTGTGCCCGGACCAGAGTAAACGCGGTTGCCGTGTTGCCCTGCTGCGGTAACAACCTGTGCACGTCAGCTGCATTTGGGACACCCTCGACCCTGCATCCTGCTACGCAGAATCTACACGTTGTCGAGACGTCCTGATCATCGCAGCTGAACCTGCCAGCAACGTGAACTGAACTGGAGAAGTCTGGGTCTTCCTGTGTCGGGGACCAGTGAGTAGTCCATACCCCAACCGGTGGCCCCTCGCGCAGGAGCCCGTTTCTTTTCTACCGCTGTTGCGAAATAGCGACTCTATCTCACACTCTCACCTTGCCTCTGCCCACAAGTGGAGGCCTTGCTTGAGTAGTGGGGACTTGTTCTGCATCGCTTCATTCACCTTCCTGAACTGCCTCAGACCCTTGAAGAGACCCTACTTTATCCATTGGCACCAGCGCGTGCAGGTACTTTTGTGCATAAGGGTCCTCTCTTCGTAGGGCTCGGACTTCCTCCTAGTTAGGTGTATTTCTGATGTCGAACTGGGTCTAACAATTACTTGCACTGCCTGTTTTCCTCCCCATCTAGGTGGACTACATATTACGTTCTCATAACTCCTTAGCCCCTCAGTCTTGTATATATATTGTATTGATTGTGATGTGTTGGTTTACTTGTGTATTATTGTGATTCTTTGCTATGGTGGATGTTACAAAGGCCTTGTAATAAATGTGTTTATATTTTTAATATAACACCTGTCTAGAGTAATTTGTAAGTGTCCTTGCTTTGTCTCATTGAGGTCTTTGAGTCACCCTCACACCTCTTGAGACTTAGTCTTGACCGCCGCCATCGCTACCCTGATTGGTCTGGCTTGACCAGAGTTTACCCTGTTCCAAGAAACTAGACTGGCCTTCTGAACCTCTGCCCCTCCAGGTCAGAGTTCAGAAATCCATCTTAACATTGGGACAGATGTGCCAGTCAGTGGTTAAAGAGCCAGGGAGAGGGGTTAGACTCCTGGGGAATACCACAAGTAGAGAGAGAGAGACAGAAGAGTGGAAAGACAGAAGTTGGACCTTGGAGGGTCGATCAGTGGGAAAGGAGGTCAACCACACAAGGACCTGACAAGAGAGGCCCAGGTTGTCGTGGAGATGATTGAGCAGGATGGAGTAGTTGACCATCTCAAAGCAGAGGATACATCAAGGAGAATGAGGACAGAAGGAAGGGTAGAGTCAAGATTGGAGAGCAAGTCTTCACAGGTTTTCAGGAGAGCAGTTTTCTTGCTTCTGGCTGCTCTGAAGCCACAATGATGGTCATGGGGATGACCAACAGACTCAGTATGTAGATTAAGCTGGGAGATGGCCAGATTTTCCAGGAGTTTGCCCAGGATCGGAGTGATGGAGATCGGGCGATAGTTTGCTATCAAACCAGGGCCTAAAGGCACTTGCTAATCCTACACATCTGGAATTCCCTAAGCAGAACTATAGCAAGTAACGTTCTAGCACATGTTGGTTGCTAATCCTGACTATCTAGGTGTGCCCAAGCAGAAACACTTATCAGGGATCCAATTTAACAAACTGCCGACCGAGGATGGCGCTAGCAGCTGTGCAGTAAGAACATGAGTTTTGGGATTGATCTCCATGTCACCACCTATCAGTCTTCACCAAAGAATTTGACCTATCTAGATACAGGAAGATTCCACACCCTGACAAGCACTGGAAGCTGAACAAAAACAAGGTCCCCTGGAAAACACATAGACACTCAAACACACCACTATGCCAACTCTTGCCTCTGCACCAAAAAACAATTAGTAAGCAGTTACACCCCTCGAATAATTCAGCCTAGCTGCACACATACCTACACACCTCCACAATCACCTCAACAGTCTTTAGAATGCAGCTATACCCCTCAAATTTGCCTAGCTGCACAAATAGCGTTACCCTCAAGCGCCAGCTCCACCAGAATGCAGCATAGCTAAGGGAGGAAGGATAGCTCAGGAGTAATGCATTTGTCTTGGAAGAAAGGCAATGCAGTGCAGCACAGCTTCAAATCGCGATTCTGCACTTAAACCCACTTGCTGGTATTAAGTGTGTTATAAATGAACTATAAAATAAATAAATAAATAAATGATAAAATACCATAGTCCATTGGTCTTACTGCATACATTCCTTTGCCCTTACAAAGCCACCACACAACACCTAGTGCTAGTATGCAGCTACACATTACCTATTGCACACTAGCTGCACATAATGAGTGCACCCATGTATGTTGTACTAGACTAATTTCACCACAGACCTGGATTTCAGTCCTAAAGAGCGTTCAACCCACAGTGCTTTGAGATCCTGACAATGGTAAAAGGCACTATACAAATGCCAAATGACATAACATATATACATGTATTTGGTGCCTGGGGGTGTCACCCTTACAGTCAAATTATTTACAAACTACTACACTGTTGTGCCCCAAACCCACAAAAGACACAACTAGGTTGCTTTGTCTCCAATTTGTTTTTTATTTGGTGCAAATCCATCCAGTGGTTTTCACAAAGCACATTTCTGCCTATGGAAAAATGAATGGGAGACGGCCAAAAACAGATTTCTTTTTGTTTTCTTAATAACATGTTACCCATTCAACAGTTGTTTCCCAAAATGTCCAATTTGGAAGGACCCAATATGGTAATTCTATCAAACTATTGCGTTGATTCCCCCAAGGCCAGATTCCAACTCCTGACACAATATGTGCGGGATATAGGCTATACCATGCACAGCTGTGACATCTTACTAATATTACAACTCATTCAATGTAACTATCAAACACCTGGCAAACCATCATTCGATCCACAACACCTGTAATACATTCCTAAATGGCAGACACATCTTAAATCAATAGCACTGCCATAAGCATACAATGCAGACACATGGAAACAAAGGCTTAAACCACATGTTGCCCATTCACCTGTCTCTCTCAAGCATTACCTACAACACCTACAACATTCACAACAGGCTGCGAAGACATACCCATCACAACCAGGACCCATCACTTTCATCTACCACAGCACCACTCAATATAAAGCACCACACGCATGTACACAATCACTTCAGAGTCCATGCCAGCCAGCAAGGTGGGTCAAGGCAAACTCTACATTCGTAAGCAGCACTCTAAAGGGTAGAAGATGGAGGTACTGGTACAGTTCACCAGTCACCATAACACCACCATGACAAACACCCCAGGCTGCCACTCTGCCCCAGCCAGATGGGTGACCTCTGAGAGGGGGTTACGGAAGACCTCAATGGCCTGGGGAATGAGTAACTGGCTGTGTAGGAGGGTGAGAGGTGCAGGGTGAAACTCCAAACAAAGGCCACACAGAGCGATTCACCCAAAGGGTGCAAAGGACAGGACAACATGTATGTGTCATGGTGAACACTCCCAGGATTAACATCACTTTGTCCCTTACAACAAGCCTACAACATACATAACACGTGACCGATACCTCCGCACAAATGCGAATGCCACAATGTAGTGGAAAGGACATCTGAGTGGCATTGGAAACGACAGCATAACATCTGGTACATAAACCAATTGATCCCATCTACTGTGAAAGGGGTATATACAATACGCTGATACTCTATTAAACATGCCATGCATAGCTAACACATCTGGAACACCTCAACTGCCTGCATGGCCAAAGGCATATTGCCTGTAGCCAAAGCATAACATCCCCAGGATTAACATCACACAGGCCCTTGCCCCTTATGCGCACAATGAGCAAAGAGAAAACAGAAAAATCGGAAACACAGAGTGAGTGGAAAGCAGCTTTTTCCACAAGGGGTAATACAGTAAAATGTATCTATTTATTTTTATTTATTTTAATTTTTAGTAACATGCCACATCACCCATAGGCCTCAAGGTGCACAAAAAAGAGAACACAGGGCCTCTGCATCCAACACCCCCCTACATAACATGCATACAGGATGGACACAGGGCACAATAATATCATCTTGCTTTGCTCCAACATGTGTCCTCCCTTCCATTAGTCCTAGCATCAACTGCCACTCTCCCCCTCCTCTTACGACTATGTCCACAATATCACTCTCTGTACACATGTTCACAGCACAACTACAATTGGGTACTCCACTACAAGTGTGCTTCAGCTGGTGAGACGTATCACTTGACAAGACGCTCTACAAAACCCATAGCCCTTCAACCAGTTCAGCCATTTCAATGCATGAATTGTGTGGGAGGGACTGACAACATTCTTTCTGTCTTCATTTTCCAGCTGTGGTCATGGATGAATCAGAAACTGGACTTTAAGGGCCTCTGCTGTGACCAAACATAGCAGTGATGAAAATGACGAACAGTAGTACAGCACCCAGGCCAGGTGGCCATTTGGGGTGGGAGGTTCAACAGGAGGATGAGGAAGATGTCATCCCTGCAACTGCAGAGTAACTATGTTCTTGAGCATCCCATGGACATAGATGTGTGGGTCTCCAACTTTCGCTGCCTGAAGAGGAGGAAACCCTGGCAGTGCAGTTTCCCCCTTGCACAGACGATTGATGCACGTGAGTCATCAAGTGGATACTCCACGTACATCACACATGCAAGTCCCCACACTCCACCACAGTCCATTTCTTTGGATCTCCCCGACCTCAATGAGCCAAGAAGTAGGTTTGTTTTGCAAATTAAAAGGTTTATTTGAAGAATTGAACAATATATATCACACTTTTATAAATAGAATAATATCTGAATAGCATGCTTATAAATATGTACAGTGAGCAGCAATGGGTAATATTACAATATCAACATCTTTAATCAGTTAGGAGTAGGAATAGAAAGGATAAGGTAGCAGAGAATACTTGGTCTGGGTTCAAGGAAATGCAAGACAGGAAAAATGCAACTCAGAAATAAACTTAATATGGTTTCAATCAAAAGACAATATAATCACTTTTTCCCCTGTGACTACTCACTCCCCCCACTATGCAATACGAAGAGATGAAATGAGGGCACACAGGTTTGAGGAATACACTCAATAATGCAGTTCAATTCCAGTTCCCCCAGCAAGCTTAGAGAGAACAGGTATGATTTTAAAACACAGGCCAAAAATGCTTTTGAAGTTGATTTGCAATGAAGGTGAAAACATGGTAAAATGATTTTAATTCACTAAAGGAGATTCAGGATACGTGATGGTTACTTTGAATTGGTTCAGGTCAACACTAGCAATGATTCATGAATGATTATCAGATTGAAAATGAAATTCAGCAGTTGAAAACAAGAAGCAGCTATTTTGACATGTGGTGAAATGGAGCTAAATTGCAATTTGCGGCACTTTTTCCGCGTGCGTGAAACGCAATTACGGAAAAACTGTAATGAAAGCTTAGGATCTTAGCTTCAAAACGACAGTTAAATATCGTTTTTAGGACGTGCGGTTCAAAAGTTACAGAGGTTTTTGTGAAGGCAGGTTTTGCAGAAATAAAGTCAAGATTTCAAAATGACAGATCGCGCTTTAAAGATTTTAGCAACAAGGATATGCTTAGACTAAGGAGCTATGAAGAAGCAAGACACTCAACGGGCAGCCACCAGAACAGGGCGCCTCCGCTCTGATCTCTGTCCGTCAAAACACTTGTCCCTCTTCAGAAATATCAGCGCAAAGATGATTATTGCTGCAATTATCACAAACAATACAATGAGAAGAATTCAGGATGGACACATGATTCTATAATGCAGTTCTGGATAAGTGGAATGGATGGAATAGTATTACTTTAAACTAAGAGATGACTATGGACAGTTCTGCACTAAATACTCACTCTTAGGCTTTAGAATGGAGCAGGCCTCGTCAAAGATCTGGTCAAGGGTTTGGCTTCACTTGCCACCGGACAGGTCTCAGGCACTCTGGGTTCTGCTCTCAGCACTACACTGCGGTCTGGATGGCCTCTTGGATGGGATCTGATGGGTTCTGGATACAGCGCTGCTTTCTGGGTCTGGATCTTGGTTCTAGCACAGGGTTCTTAGCTAGAAGCAAAACAGCTCAGACAGGCTGTTGAATGTTTTAGTTAGGCCCTGTGAAAGTTTAGGGGTTAGAATCAGGTTGCAAAAGATTCTGAAGGCCTGCTGCAAAGAGTTCAGTTTTGGCTTAGGCCTCTGCTTCAGGGTTCTATAGTTTGGTTCTAGAGTTTGGTTCTAGATCTGGAGTCTGGAGTCTTCCTGCAGGGCGCTGCGCCAAGAACTCAGTTGAGTAGTGGAAAAATGTGTGTATCTGTCCTCACAGTCCCTATTTATGTATTTCCAAAGTGGGTGGGGAGGATGATTCTTCAATGCCCAACCCTCTAAGGATCTGATAGGTTAGAGGATTTCCTATCCCCTGATTGGAGAAAGGATCAGCGTGTCAGAATGAGTCAGAGTGTTGCTGTGTTTATGGTCCAAAAGAAATCCCTCCCTTTTGCTTTTACATAGAAAATCTATTTTTCCCAAAAAACATATTTCCCAGATACACAAGTTGTTGAGAATACATAATTACATGTCGGATTTCTTAAGGTACATTTCTGTTCAAGTCTCATGTTTCTACGAGCTTGGGTTCAGAAATGACAACATTTTCGCGCTTTTGGAGGGTTTCTCAATATTCATTCTGCACCAAATTTGATACATGCATGCATATCCTCTCTGAGCATGTTACTGTAAATGTTCATGTTTCTAGCATAAACACAGTATCTACAATATGAGTAAATTCCGGGGTTTGGTCTCACAACATCGCACGAATTTCAGCTTAGTCTTGAACTGTGAGTGAATTTTTCATTTTCACAATCTCAAAGTTTCAAATTTTTGTCAGTTCAGTACACTTTGTTATATGCATTTTTATAAAACATACATTTACTCCAATGTTAAATCCACATCTCAGTCTGGTCCGCCCCCAGAGCTGGGCTGACTCAGAGGGCCACATGTCTTGTTTCCTGCCAGCAGTTTGTGGTCAGTTACACCCCAAATTAGCATTCCCTTTTCAGTCCAAGGCATCTATTGTTTCTTTCTCCGGGCTGCAGAGAAAATCCCCTCCCCGCTTGATTAGCATGCCAATGCGACATCCTCCTTCTGGTGGGAATGACAAGGTGTGAAGGGTTCTCAGCGGAAGCAAGCCTTTTGGAGTTTGAATTGCATCAGGTTGCTTTCTGATCAATTGTAACATAGTTCTTTGTGAAAAGAAATACATTTATAAACTTAAAATAAGCAAAATATCTTTAAATCAAGTCTTTTTCAACATGAAATCACTGTGTGGCACTCTATATGGCATTTTGATGGAATTCTCTTCTTTGACATAATTTGAGTTCAATTGTTCAACTTTACACAAAATGGTTTTAAAACGCCGGCTTTCTGGTAGAGGTGAGCAACGGTATTACACCCATTTTGGCAGCTGTCTTTCCATCAAGTATCTTTAAAATAGGATTTTGTTCTGAGAACATATGATTCTTGCTGACATTGTATTGATATGGATTCTTGCAGTAATGATGTAGAACACCCAACAAAGAGGATGGATCTTTTAGGTGATTTGTGAGCCATGATTTTAGCAATTTTTGACAATCAAGAAAACGGATTTTCAAACAGCTCTGTATTTCTTTTTCAATCAGCATTGCTATTTCCAAGTGGTTTCAGGCTACTTTGTGGGTAGCCCAATGGTGGTTTTAGGCAGTGATCTCCTGTGCTCACTAAGATAGGCAAAAGTGGATGGTTACCTATTTTTCAGGTTTTCACTGCGCAATTAATGGTGATTTATAATGAGCAGCGTGCTTTCCAGTGGCCATTCTGATGTTTCTGCTGGCAGCAATGCACAGTGATATTGCAGGGCTTGGATGAGTGGGTTGATACATCCCACAGGCAGGGCCACCCAAATGGGTGAATGCCTTTCTGGCACAGAAGTAGGAGATTGTCCAGTCACCCAGCGACTAGGAGAGCCAGGGCGAGCGGGCCTTAGAAGTCAAGGAGCCTCACTACGAGGTCGGCAGTAAGGGGTTAACGGCAACAGTAAGGGTGGCGTTGCCGTTAACCCCTTACCACCGCATTATGAGGTCCCCTAGCGGGTCCCGCTATGGGCACCTGGTTTTACCAGGTGCCCGTAGTGGGAGCCACTAAGGGACCAGGGAGGTAATAACGGGCCCGCTATTAGCAGGCCCGTTATTGGCTCCATCCCCATTCCCATTGAGCCCTATGGGGGCTCGAATGGGAATGGGGAAAAGTTCTCAGAATGGGGACTTACCGGGTCCTCCAAGGTTGGAATGACCTGGTAAGTCCCTATTCAGAGAACCCAGACTCGGAATGCGTTAAGGGGGTAGCCATGGTGCTAGTAGCACCATGGCTACCTCCTACCTCGTAATGAGGCCCTTTGGGCCCTTTGGGCCTCATTACGAGTAGGGCGTAAGGGACACCGGGGACCGGTAAGGAGATCAATGCCGGTAATCCCTTACCGCCCTACTACAAGTTACCTTAGTGGGTCCCTCCTTTAACGCCTGGTCTGACCAGGTGTTATGGACGGGACCCGTTAAGGGAAATCACAGCCAATAACGGTACCACAATTTGCGGTACTGTTATTAGCGCCTTCCCCATTCCCATTGAGCCCTATGGGGGCTCAAATGGGAATGGGGAATAGTTTGGTGAATGGGGACTTACCGGTCCCACCAAGGTCGGACTGGACCGGTAAGACCCCATCTCACCAAACCGGACACGGTACCATTATTGGTGGTAGTCATGGTGCAAATAGCGCCATGACTACCACCAACCTCGTAATGAGGGCCAATATGTACATACAGCACCATGGCGTGTATAGGCCCCATGTATACAAAAAAAAAGGAAACACAAACGACCTCCTGGTCCTGAAGATCAAATGGTTTTTCAATTATCACAACCAAATGTGCACCCTGAAGTTTGTAAACATATTAACTTCTTTTTGACCAGACCTCGAAATGAAAATGATTTTGAAAACAGGAAACCATATTTTTATTCTTTGCACATCTTGAGTGCATGTTTTTAAAAAAAACATTGTTTTTTTCTATTTATATAAAAATACATAAAATCATGTATCACCCACAATACCGTTGTACTAAACACATTTCCAACCATACACATTGGGCCTCATTATGAGGTGGGTGGTAACGGTTAACGGGCACCGTTAAGGAGACCGGTGCCGGTAAACCCTTACCGCCCTATTCCGAGGTCCCTTAGTGGGTCCCGCTATGGGCACCTGGTTTTACCAGGTGCTCTTAGCGGGAGCCGATAAGGGACCAGGGAGCTAATAACGGGCCCGCTATTAGCTCCATCCCCATTCCCATGGAGCCCTATGGGGGCTCGAATGGGAATGGGGAATGATTCTCAGAATGGGGACTTACCGGGTCATTCCAACCTTGGAGGACCCGGTAAGTCCCTATTTCGAGAACCCGGACCCGGAATGCGGTAAGGGGGTAGCCATGGTGCTAACAGCACAATGGCTACCTCCTACCTCGTAATGAGGCCCACTGAATCTAAATTCGTATCACAGTTATGAGTGGTGCATTGAAGTGTACCATCTCATTTAATTTACAGAGTATGTACTCTCCAAGGTTTGTTGTATCAAATTACTGAAGACACACAATTGTTTGATTTTTTTCTAAAGTGCTCACTACCCATTACCTCTAAGGGGATGATTAGCAATGGATGAAATTGCAAAACATTATGTCAACGTGGTGCGTTTCGGCCCATATGGTAGAGATAGACTGCATCCAGCCTTGTTCTTCTCTTTATTCGTGCCGGGCCTTCATCACGTCAAGGATAAGTTGTCTTTTGGGATCTTTTTGTCTTCTAACCACAGTGATACTTCTAGTTTCTAAAATTAAAAACACAAACATAAAATCTAAGTAAAAAAAGGGGTCTATATTCGGTCAAAACAGCTCATGTTAATGGAGCATATAAGGATGGTCACTCTGTCGAGGTCCACTCACCTCACTGTGGTGGACAGGGCAGGGCCAGGATATTGAATTCCAACGTCACTTACAGGCTGTTGTGACTGTAGACCTGTTGAGTTTAATCACAAGACAGTCCTACTAGGGCCAGAGGTGTATATATAATTTATATAATTCTCCAGACGTTTATATTAATATTTCAAAGTGTCAAAATCATCTTTCAAGGCTACACATTATAGTCCATACCTTCTAAACAACGTTTTGTATTCTCAGAACGCAGGGATATGTTTCTTGCTGCACGAGTGTGCAGTGATGCACATATTTATTGCTCTGGCCACATCAATCAGATTTTCGTGGCTCTTGCATAGGACCTACAAAGTCCAACACAAACTTACATTGACTGTGTTTCGGGGCTGTTACGCTCAGCATATTAAACACTGTGTGGCTCAAAAAAATAAGGCAGTTTGTGCTTGCTACATGCAGGCTTCGGCCCAACATGATTAATGAAATGCGAGCGGTACTTACTTCTCGCGGTCAGGGCAATGTGTTGCTGGATTGCTGCAGGAATATGAGTGAGGGAAGCGGACAGCTGCTTCCGTGTCCCTCCCTCGTGTGTGCGGCTCAACGCATCATTGACAAAGTTGTAAACACAATAATCCGACTGTCGAGGGTGAAAAACGACCTCATGTCTTCGGAAAGCCAATTACGGCTGCCACTGTCGGCGTGCCACGTGAAATAGACTATCATGTGAACAACTGAAAAGACGGACTTGCGGTTTGCGTTGGTCCCTGTATTGTTGTTACAGGATAGAAAACCTACTATCTTTATGTTAATAAACCAGAGTGCAGTCACGCTCAACTGGTTTTTATGACTCTCTGCTTATCCACTATAAAGAAAAATTAGTGGACAATGTTGTATCTAATGTTGCTAGTGCTCATCCAAAGAGCTGGACATGGGACTGGTCTTGTCTTTTTAGATGGTATATCTTTTATTGAAGAGGTACACTCTAATAGCTCAATCCATGCAGGGGAGAATATTTAGGGAATTAATTAAGAAAAACTTATTAAACCATACTAATCTCTATACCATATCTGCAGTGAAGAACATACACTTGATACATGTGCACAACTGTACAGATACATTTCCTTTGACAAACACATGCAGATCGATTAAAGAACACATAACACTTCTTAGTACAATCTGTCTGGTATTGATACTTATATATCTCCATGTTGTACAGTGAAATTGATTATTGCATAGACTCAGCATGCTATTACTTTTACTTATTGTCCGTTATTCTTTTGTATCATAGGACAGAAATTGCAGAAAACAAGCCAAAACACAAACATTATCTTTACACAAGTGTATCTGTCCGAAAATGAGGTATCACACCTTATGGTGTTTTTATTATAGCATTCTCTGATCCCATTCTTATCTACTTGCTACTAGTTCTTCTAACGGACAAATAAAGAGGCTGATCCCTGTTATAGATACAACCAATTAACCCTCATGTCAATGAAGTGGGCATTATTGGGCTGTCAGATAAACAAATTCCATTCAATGCATGTGTTTAAGCCATTTTTGATGATATCAATTTTCTGAATCCACCTTTGTTTGAAGCGTCTCAAAGCTAGATCTCTATCTCCACTGCATTGGGTACTCTTTGGATAACAAACCACTTGATGTAAACTTTGGTGTGGTTGTTCGCCTGAAAGTGCTCTACTAATGGTTTGTCAGCTACTTTATTTGTCACACAAGACCGGTGTTCCCAAATACGCTGCCATACCGGTCTCTTTGTTTTGCCTATGTAAAGCAAATTACAGGGGCAGCGTATTCCATATATAGCCCATGGGGGTTTACAGTTTGTGAATTCTGAGCAAACCCACTTGATGTTCTTGATGGTGATTGTTTTTACATTTTCCGTGAGGGCACAAACAGAGCAGTGTCTGCACTTAAAATGCCCTATTACGGGGGGAAGGCCCCATAGATTGAGTTGGTTATTTTTTATTTTCTTCTCCTCAAATGTATGCACTAACATTTGTTTCTTATTTTGCGTTTTCTTGAAAGCAAATCTTGGTTTTTCTAAATGAAAATCCGGGGTCATGATGAGAGGCCAGTGTTTAAGGATAGTGTTCTATATGATGTTTCTTACAGGGCTTTATTTTGTTATGCAGGTGACTTTTTATTCCTTTGTTTTAACATATTTGGTTGGACAGATACCCCGAGGGGTGTATTTAGCCCTTTTCTTTGCATTCTTTATGGCTTTCCGTGGGTATCCGCGTTGGCCCAGGCATTCCACTAAATCATTTGCAGGTTTTTCAAACTGCTGATTCAAGCTACAATTCCTTCTGATACAGAGGAATTGTCTGTAAGGTAAATTGATTTTCAAATTGGTAGGATGATAACTTCCATAGTGCAACGTTGACTTAATGTTTTGCAATTTCATCCATTGCAAATCATCCCCTTAGAGGTGATAGGTAGTGAGCACTTTAGAAAAAAATCAAACAACTGTGTCTTCAGTACTTTGATAGAAAAAACCTTAAAGGGTACATCCTCTGGAAATGAAATGAGATGGTACACTTCAATGCACCACTCATACATGTGATACAAATTTAGATTCAATGTATATGGTTGGTAATGTGTTTAGTACAACTGTATTGTGTTTGATATATGTTTTTATGCATGTTTATATAAATAGAGAAAAACAATGGTTTTGTAAAAAACAGGCACTGACGATGAGTAAAGAATAAAAATATGGTTTCCTGTTTTCAAAATTGTTTTCATTTCGAGGTCTGGTCAAAAAGAAGTTAATATGGCCACAAACTTCAGGGTGTACATTTGGTTGTGATAATTGAAAAATCACTGCAGGAGCAGGAGGTAGTTTGTGTTTCCTTTTTTGTTGTATACATGATTATTACCCTCATATAACACAAACGCCTCGTTAAACAACAATTTAGGGTACATACCTGCTGTATATGTGTATAGGTCCCAGGCAGAAGCAATGACACGTGTGGTTTCGCCTCTCAGAAGATGCTTCAATATTCAGTGAAGTGAATCAAATCGCGAGAGAACAGATTTCCGTTGTTTGTCACGTGCCCTCCATAAACCAATGATGTGGCTCATCTTTTGGGAAAGCTGGTAAAACGCTTCGGCATTCAGAAGGCTTGTCACCCTATTCACCTAGGTACGGCCATCTGCTGATCTGCATACATCGGCCTACTTCCATAGGGCATGTGCTGTGAAGTGTCAGGCAGACTTGACTTTGAGCCCACATGTAGAGTGCCACCATAGCGTTTTAGTCAAACCACATGTCTCTTTGGGGATGCATAGTTGTTATCCGCCATGACTCATTTTCCCAACTCTAGAGTGGTATACTGCACATCTCATCGCCACATGTCTATGTGATGTTGTGCGAGCACTATGACGTCTGCACTGTTATAGACACAATTATTTCATTTGTGCCAGACATGTCCTTTTGGTCACCCGTGGCATGCTGCATTCCATTCTTAGTACTCCAGATCCCTGAGGATAGTCATGCAGACACCACTCACAGCGTGGGCACAACAATGACATGTGGCCAGTGCCCTAGAAAGTGATACACTTCAAAATAGTTGGGAAGACAGTACACATTGACCTGCAATCCAAGTGTATGGTGCATGCGTGGAACATGTCGCTACCGTCCAGTGATGAACATGCAATGAAAGAAGGAAGGGGGACCCGTGCACATTATGGCCAGAAGGAGACTGATAGGGATAACTGTCAATGTTGCTCTGTTACCATCATCTGATCCATGGAATGGTTACCTGTGTAGGTGATTCAGCAAAGACACAACACAAGGGGAAGACACCGTGCCTGTGCATTATCCAATACACAATTCCTTCCAGTACAGCAGGCTTGTGTTGCATTGGCACATGCCAGGGGAACAAGGGCATCTCTGTCACACCTCGGGTGATTTGGCAGCTACATTTTCCTATGTCTGATATCAACCTGTGTCCTGTGAGTCACATGGTTCAGCAGTCACCTGCATGCTCACATATTGGTCAAAGAATATTACAATACTTGAAAACCGAACGTTTGTCAACAGACTAATGAGTAGGATTCAATTCCACATGGCCGCATGAAGTTGATAACGACTACACTACTTTGTGTGTGTCTATCAATGTGGGCTGGTGAGTAACTGAGTCAATATATTTGTATGAGCAAAGTTCTTGTGGCATGAATGCACGAGCCATTTAAAACCTTTGCAGTGTTTGAGCTTATTCAAATGCAAATATTTGAAATGTGGAAGTTCCGCCTTTACACGGCAGGACGTCTGCCATTATCGTGCATTGCGTGTGCGCCCTTTAAAGATCATATAAAAGGAAGCCAGATTGATCTACTGACCACTCATCTGCCTAACTGACAATGCAAGACTGCACGGAGGGTGGTGATGGCAGGGTTCACTCACAAACAATGGACATCCAGTCCAGGACAGAAAGGAGGCCAAGGGACAGCCATGTAGCTGAGGAGAAATTCGCGACCTCAACCACCACAAGGTCACAGGAGGAGGTGGAAGCAGAGAAGCGCCTCCCATCCACTGCCACCACCACTCCTGCCCTGGTTAATGATTTAGAGAGTCAAACACCCACTGCAAGAGTTCCAGGGTCCTCCTCCTCATGAGAGCACCAAAAGAGTCTCAGGAAAATGGGAAGGAGGCAACACAGCTGTCATGAGGAGAAGACAGACTCACAAAGTAGAAGGCACTCCCTCCTCTACACCAGCCACCTCTGGCCAGGATGCAGCAGCTGCACTGCCAGGAGCATTAGCCTCCACCACCCTCCACAACACCCTTTCTATGTTTAGTCATGGACCTGTATCTTCATCCTCTGGGTTGTGCAACATAAACTTCACCCATCAGGAGGTGCAACTCCTGGGGACAAAGCTGCTCACTACACATGAGCACCTTACCAGTTGCAGCTCTGCAAACACACAAGTTGTGGCATGGCCAAGTCTTGGGCCAACATAGCATGGAAGCTGACTGTACTTGGGGTCTACCAGCTCAATGGCAGCAAGGTGAAAAAGTGCTGGGATGATCTCAGACATGTGACAGAACAGAAAACAGACCAAATCATTCAGGCGGGTCCAAACCACCATGCAGTTAAAACAAGAGAATCCCATGATTTGCACCTGACTCGATTGTTTACAGTAATAATACTCAATGGCTCTGATTTCATATTGTCATGCACAATCCCTTGAGCACATTCACTAGGTCATGAGATGTCCAGCCTGTTCCCCAGCAGCCGTGGAGGTCTGTTTTGCAGTGGTTTGCCGGGTGCCTGGGTCACCGACGGAGATGGCAGCTCCCATGGCACCTTGCTGACAGACTGCCGTCGTGCATTTCCATGGTGTCTCATCACAGCAAGCCCTTCATGTGGGCACGAGATAAGGTCTCACGATGTTCAACACGCTGGGCCCATCCAATACACAAGCCTTTGCTGTGCTCACGTGATCTGGGCTGGAACCAGCGTGATACGTCTGTTTCCCGATCACGTGATCCCGACCGGGACGCTTACATCAGCTGTGAGAACGCTGCGCATTGCTTCTCAGCGGGTTCTACCAGCGTTTGGCATTCTTGCATCTTGATCTTGTGTTCCTCGTTTTTGACCGCGGATTACTCTTCTGGATTTCCTTTGCCTGACCCTTATTGGATTTTGTCTTCATAACGGATTGGTTTCTTCATTGACATCGGACTTCTTCACGTACTGGAATTGATATTCTGCTCTAGTACCTCGCATTCGGACTCCTTGATTTATCAATACCTGCTGGCGGATCTTTCATTGCTCCAAGTCTTCTGTCTGAAGGTGCTTTACTTTCCTTCTGCTTTGGCTGCTTTTCTACTGAGGGAACAGGTTTGACATCTCTATTTTCCAACCATCAACAGACCCGTCCTTCCAATCATCCCTGCACAGTATCTGTTGGTAAGTGAGTGCACCTTACTATCCAATCCTGTTTTCCACGTTGCCTGGTATTATCCTAACCTGCCCATTTTTCCACAGCAGCCATCCGGGGGGCCTGTTCCTGTTCCTACCACCTGTGGCCCTAATCCTCGAACAGTGAGTTAATTCTATCTCGCTGTTGGTTGCTTAGGGACAGAGGTTTCTATACTTCACACGAACCTCGAGTCTTGAAAGACTGAGAAGCCTCTCTTCGTGTCTGCTATGGATCCTTCTGCTGGGGACCCGGTGTCTGCTCTGGTTCAGGCAATTACTGTCCTGCGTACTGACATGATGGCAGCCGCCGCAGCCATCCATCAACGCCTTGACACTATTCAAAGCAAACGCCATGCACTACTTGCAGACCAGGAATTTGGAGACCCACCCCCACAACCCAGCGCCTCTGCCCCTTTACCCCCTGCTCCTACCCAAGTCATAGTTCCGACTCCCTTTCCATTAGCTGCTCCTGAGAGGTTTCAGGGAGACCCCCCACAAGAAAACGGCATACCTCTTCAGGGTGCCGCCGGATGGCACCAGGGGAAGATGGCGCTTGCAGTTTACATCATGGAGCTGTAGGCGACCTGTACGCCGTGGCGTGGGATAAACTATATTTTCAAGATTAGGCACTGCATCTGGCTGTTATTTTGGAAAAACAGCTTTAATAAATGTCTGAAATGCTTCCATGCTCTCCAAAGACTAGGGATGGAGTTTTAGTGGCAACATTTTGCCCATTGTAAAATGACGCACAACAAGCGATAGCTTCTTGAATACTTTGCAGGCTTGGTGAAAAGACTTTTGAAAGTACTGCGTTTGTGAAATTGTGCTGTTGGGATAGGTGCATGGCTCACTAAGCGCTGATCACAAATGACTACGGATGACAAACCTCTACCACCAAGAACCCAGAGCAGGAGACATGAGATTTAATGCTCTGCTCCCTAATCCACAATCTCCTCATTATGAGCTCTCTGTGATATCTGGGTGGTAAATCTGCCCAGGTACCACCAAACTGTTTTACCGTTACCACCACTTGGTCCAGCGGTATTACCGCCGGATTTAAACTGGCAGTGGTGGTGTATGTCCCCATTTTTATTTTTTTGTCCCTAGGACTCAATGGGGCATTTTAGGTGGAATTACAGCAGCTGTAATTCCGTCACGGTAATTCCACTGAAAATGTGCAGAAAGTCGGCAGATTTAACTCCAGCTCATAGCTGGAGGTGAATCCTCCAACTTTCACCGACCTCATAGTTGGGTGGTGCGGTAATGCGGCGGTATATGCTAATACTGCCGCATTTAGCCAACACTGGCCAACTCCTATATGTGTTCTAATTGCGCCTAAATTCTCATCTTCTTCTTCCTTGACCATGCACTGTTCCTTCGGAATAAGTTTCAGCATCAGACACTGCTTGAGTCCACAAACCCTCCTCCCCCCATAATTCTTTTCCGGGTTACTCCACACTCCACCAGTACCATGATGTATGCCGGGCTTCCCAGGATGAAGAGCCTTTTTGCAGAGCATGCAGACGGGGAGTAGTCATTGTTCTTGTTAACGGAGGAGGAATCCTAGGCCTCTGATGTGGCACATTCACTGATGAGCATCCTATGTGCGTGCTGGTGCTGGCCCATCCAGTGAGCACAGACGCTCTTCTGGACCCTATGGCGCTCAGACTGTGGTCTGCAACGCTCACTGGGCTTCCTTACAGCAGAATAGCATTACTTACACATTGTAAAACACACCTAATGCAATTCCACTTAAACAATCCGCATTACAATTATGGTTTATCTGTGTTATCTGTGACACAGTATTTCAGCCGTTTTCAATGTGTCTGGGGAATTATTTTACATAAAAAGGCAAACGTGCTGACATATACAGGCCGATTCATGTAATTCCTCACAAAAGTGTCGCACGCGGCTGGCGCACAGCGTGCCCGTGCGAATGTCTGCACCAGCGGCGTGCGATAAAATCAATTTCCGCGCACAGCGTATTCATGGATTCTCGCCTCCAAAAGCAGACGTGGCGCAGAGTGGCGCAGCGACCCTGCAGCAGCGCCAGTTACGCCCCCAAGAATGCCCTCGCGCAAGGAAAAGCCATCAAGATCGCAAAACCATCGCAAAGGGCTGCGCCAACCCTGTACCAGTTTACCGGACTGGCAAACAGCAAACGCAATGCGGGGTACGCGTATTACGGGTGTCGGGAACACACGTGCGCGAGAAGTTTCACACGCGATCTGGCCTGGGGGAGCGTGTGCGTGTATTTCAGGGGTGCGCGAGAAGTATTACACGCGAATGGCCTGGGTGCGTGTATTTCAGGGGTGCGCGAGAAGTTCCACACGCGAATGGCCTGGGCGCGTGTATTTCAGGGGTGCGCGAGAAGTACTACACGCGATCGTGAAGTTCCACACGTGATCTGGCCTGGGGGAGCGTGTGCGTGTATTTCAGGGGTGCGCGAGAAGTCTCACACGCGATCGGGCCTAGGGGAGCGTGTATTTCAGGGGTGCGCGAGAAGTTCTACACGCAAATGTCCTGGGTGCGTGTATTTCAGGGGTGCGCAAGAAGTTCCACACGCGATTGGCCTGGGCGCGTGTATTTCAGGGGTGCGCGAGAAGTTCCACACGCGATTGGCCTGGGCGCGTGCATTTCAGAGGTGCGCGAGAAGTTCCACACGCGATTGGCCTGGGCGCGTGTATTTCAGGGGTGCGCGAGAAGTTCCACACGCGATTGGGCCTGGGGGAGCGTGTGCGTGTATTTCAGGGGTGCACGAGAAGTTCCACACGTGATTGGCCTGGGCGCGTGTAGTTCAGAGGTGCGCGAGACGTTCCACACGCGATCGGGCCTGGGGGAGCATGTGCGTGTATTTCAGGGGTGCGCGAGAAGTTCCACACGCGATTGTCCTGGGCGCGTGTAGTTCAGAGGTGCGCGAGAAGTTCCACACGCGATCGGGCCTGGGGGAGCGTGTGCGTATATTTCAGGGGTGCGCGAGAAGTTCCACACGCGATTGGCATGGGCGCGTGTAGTTCAGAGGTGTGCGAGAAGTTCCACACGCGATCGGGCCTGGGGGAGCGTGTGCGTGTATTTCAGAGGTGCGCGAGAAGTTCCACACGCGATCGGGCCTGGGGGAGCGGGGTACGTGTATTTCAGGGGTGCGTGAGAAGTCCCATACGCGATTGGGCTGGGTGCGGGTATTCCAGGGCTGCGCGGGAAGTTTTACACGCTCACCTACAACACGTATTCATGGAATCGAACGTGGCCAATCCGGAAACACGTACGCCAGCAGGAAGTAGGCATACGTCCACCCGCACAGCATAAAAGTGCACGCAAACAACAAACAAGCTCAGACGCCAGGATGAACATACCGTTCCTAGCAGCAGTGGCCGTGGGATACCGCAGGAGGAGGAGGAGGATAGTCCGGGCCAGAATTTTTACACCCAGAACCAGCCTTTTTGGGATGCCTGATGGCATGTGTATGGGAGGTACAGGTTTCCACCTCACATAATACTCGACCTGGTCAGTGAGTGGGAGGATGACCTCACATCAACCACCCTGTGCTCCCAAGCACTCAGCCCCCTGGAGAAGGTCCTCAATGTACTGCACTTCCTGGCCACTGGATCATTTCAGCGGACAAGTGCCATAGTGGGGGGGGTGTCACAGGCCACGCAGTCACGCTGCCTACACCAGGTCTTGGCCATCATCACTGCACGCCCATCAGTCCGCAGGCACATATACCTGCCCAGAACACCTGCAGAAAGGCAGGCTGTTGCCCAGGATTTCTACAGAGTGGCACAATTCCCCAAAGTGCTAGGTGCCATTGATTGCACCCATGTGGCTCTATGTCCCCCCAGGGCAACTGAGCACATCTATAGAAACCGCAAGCACTGGCATTCCATCAACGCCCAGGTAGTATGTGATGCCAAGGGAATCATCACCTCAGTATACGCCAACTATCCAGGCTCCACCCACGACAGTTTCATCTACAGAATGTCTACCCTAAACCGGGACATAAAAGCTGGGATACATGGCTGCTCGGTGAGTATAAATGCCACTGCGCATGCATGCATGTCAGATACTGAGTAAAGTCACAACCCCACTAATGATACCCATCACTACCTCCCCAGGGGACAGTGCCTACCCTCTCAGCACCCACATGATGACGCCAATTCGGAACCCCACCACGCCACCCCAGGTAAGATACAACACAGCCCACATTGCAACCCGGAGCATCGTGGAGCGCACATTCGGAGTGCTCAAGTCACGCTTCCGCTCCCTTGACCGTTCTGGCGGGCAGCTGTTATACGCTCCCCCAGTAGTGTGCAGGATCATAGTGGCAGCATGTGTCCTGCACAACGTTGCAACACGCTGGGGACTGGCCGTGGACATGGTGGTGCCCCCACATCCCCAACCACATGCATGCCCACTGCGCATGGGAGGGGAAAGGGCACAGGGTGAGGCAGCCCGTACGCAGCTCGTGGCTAATTACTTCACATAAAATCACACCCCTGTGGAGTGCACACAGCCCTGGCACATACCAGCTGACAATCAATGATGATTGTAACTGACAATTATGATGTGTCAATGGACAGTCAACTGTCACAACCATACCAGCCTGAGATTGTACATCTGGAAGTGTTCCATTGTGTGCTTCCCTACCTACACAAACACCACCAATGCTGTGTTCAAAAGACACACTTCTATGCTGCTAAAATCATTACCCCCTTGCAAGACACAACATGACAACAGTGCCATGTCACCCAACCCCTCCCCAGCACCGCCACCCAACACACCATGGCATGACATGCCATGTGAGAGCAAACAAAGTCATCCCCCAAACACGACACGTGTCACAAAGTACAGTGTCCCTAATGGAAACTGGCCACACAAAATATGCCCACATAAATGTAGAAACAACAACACACATGACCAAATACTTACCACAATACAATCGACATAGCATAAACATGACAGTACTAAGGCAAAGGATACGTAGTCTTACAACATGAGAATGCCAGCACATCCACCACCTCCAACTGTACAGTGTTGTTGCCAGGCATATCTGGAAGTCCACTGCTCACAACATGAGCTCCATCTCCAAAGTGGACGGCCTTGTGAAGACATGAGGAATGAACCTGCAAATTAGGAGGGAGACATGGATGCACAAGCACACATCAATACACCATGCAGTGCACAATACAACAACAATATGCACTAGGAATGTATACACAGCATTAACTACAGACTGCCCACACATGTCGTGGGAGTCCAACGTCACTGTGTAAGTCACTGTCACTTGGGCACACCCTTTGCAAGCCCATGGAAACGGGAAGCAGGAGGGGTGTGTGTCTCACGAACCCAAGCATCTAACCCAAACTCAGGACAAGCCTGCATGTGCCCAGCCAGAATACAGTGGATGCCCACGGGAGCCACACAAGGCAACACACTGCAACAAAAAATCAAAAATCAAAAATGGCCATGTGTGGGCCAGGGGGGGTGGGGGAGGCCACCGAGGAGGTCCGTGGACAGGGTGCCCACCAACAGCCACCTGCGTGAATGTTGCGAGAAAAAAAAACACCTCCATGGGCTCGTGGCCTGCACGGCTACTAAATAGTGGGAGATTCACTGCTGGATTCGCTCTCCTCAACCTCTGCTGCTGCTGCCACAGGAGGTGGTGGTGCTATGGGAGGCAGCCCACGCAAAGCCCTAGTTTGGTCCTCCATGGCAGCAAGCATGCGGGTGTGGAAGGCCTCGTTCTGGAGGGATATGGTGCGGAGATCCCCATGCAACACCCGACGTGTTGCCCGGACCTCCGCCCGAGTTGCCTGCATCTCTGCTGAGAGCGTATGGGTGACGCGCTCCAGCAGCTGTTCCGTCCTGGTGACAGTGGAAGCCTCAAGGTCCACAAGAGTCTGCCTGAGGTGCCAGACCTCTCCCCTCAGGGCTTCCCTCTGTCCCTGGGCATCTATAGAAATTGATTCCCTCAGATTGTCCAGGGCCGCCTGTCTGTCCCTGTTGGACGCCAACATGTCCTCCCTGACTGATTGGCAAATGGAGTCTGTTGCCTGCTGTAGTAGCTCCATCTGCCTTTCTGGGGGGACAATGGAAGTGGTCACCCTCTCCATGGCTTGAGCAATCATTTCTGATGATGCTGCCTGTTGGTTGGCCATACCGTAAATGGATTGCTCCCATGCGGCATTGCCCGGTGGCGGACGGCCACCGCGTTGGTGGGCACCACACCTGTCTAGGGCAAGGCGAACTGCGCCTTGCTGTGTCGGCACTGCCTGAGGCTGCAGGACTGCATTTCCCCTCTGAACTGCTGGCCCAGGAACAGGATCAGATGTTGCGGAGTGTGGCCCTGCATCCGTAACCACCACAGGCGCACCTACCAACACTGACATCCCCATAGTGGGCTCTACCCCTGGTGCAGGTGGGTCGGACAGAACAGTATCCCTTCCATGAACACATACCTGCGAATCCACATAGGCCTCATCCGAATCAACAACTGAAAAGAGTTCTGGGGAGGTGCAGCCAGGGACACCCCTGGACAGTATGGCCTGCAGCAAGAGAGGGTTCTCCCCCACCACCAAACCACGTCCCCTACTGGTTCCTCGTCATGCTTCAGATCCCTCCTGGGCCTGCACCATCTCCTCTCCCTCAACAGCATCAGGTGCGTCATCCTCTGCAAAAACATGAAAGACAAAAAATGGAAACAGGAATTAGCACCATGGCACGCTATTAGGCCAGACAAGCTACAGTACCAGTACTTGATTTACACATGTCCCACATGACTATAACCCTCCCATGCATGCACTGTCCATGAGTTGGAAGGGGAGGAAAATGTCAGACACTGATGACACCAAGATGGGAGAGCAACACATCAGCTGCATGCTGGCTAGCAGTGCCATCACACATTGGCCTGTGAGTGGCATGTCCAATACACATACATGACACATGCCATCACACAGATGGCATCTACCATAGGCATGTCATATATGTGACAATAGGGCAGAGTGATGCGCAGTAGAACCAGGTGAATTCCTACAATCAGCCTGAATGAACACAGCTAAATACAGAACAATGTTGTAGCAAGATGCCACTTCAAGGGCAACTGGCGCGATGTAGTGCAAAACGCCTACTGTTGCCAGAAGGGATACTGTAATACCCAAATCCCGGGGCGCCGAATGCATTGGATGAAGCACTTGGGTGGGCCAAAACACTCAGGCACACACACCCTGACCTGGCACTCAACCAGAACCCCTCCCACAAACAACATACACATGGATCACACACACATGCATGTGCACTCACCGGACAATGCCTCGTAATCTGGCAGTTCTCCCACACCTTGGATCTGCTCCTCTGTGACGTAGGTCCCAGCAACATGCTCATGTAGAGTGAGTTCTATGTCCTCTTGTGGAGACCCACCTCCAGTCACCAGAGTTGCGGCATGACTTGAGGCCAGCTTTTTCTTTGCCCTACGCTTAAGGCTGTTCCAGCGCTTGTAGCACTCAACAGATTTGCGCCTCATAAACCCAAGGGCACTTATGCTGTCCGCGATGGGATGCCAGTGTGCCTGACATCGATCAGGTGTAATCCTACACCCTCAAGTGACCAACATTTTGGCGTCATGTTCGGACACATACTGCACAAGTGCATCCAGTTTGGCATCATTGAAGCTAGGCTTCCTTGCCGTGCCGGACCGTGTAGCCGTGTCGGGGTCATCAGCCTGTACTGGACGAGCACTCTTCCTGTTTCTTTTTGTGGGTGGTGGGGATCCGGAGTGCCCTACGCCGCTCTGGACACTATAGGCAGGAGCACCGGTGGACTGTGTAGTAGTAGTGTGCGATGGCACACTGACCACATGGCTTTCTGCAGGCATTAGCTGAAGTCTGATGATGGCAGGGGGAACCTCAGTCTGATGTACCGGGGCCAACACTGTCCTTGCTGGGAGAGTCAGAGCTGGGGTGGACGGAGCTGCAGCTGCCCCTGCAGCCTCCCCACCCCACCTACTCGGGGCAGCAGATGACATGGCTGCCCCTGTACCACGCGGCCTGGTGACACTGGCTTGCGCCGCCACCTGTGGCCTAGACTTGGCGACCTGGAAGTCAGCCTAGGAGTCACCCTGTGCTAGGTCAGGTGCCACAATGGGCCGGTCCAACAAGGGCTGAGCAGGGATGGTGTCAGCCACGTTTCCCTCAACCATGGGGGGGGGATGTGTGTCCCTGACTGGTCCTCCACACGTGGGGGGGTAGGGGGAGTCTGCAAATCCTGGCCACGTCCCCTACCGCGCCCACCACGCCCACCTCTTGAGGCTCGGCCACCTTTGCCACCCTTACCACTTGCTCGCCTTCCAGCCATGGCACTGATGGAGTTGTGCGTATGGGAGTTGCAGTGGACAATTGTCCTGGGCAATTGGGGGTCAAAGGGGTAGGGTACTAGATGGAATTCGTACCCAAGTGCTCTAGCAAGGCTGTATGGAACCCCTGGGGAAAGATGACGGGTCACGCAACGCACAGGCACCCCTAAAACAGAAAATGACGTGCACGCGACCCCTCGTAGACCACGTGCGTGGGTAAAGGAACCTGCACTACGCTGTGGCACCCAGAATCACAAAAATGAACGTATGCGTGTCACACGCAGCCTACAATGACCTCTGAAGGGGTACGCTACACACGGCGCTAGCACAGTTGGTAAATACGTGCGCGACTCACCGTCTGCCTGGGAAAAGAGCGTGAAAAATACGTGCGTGTGCGCGTTGGCAACACCCCCGCCAAAAGAAGAATTGTACACTGTCCGAGGAGACAGGACAAAAGGAGAAGTCAACGCTGTTTGAGGGAACAGGTCGAAGAGAAAATCAGAAAAATACTGACAGAGGTAACAGGGAGTACGAACTAGAAACGCTGTGAAGTAAATTGCGTGTGAACCGACAAGAAGTACAGATTTCACCCACTCGCTCTCCACGGGAAGCACGTACAAGGAAATGACGTACTACATGCACCTTTTAAACCGCACCACACTTTCAACGTCACTTCCGCGTATACGCACTGAGGCACTATCCTCCAATTATGCGGGCTGACGTGCAGTTTTTGGTCTTGTAACATTCCCCCGGGTACAGGGACACGCCCGCGCGTGTCACGTCACAGACGCGCCTGTGCTGTCAGGGCCTTTGGTCCAATGGAATCGCGTACACAGGCCAATCGCATGTGGAACTTCTCGCGCACCTCTGAAATACACGCGCCCGGGCCTATCGCGTGTGGAACTTCTCGTGCACCCCTGAAATACACGCGCCCAGGCCAATCGCGTGTGGAACTTCTCGCGCACCTCTGAAATACACGCGCCCAGGCCAATCGCGTGTGGAACATCTTGCGCACCTCTGAAATACACGCGCCCAGGCCAATCGCGTGTGAAACTTCTCGCGCACCTCTGAAATACACGCACACGCTCCCCCAGGCCCGATCGCGTGTGGAACTTCTTGCGCACCTCTGTAATACACGCGCCCAGGCCAATCGCGTGTGAAACTTCTCACGCACCTCTGAAATACACGCGCCCAGGCCAATCGCGTGTGAAACTTCTCGCGCACCCCTGAAATACACACGCCCAGGCCAATCGCGTGTGGAACTTGCCGCGCACCTCTGAAATACACGCGCCCAGGCCAATCGCGTGTGAAACTTCTCGCGCACCTCTGAGATACACGCACACGCTCCCCCAGGCCCGATTGCGTGTGAAAACACCCGCGAGCCCCTGAAATACAAGCACCCAGGCCATTCACGTGTGAAACTTCTTGCGCACCTCTGAAATACACGCGCCCAGGCCAATCGCATGTGGAACTTCTTGCGCATCTCTGAAATACACGCGCCCAGGCCAATCGCGTGTGGAACTTCTCGCGCACCTCTGTAATACACGTCCCAGGCCAATCGCATGTGGAACTTCTCGCGCACCCCTGAAATACACGCGCCCAGGCCAATCACGTGTGAGAAACTTCTCGCGCACCTCTGGAATACACGCACACACTCCCCCAGGCCCGATCGCGTGTGAAACTTCTCGCACACCTCTGAAATACACGCACACGCTCCCCCAGGCCCGATT